>NC_092546.1:0-336666 GCF_037038585.1 Patagioenas fasciata
TGCACATGTGCGACGAAGTCAACACACGTGCTTGTGGAGAGAAAGAAAGGGACTCCCAGGCGTGTGGAGCGACGGGGAGAAAGAGCGGGCGCTGAGGAACACAGTTTCAAACAGACTGTCTCCACACAAACAGGCACCTGTCTGCAGGTATCCTAGATCTTGATTCTTGAACTTGAGGAAACACGCGTCTGAGCAAAACTCCCAAACGCTTCCAGGAAAGACACAGGCTCTCCCACAAGCACACAAGTGTTTGCCCTCAGCTATAGATCAGGGACAAGCCTGTGAAGAGCAACCAAAGAGCTCGTCCGTCTTTCCCTCAATAGATGGGAGTAGGCGCGCTTGCGGATGTGTGCGTGTGTGTGGCCACGCGTTTGCTTAGGCATCAGTGTGTGAAAAGGTAGGTGCTTTTCTCTAGCTGCGTGTGCGTGCACGTGGTGCTGGGTGCACATCCCTGGGTGCTCGTGGAAAGGTTTCTGCATGGTTTTCGCTGAGGAATCGTGTGTGTGCACATGGACAAAGAGAAGGCGCAGCAACCAGGTTCCAGCGCCGAAGAAGGCAAAAGGCGAGGTTTCCGGCGCTATCTCCTTCTCTCCCCAGAGCTAGTCGCGCAAAGCAAGCCGCTAAGCCGGCGACCGGCAAGAGAGCTACAACGAAGCATGCCGAACGGAGAAAATAGCAGCAGCTCATCTGTTCACACCTTGTTTCTGCCATGTGCTTGAACGCCAAGACGTTCGCGCTTCTGTGAGATGAAAGACGTCCTTCTGCATATGTGGTTGCTCACACCGGTGCACTTGTTAGTGTATCCATTCAGTCCTGGGCTGCGGGGCATTCAGAAGTGGCTCTGTGGAGACGTCTGCATAGAGGCAGCTGTCAGAACACGCACACTCGATTGTTCACCAAAACATATGCAGACGCGTCCTTAGCCTGTAGATTTGGATGCACAGAGTTCCCTGTGTTCGCAAGAGACAAGGGAATCGCGTCTGTGCGCACAGAAGCAATAGCGGACCGTTTCCCTCGGAGTGAACGCGAAAGAGCCGTCTATATACTCGCAGACACGCGAACGTGCCTCAATGCGGTCACAGAGGCAGCAGCTTTTGCACAGATGCTCCTGGTGATTCTGGCACTTTCCAGGCACACTCCTGAAAGTCGCGCACACTGCTGTTCACTCGCTAAACGACCTCTTGGGAAACACGTCTCCGGTCGACGGACCGCTCAGATTGCTTCTCGTGTAACTGTGAACTGTGTCAGCGCAGGGAATCCGTCTCTGTTGAGCAGATGTCAATCCTGCCTCGCTTTTGCTTTGTTGCCTCTACCAAGATGATTTCCCGTTTCTCTCTTCACTGGAGCAGGCAGACACAGCCAACGCACATCAAGTGTCAAGAGACACGCTCTGCTGAGCTCAACGCTTGTGCAGATGCACATGTGCGACGAAGTCAACACACGTGCTTGTGGAGAGAAAGAAAGGGACTCCCAGGCGTGTGGAGCGACGGGGAGAAAGAGCGGGCGCTGAGGAACACAGTTTCAAACAGACTGTCTCCACACAAACAGGCACCTGTCTGCAGGTATCCTAGATCTTGATTCTTGAACTTGAGGAAACACGCGTCTGAGCAAAACTCCCAAACGCTTCCAGGAAAGACACAGGCTCTCCCACAAGCACACAAGTGTTTGCCCTCAGCTATAGATCAGGGACAAGCCTGTGAAGAGCAACCAAAGAGCTCGTCCGTCTTTCCCTCAATAGATGGGAGTAGGCGCGCTTGCGGATGTGTGCGTGTGTGTGGCCACGCGTTTGCTTAGGCATCAGTGTGTGAAAAGGTAGGTGCTTTTCTCTAGCTGCGTGTGCGTGCACGTGGTGCTGGGTGCACATCCCTGGGTGCTCGTGGAAAGGTTTCTGCATGGTTTTCGCTGAGGAATCGTGTGTGTGCACATGGACAAAGAGAAGGCGCAGCAACCAGGTTCCAGCGCCGAAGAAGGCAAAAGGCGAGGTTTCCGGCGCTATCTCCTTCTCTCCCCAGAGCTAGTCGCGCAAAGCAAGCCGCTAAGCCGGCGACCGGCAAGAGAGCTACAACGAAGCATGCCGAACGGAGAAAATAGCAGCAGCTCATCTGTTCACACCTTGTTTCTGCCATGTGCTTGAACGCCAAGACGTTCGCGCTTCTGTGAGATGAAAGACGTCCTTCTGCATATGTGGTTGCTCACACCGGTGCACTTGTTAGTGTATCCATTCAGTCCTGGGCTGCGGGGCATTCAGAAGTGGCTCTGTGGAGACGTCTGCATAGAGGCAGCTGTCAGAACACGCACACTCGATTGTTCACCAAAACATATGCAGACGCGTCCTTAGCCTGTAGATTTGGATGCACAGAGTTCCCTGTGTTCGCAAGAGACAAGGGAATCGCGTCTGTGCGCACAGAAGCAATAGCGGACCGTTTCCCTCGGAGTGAACGCGAAAGAGCCGTCTATATACTCGCAGACACGCGAACGTGCCTCAATGCGGTCACAGAGGCAGCAGCTTTTGCACAGATGCTCCTGGTGATTCTGGCACTTTCCAGGCACACTCCTGAAAGTCGCGCACACTGCTGTTCACTCGCTAAACGACCTCTTGGGAAACACGTCTCCGGTCGACGGACCGCTCAGATTGCTTCTCGTGTAACTGTGAACTGTGTCAGCGCAGGGAATCCGTCTCTGTTGAGCAGATGTCAATCCTGCCTCGCTTTTGCTTTGTTGCCTCTACCAAGATGATTTCCCGTTTCTCTCTTCACTGGAGCAGGCAGACACAGCCAACGCACATCAAGTGTCAAGAGACACGCTCTGCTGAGCTCAACGCTTGTGCAGATGCACATGTGCGACGAAGTCAACACACGTGCTTGTGGAGAGAAAGAAAGGGACTCCCAGGCGTGTGGAGCGACGGGGAGAAAGAGCGGGCGCTGAGGAACACAGTTTCAAACAGACTGTCTCCACACAAACAGGCACCTGTCTGCAGGTATCCTAGATCTTGATTCTTGAACTTGAGGAAACACGCGTCTGAGCAAAACTCCCAAACGCTTCCAGGAAAGACACAGGCTCTCCCACAAGCACACAAGTGTTTGCCCTCAGCTATAGATCAGGGACAAGCCTGTGAAGAGCAACCAAAGAGCTCGTCCGTCTTTCCCTCAATAGATGGGAGTAGGCGCGCTTGCGGATGTGTGCGTGTGTGTGGCCACGCGTTTGCTTAGGCATCAGTGTGTGAAAAGGTAGGTGCTTTTCTCTAGCTGCGTGTGCGTGCACGTGGTGCTGGGTGCACATCCCTGGGTGCTCGTGGAAAGGTTTCTGCATGGTTTTCGCTGAGGAATCGTGTGTGTGCACATGGACAAAGAGAAGGCGCAGCAACCAGGTTCCAGCGCCGAAGAAGGCAAAAGGCGAGGTTTCCGGCGCTATCTCCTTCTCTCCCCAGAGCTAGTCGCGCAAAGCAAGCCGCTAAGCCGGCGACCGGCAAGAGAGCTACAACGAAGCATGCCGAACGGAGAAAATAGCAGCAGCTCATCTGTTCACACCTTGTTTCTGCCATGTGCTTGAACGCCAAGACGTTCGCGCTTCTGTGAGATGAAAGACGTCCTTCTGCATATGTGGTTGCTCACACCGGTGCACTTGTTAGTGTATCCATTCAGTCCTGGGCTGCGGGGCATTCAGAAGTGGCTCTGTGGAGACGTCTGCATAGAGGCAGCTGTCAGAACACGCACACTCGATTGTTCACCAAAACATATGCAGACGCGTCCTTAGCCTGTAGATTTGGATGCACAGAGTTCCCTGTGTTCGCAAGAGACAAGGGAATCGCGTCTGTGCGCACAGAAGCAATAGCGGACCGTTTCCCTCGGAGTGAACGCGAAAGAGCCGTCTATATACTCGCAGACACGCGAACGTGCCTCAATGCGGTCACAGAGGCAGCAGCTTTTGCACAGATGCTCCTGGTGATTCTGGCACTTTCCAGGCACACTCCTGAAAGTCGCGCACACTGCTGTTCACTCGCTAAACGACCTCTTGGGAAACACGTCTCCGGTCGACGGACCGCTCAGATTGCTTCTCGTGTAACTGTGAACTGTGTCAGCGCAGGGAATCCGTCTCTGTTGAGCAGATGTCAATCCTGCCTCGCCTTTGCTTTGTTGCCTCTACCAAGATGATTTCCCGTTTCTCTCTTCACTGGAGCAGGCAGACACAGCCAACGCACATCAAGTGTCAAGAGACACGCTCTGCTGAGCTCAACGCTTGTGCAGATGCACATGTGCGACGAAGTCAACACACGTGCTTGTGGAGAGAAAGAAAGGGACTCCCAGGCGTGTGGAGCGACGGGGAGAAAGAGCGGGCGCTGAGGAGCACAGTTTCAAACAGACTGTCTCCACACAAACAGGCACCTGTCTGCAGGTATCCTAGATCTTGATTCTTGAACTTGAGGAAACACGCGTCTGAGCAAAACTCCCAAACGCTTCCAGGAAAGACACAGGCTCTCCCACAAGCACACAAGTGTTTGCCCTCAGCTATAGATCAGGGACAAGCCTGTGAAGAGCAACCAAAGAGCTCGTCCGTCTTTCTCTCAGTAGATGGGAGTAGGCGCGCTTGCGGATGTGTGCGTGTGTGTGGCCACGCGTTTGCTTAGGCATCAGTGTGTGAAAAGGTAGGTGCTTTTCTCTAGCTGCGTGTGCGTGCACGTGGTGCTGGGTGCACATCCCTGGGTGCTCGTGGAAAGGTTTCTGCATGGTTTTCGCTGAGGAATCGTGTGTGTGCACATGGACAAAGAGAAGGCGCAGCAACCAGGTTCCAGCGCCGAAGAAGGCAAAAGGCGAGGTTTCCGGCGCTATCTCCTTCTCTCCCCAGAGCTAGTCGCGCAAAGCAAGCCGCTAAGCCGGCGACCGGCAAGAGAGCTACAACGAAGCATGCCGAACGGAGAAAATAGCAGCAGCTCATCTGTTCACACCTTGTTTCTGCCATGTGCTTGAACGCCAAGACGTTCGCGCTTCTGTGAGATGAAAGACGTCCTTCTGCATATGTGGTTGCTCACACCGGTGCACTTGTTAGTGTATCCATTCAGTCCTGGGCTGCGGGGCATTCAGAAGTGGCTCTGTGGAGACGTCTGCATAGAGGCAGCTGTCAGAACACGCACACTCGATTGTTCACCAAAACATATGCAGACGCGTCCTTAGCCTGTAGATTTGGATGCACAGAGTTCCCTGTGTTCGCAAGAGACAAGGGAATCGCGTCTGTGCGCACAGAAGCAATAGCGGACCGTTTCCCTCGGAGTGAACGCGAAAGAGCCGTCTATATACTCGCAGACACGCGAACGTGCCTCAATGCGGTCACAGAGGCAGCAGCTTTTGCACAGATGCTCCTGGTGATTCTGGCACTTTCCAGGCACACTCCTGAAAGTCGCGCACACTGCTGTTCACTCGCTAAACGACCTCTTGGGAAACACGTCTCCGGTCGACGGACCGCTCAGATTGCTTCTCGTGTAACTGTGAACTGTGTCAGCGCAGGGAATCCGTCTCTGTTGAGCAGATGTCAATCCTGCCTCGCCTTTGCTTTGTTGCCTCTACCAAGATGATTTCCCGTTTCTCTCTTCACTGGAGCAGGCAGACACAGCCAACGCACATCAAGTGTCAAGAGACACGCTCTGCTGAGCTCAACGCTTGTGCAGATGCACATGTGCGACGAAGTCAACACACGTGCTTGTGGAGAGAAAGAAAGGGACTCCCAGGCGTGTGGAGCGACGGGGAGAAAGAGCGGGCGCTGAGGAACACAGTTTCAAACAGACTGTCTCCACACAAACAGGCACCTGTCTGCAGGTATCCTAGATCTTGATTCTTGAACTTGAGGAAACACGCGTCTGAGCAAAACTCCCAAACGCTTCCAGGAAAGACACAGGCTCTCCCACAAGCACACAAGTGTTTGCCCTCAGCTATAGATCAGGGACAAGCCTGTGAAGAGCAACCAAAGAGCTCGTCCGTCTTTCCCTCAATAGATGGGAGTAGGCGCGCTTGCGGATGTGTGCGTGTGTGTGGCCACGCGTTTGCTTAGGCATCAGTGTGTGAAAAGGTAGGTGCTTTTCTCTAGCTGCGTGTGCGTGCACGTGGTGCTGGGTGCACATCCCTGGGTGCTCGTGGAAAGGTTTCTGCATGGTTTTCGCTGAGGAATCGTGTGTGTGCACATGGACAAAGAGAAGGCGCAGCAACCAGGTTCCAGCGCCGAAGAAGGCAAAAGGCGAGGTTTCCGGCGCTATCTCCTTCTCTCCCCAGAGCTAGTCGCGCAAAGCAAGCCGCTAAGCCGGCGACCGGCAAGAGAGCTACAACGAAGCATGCCGAACGGAGAAAATAGCAGCAGCTCATCTGTTCACACCTTGTTTCTGCCATGTGCTTGAACGCCAAGACGTTCGCGCTTCTGTGAGATGAAAGACGTCCTTCTGCATATGTGGTTGCTCACACCGGTGCACTTGTTAGTGTATCCATTCAGTCCTGGGCTGCGGGGCATTCAGAAGTGGCTCTGTGGAGACGTCTGCATAGAGGCAGCTGTCAGAACACGCACACTCGATTGTTCACCAAAACATATGCAGACGCGTCCTTAGCCTGTAGATTTGGATGCACAGAGTTCCCTGTGTTCGCAAGAGACAAGGGAATCGCGTCTGTGCGCACAGAAGCAATAGCGGACCGTTTCCCTCGGAGTGAACGCGAAAGAGCCGTCTATATACTCGCAGACACGCGAACGTGCCTCAATGCGGTCACAGAGGCAGCAGCTTTTGCACAGATGCTCCTGGTGATTCTGGCACTTTCCAGGCACACTCCTGAAAGTCGCGCACACTGCTGTTCACTCGCTAAACGACCTCTTGGGAAACACGTCTCCGGTCGACGGACCGCTCAGATTGCTTCTCGTGTAACTGTGAACTGTGTCAGCGCAGGGAATCCGTCTCTGTTGAGCAGATGTCAATCCTGCCTCGCCTTTGCTTTGTTGCCTCTACCAAGATGATTTCCCGTTTCTCTCTTCACTGGAGCAGGCAGACACAGCCAACGCACATCAAGTGTCAAGAGACACGCTCTGCTGAGCTCAACGCTTGTGCAGATGCACATGTGCGACGAAGTCAACACACGTGCTTGTGGAGAGAAAGAAAGGGACTCCCAGGCGTGTGGAGCGACGGGGAGAAAGAGCGGGCGCTGAGGAACACAGTTTCAAACAGACTGTCTCCACACAAACAGGCACCTGTCTGCAGGTATCCTAGATCTTGATTCTTGAACTTGAGGAAACACGCGTCTGAGCAAAACTCCCAAACGCTTCCAGGAAAGACACAGGCTCTCCCACAAGCACACAAGTGTTTGCCCTCAGCTATAGATCAGGGACAAGCCTGTGAAGAGCAACCAAAGAGCTCGTCCGTCTTTCCCTCAATAGATGGGAGTAGGCGCGCTTGCGGATGTGTGCGTGTGTGTGGCCACGCGTTTGCTTAGGCATCAGTGTGTGAAAAGGTAGGTGCTTTTCTCTAGCTGCGTGTGCGTGCACGTGGTGCTGGGTGCACATCCCTGGGTGCTCGTGGAAAGGTTTCTGCATGGTTTTCGCTGAGGAATCGTGTGTGTGCACATGGACAAAGAGAAGGCGCAGCAACCAGGTTCCAGCGCCGAAGAAGGCAAAAGGCGAGGTTTCCGGCGCTATCTCCTTCTCTCCCCAGAGCTAGTCGCGCAAAGCAAGCCGCTAAGCCGGCGACCGGCAAGAGAGCTACAACGAAGCATGCCGAACGGAGAAAATAGCAGCAGCTCATCTGTTCACACCTTGTTTCTGCCATGTGCTTGAACGCCAAGACGTTCGCGCTTCTCTGAGATGAAAGACGTCCTTCTGCATATGTGGTTGCTCACACCGGTGCACTTGTTAGTGTATCCATTCAGTCCTGGGCTGCGGGGCATTCAGAAGTGGCTCTGTGGAGACGTCTGCATAGAGGCAGCTGTCAGAACACGCACACTCGATTGTTCACCAAAACATATGCAGACGCGTCCTTAGCCTGTAGATTTGGATGCACAGAGTTCCCTGTGTTCGCAAGAGACAAGGGAATCGCGTCTGTGCGCACAGAAGCAATAGCGGACCGTTTCCCTCGGAGTGAACGCGAAAGAGCCGTCTATATACTCGCAGACACGCGAACGTGCCTCAATGCGGTCACAGAGGCAGCAGCTTTTGCACAGATGCTCCTGGTGATTCTGGCACTTTCCAGGCACACTCCTGAAAGTCGCGCACACTGCTGTTCACTCGCTAAACGACCTCTTGGGAAACACGTCTCCGGTCGACGGACCGCTCAGATTGCTTCTCGTGTAACTGTGAACTGTGTCAGCGCAGGGAATCCGTCTCTGTTGAGCAGATGTCAATCCTGCCTCGCCTTTGCTTTGTTGCCTCTACCAAGATGATTTCCCGTTTCTCTCTTCACTGGAGCAGGCAGACACAGCCAACGCACATCAAGTGTCAAGAGACACGCTCTGCTGAGCTCAACGCTTGTGCAGATGCACATGTGCGACGAAGTCAACACACGTGCTTGTGGAGAGAAAGAAAGGGACTCCCAGGCGTGTGGAGCGACGGGGAGAAAGAGCGGGCGCTGAGGAACACAGTTTCAAACAGACTGTCTCCACACAAACAGGCACCTGTCTGCAGGTATCCTAGATCTTGATTCTTGAACTTGAGGAAACACGCGTCTGAGCAAAACTCCCAAACGCTTCCAGGAAAGACACAGGCTCTCCCACAAGCACACAAGTGTTTGCCCTCAGCTATAGATCAGGGACAAGCCTGTGAAGAGCAACCAAAGAGCTCGTCCGTCTTTCCCTCAATAGATGGGAGTAGGCGCGCTTGCGGATGTGTGCGTGTGTGTGGCCACGCGTTTGCTTAGGCATCAGTGTGTGAAAAGGTAGGTGCTTTTCTCTAGCTGCGTGTGCGTGCACGTGGTGCTGGGTGCACATCCCTGGGTGCTCGTGGAAAGGTTTCTGCATGGTTTTCGCTGAGGAATCGTGTGTGTGCACATGGACAAAGAGAAGGCGCAGCAACCAGGTTCCAGCGCCGAAGAAGGCAAAAGGCGAGGTTTCCGGCGCTATCTCCTTCTCTCCCCAGAGCTAGTCGCGCAAAGCAAGCCGCTAAGCCGGCGACCGGCAAGAGAGCTACAACGAAGCATGCCGAACGGAGAAAATAGCAGCAGCTCATCTGTTCACACCTTGTTTCTGCCATGTGCTTGAACGCCAAGACGTTCGCGCTTCTCTGAGATGAAAGACGTCCTTCTGCATATGTGGTTGCTCACACCGGTGCACTTGTTAGTGTATCCATTCAGTCCTGGGCTGCGGGGCATTCAGAAGTGGCTCTGTGGAGACGTCTGCATAGAGGCAGCTGTCAGAACACGCACACTCGATTGTTCACCAAAACATATGCAGACGCGTCCTTAGCCTGTAGATTTGGATGCACAGAGTTCCCTGTGTTCGCAAGAGACAAGGGAATCGCGTCTGTGCGCACAGAAGCAATAGCGGACCGTTTCCCTCGGAGTGAACGCGAAAGAGCCGTCTATATACTCGCAGACACGCGAACGTGCCTCAATGCGGTCACAGAGGCAGCAGCTTTTGCACAGATGCTCCTGGTGATTCTGGCACTTTCCAGGCACACTCCTGAAAGTCGCGCACACTGCTGTTCACTCGCTAAACGACCTCTTGGGAAACACGTCTCCGGTCGACGGACCGCTCAGATTGCTTCTCGTGTAACTGTGAACTGTGTCAGCGCAGGGAATCCGTCTCTGTTGAGCAGATGTCAATCCTGCCTCGCCTTTGCTTTGTTGCCTCTACCAAGATGATTTCCCGTTTCTCTCTTCACTGGAGCAGGCAGACACAGCCAACGCACATCAAGTGTCAAGAGACACGCTCTGCTGAGCTCAACGCTTGTGCAGATGCACATGTGCGACGAAGTCAACACACGTGCTTGTGGAGAGAAAGAAAGGGACTCCCAGGCGTGTGGAGCGACGGGGAGAAAGAGCGGGCGCTGAGGAACACAGTTTCAAACAGACTGTCTCCACACAAACAGGCACCTGTCTGCAGGTATCCTAGATCTTGATTCTTGAACTTGAGGAAACACGCGTCTGAGCAAAACTCCCAAACGCTTCCAGGAAAGACACAGGCTCTCCCACAAGCACACAAGTGTTTGCCCTCAGCTATAGATCAGGGACAAGCCTGTGAAGAGCAACCAAAGAGCTCGTCCGTCTTTCCCTCAATAGATGGGAGTAGGCGCGCTTGCGGATGTGTGCGTGTGTGTGGCCACGCGTTTGCTTAGGCATCAGTGTGTGAAAAGGTAGGTGCTTTTCTCTAGCTGCGTGTGCGTGCACGTGGTGCTGGGTGCACATCCCTGGGTGCTCGTGGAAAGGTTTCTGCATGGTTTTCGCTGAGGAATCGTGTGTGTGCACATGGACAAAGAGAAGGCGCAGCAACCAGGTTCCAGCGCCGAAGAAGGCAAAAGGCGAGGTTTCCGGCGCTATCTCCTTCTCTCCCCAGAGCTAGTCGCGCAAAGCAAGCCGCTAAGCCGGCGACCGGCAAGAGAGCTACAACGAAGCATGCCGAACGGAGAAAATAGCAGCAGCTCATCTGTTCACACCTTGTTTCTGCCATGTGCTTGAACGCCAAGACGTTCGCGCTTCTGTGAGATGAAAGACGTCCTTCTGCATATGTGGTTGCTCACACCGGTGCACTTGTTAGTGTATCCATTCAGTCCTGGGCTGCGGGGCATTCAGAAGTGGCTCTGTGGAGACGTCTGCATAGAGGCAGCTGTCAGAACACGCACACTCGATTGTTCACCAAAACATATGCAGACGCGTCCTTAGCCTGTAGATTTGGATGCACAGAGTTCCCTGTGTTCGCAAGAGACAAGGGAATCGCGTCTGTGCGCACAGAAGCAATAGCGGACCGTTTCCCTCGGAGTGAACGCGAAAGAGCCGTCTATATACTCGCAGACACGCGAACGTGCCTCAATGCGGTCACAGAGGCAGCAGCTTTTGCACAGATGCTCCTGGTGATTCTGGCACTTTCCAGGCACACTCCTGAAAGTCGCGCACACTGCTGTTCACTCGCTAAACGACCTCTTGGGAAACACGTCTCCGGTCGACGGACCGCTCAGATTGCTTCTCGTGTAACTGTGAACTGTGTCAGCGCAGGGAATCCGTCTCTGTTGAGCAGATGTCAATCCTGCTTCGCTTTTGCTTTGTTGCCTCTACCAAGATGATTTCCCGTTTCTCTCTTCACTGGAGCAGGCAGACACAGCCAACGCACATCAAGTGTCAAGAGACACGCTCTGCTGAGCTCAACGCTTGTGCAGATGCACATGTGCGACGAAGTCAACACACGTGCTTGTGGAGAGAAAGAAAGGGACTCCCAGGCGTGTGGAGCGACGGGGAGAAAGAGCGGGCGCTGAGGAACACAGTTTCAAACAGACTGTCTCCACACAAACAGGCACCTGTCTGCAGGTATCCTAGATCTTGATTCTTGAACTTGAGGAAACACGCGTCTGAGCAAAACTCCCAAACGCTTCCAGGAAAGACACAGGCTCTCCCACAAGCACACAAGTGTTTGCCCTCAGCTATAGATCAGGGACAAGCCTGTGAAGAGCAACCAAAGAGCTCGTCCGTCTTTCCCTCAATAGATGGGAGTAGGCGCGCTTGCGGATGTGTGCGTGTGTGTGGCCACGCGTTTGCTTAGGCATCAGTGTGTGAAAAGGTAGGTGCTTTTCTCTAGCTGCGTGTGCGTGCACGTGGTGCTGGGTGCACATCCCTGGGTGCTCGTGGAAAGGTTTCTGCATGGTTTTCGCTGAGGAATCGTGTGTGTGCACATGGACAAAGAGAAGGCGCAGCAACCAGGTTCCAGCGCCGAAGAAGGCAAAAGGCGAGGTTTCCGGCGCTATCTCCTTCTCTCCCCAGAGCTAGTCGCGCAAAGCAAGCCGCTAAGCCGGCGACCGGCAAGAGAGCTACAACGAAGCATGCCGAACGGAGAAAATAGCAGCAGCTCATCTGTTCACACCTTGTTTCTGCCATGTGCTTGAACGCCAAGACGTTCGCGCTTCTCTGAGATGAAAGACGTCCTTCTGCATATGTGGTTGCTCACACCGGTGCACTTGTTAGTGTATCCATTCAGTCCTGGGCTGCGGGGCATTCAGAAGTGGCTCTGTGGAGACGTCTGCATAGAGGCAGCTGTCAGAACACGCACACTCGATTGTTCACCAAAACATATGCAGACGCGTCCTTAGCCTGTAGATTTGGATGCACAGAGTTCCCTGTGTTCGCAAGAGACAAGGGAATCGCGTCTGTGCGCACAGAAGCAATAGCGGACCGTTTCCCTCGGAGTGAACGCGAAAGAGCCGTCTATATACTCGCAGACACGCGAACGTGCCTCAATGCGGTCACAGAGGCAGCAGCTTTTGCACAGATGCTCCTGGTGATTCTGGCACTTTCCAGGCACACTCCTGAAAGTCGCGCACACTGCTGTTCACTCGCTAAACGACCTCTTGGGAAACACGTCTCCGGTCGACGGACCGCTCAGATTGCTTCTCGTGTAACTGTGAACTGTGTCAGCGCAGGGAATCCGTCTCTGTTGAGCAGATGTCAATCCTGCCTCGCCTTTGCTTTGTTGCCTCTACCAAGATGATTTCCCGTTTCTCTCTTCACTGGAGCAGGCAGACACAGCCAACGCACATCAAGTGTCAAGAGACACGCTCTGCTGAGCTCAACGCTTGTGCAGATGCACATGTGCGACGAAGTCAACACACGTGCTTGTGGAGAGAAAGAAAGGGACTCCCAGGCGTGTGGAGCGACGGGGAGAAAGAGCGGGCGCTGAGGAACACAGTTTCAAACAGACTGTCTCCACACAAACAGGCACCTGTCTGCAGGTATCCTAGATCTTGATTCTTGAACTTGAGGAAACACGCGTCTGAGCAAAACTCCCAAACGCTTCCAGGAAAGACACAGGCTCTCCCACAAGCACACAAGTGTTTGCCCTCAGCTATAGATCAGGGACAAGCCTGTGAAGAGCAACCAAAGAGCTCGTCCGTCTTTCCCTCAATAGATGGGAGTAGGCGCGCTTGCGGATGTGTGCGTGTGTGTGGCCACGCGTTTGCTTAGGCATCAGTGTGTGAAAAGGTAGGTGCTTTTCTCTAGCTGCGTGTGCGTGCACGTGGTGCTGGGTGCACATCCCTGGGTGCTCGTGGAAAGGTTTCTGCATGGTTTTCGCTGAGGAATCGTGTGTGTGCACATGGACAAAGAGAAGGCGCAGCAACCAGGTTCCAGCGCCGAAGAAGGCAAAAGGCGAGGTTTCCGGCGCTATCTCCTTCTCTCCCCAGAGCTAGTCGCGCAAAGCAAGCCGCTAAGCCGGCGACCGGCAAGAGAGCTACAACGAAGCATGCCGAACGGAGAAAATAGCAGCAGCTCATCTGTTCACACCTTGTTTCTGCCATGTGCTTGAACGCCAAGACGTTCGCGCTTCTGTGAGATGAAAGACGTCCTTCTGCATATGTGGTTGCTCACACCGGTGCACTTGTTAGTGTATCCATTCAGTCCTGGGCTGCGGGGCATTCAGAAGTGGCTCTGTGGAGACGTCTGCATAGAGGCAGCTGTCAGAACACGCACACTCGATTGTTCACCAAAACATATGCAGACGCGTCCTTAGCCTGTAGATTTGGATGCACAGAGTTCCCTGTGTTCGCAAGAGACAAGGGAATCGCGTCTGTGCGCACAGAAGCAATAGCGGACCGTTTCCCTCGGAGTGAACGCGAAAGAGCCGTCTATATACTCGCAGACACGCGAACGTGCCTCAATGCGGTCACAGAGGCAGCAGCTTTTGCACAGATGCTCCTGGTGATTCTGGCACTTTCCAGGCACACTCCTGAAAGTCGCGCACACTGCTGTTCACTCGCTAAACGACCTCTTGGGAAACACGTCTCCGGTCGACGGACCGCTCAGATTGCTTCTCGTGTAACTGTGAACTGTGTCAGCGCAGGGAATCCGTCTCTGTTGAGCAGATGTCGATCCTGCCTCGCTTTTGCTTTGTTGCCTCTACCAAGATGATTTCCCGTTTCTCTCTTCACTGGAGCAGGCAGACACAGCCAACGCACATCAAGTGTCAAGAGACACGCTCTGCTGAGCTCAACGCTTGTGCAGATGCACATGTGCGACGAAGTCAACACACGTGCTTGTGGAGAGAAAGAAAGGGACTCCCAGGCGTGTGGAGCGACAGGGAGAAAGAGCGGGCGCTGAGGAACACAGTTTCAAACAGACTGTCTCCACACAAACAGGCACCTGTCTGCAGGTATCCTAGATCTTGATTCTTGAACTTGAGGAAACACGCGTCTGAGCAAAACTCCCAAACGCTTCCAGGAAAGACACAGGCTCTCCCACAAGCACACAAGTGTTTGCCCTCAGCTATAGATCAGGGACAAGCCTGTGAAGAGCAACCAAAGAGCTCGTCCGTCTTTCCCTCAATAGATGGGAGTAGGCGCGCTTGCGGATGTGTGCGTGTGTGTGGCCACGCGTTTGCTTAGGCATCAGTGTGTGAAAAGGTAGGTGCTTTTCTCTAGCTGCGTGTGCGTGCACGTGGTGCTGGGTGCACATCCCTGGGTGCTCGTGGAAAGGTTTCTGCATGGTTTTCGCTGAGGAATCGTGTGTGTGCACATGGACAAAGAGAAGGCGCAGCAACCAGGTTCCAGCGCCGAAGAAGGCAAAAGGCGAGGTTTCCGGCGCTATCTCCTTCTCTCCCCAGAGCTAGTCGCGCAAAGCAAGCCGCTAAGCCGGCGACCGGCAAGAGAGCTACAACGAAGCATGCCGAACGGAGAAAATAGCAGCAGCTCATCTGTTCACACCTTGTTTCTGCCATGTGCTTGAACGCCAAGACGTTCGCGCTTCTGTGAGATGAAAGACGTCCTTCTGCATATGTGGTTGCTCACACCGGTGCACTTGTTAGTGTATCCATTCAGTCCTGGGCTGCGGGGCATTCAGAAGTGGCTCTGTGGAGACGTCTGCATAGAGGCAGCTGTCAGAACACGCACACTCGATTGTTCACCAAAACATATGCAGACGCGTCCTTAGCCTGTAGATTTGGATGCACAGAGTTCCCTGTGTTCGCAAGAGACAAGGGAATCGCGTCTGTGCGCACAGAAGCAATAGCGGACCGTTTCCCTCGGAGTGAACGCGAAAGAACCGTCTATATACTCGCAGACACGCGAACGTGCCTCAATGCGGTCACAGAGGCAGCAGCTTTTGCACAGATGCTCCTGGTGATTCTGGCACTTTCCAGGCACACTCCTGAAAGTCGCGCACACTGCTGTTCACTCGCTAAACGACCTCTTGGGAAACACGTCTCCGGTCGACGGACCGCTCAGATTGCTTCTCGTGTAACTGTGAACTGTGTCAGCGCAGGGAATCCGTCTCTGTTGAGCAGATGTCAATCCTGCCTCGCCTTTGCTTTGTTGCCTCTACCAAGATGATTTCCCGTTTCTCTCTTCACTGGAGCAGGCAGACACAGCCAACGCACATCAAGTGTCAAGAGACACGCTCTGCTGAGCTCAACGCTTGTGCAGATGCACATGTGCGACGAAGTCAACACACGTGCTTGTGGAGAGAAAGAAAGGGACTCCCAGGCGTGTGGAGCGACGGGGAGAAAGAGCGGGCGCTGAGGAACACAGTTTCAAACAGACTGTCTCCACACAAACAGGCACCTGTCTGCAGGTATCCTAGATCTTGATTCTTGAACTTGAGGAAACACGCGTCTGAGCAAAACTCCCAAACGCTTCCAGGAAAGACACAGGCTCTCCCACAAGCACACAAGTGTTTGCCCTCAGCTATAGATCAGGGACAAGCCTGTGAAGAGCAACCAAAGAGCTCGTCCGTCTTTCCCTCAATAGATGGGAGTAGGCGCGCTTGCGGACGTGTGCGTGTGTGTGGCCACGCGTTTGCTTAGGCATCAGTGTGTGAAAAGGTAGGTGCTTTTCTCTAGCTGCGTGTGCGTGCACGTGGTGCTGGGTGCACATCCCTGGGTGCTCGTGGAAAGGTTTCTGCATGGTTTTCGCTGAGGAATCGTGTGTGTGCACATGGACAAAGAGAAGGCGCAGCAACCAGGTTCCAGCGCCGAAGAAGGCAAAAGGCGAGGTTTCCGGCGCTATCTCCTTCTCTCCCCAGAGCTAGTCGCGCAAAGCAAGCCGCTAAGCCGGCGACCGGCAAGAGAGCTACAACGAAGCATGCCGAACGGAGAAAATAGCAGCAGCTCATCTGTTCACACCTTGTTTCTGCCATGTGCTTGAACGCCAAGACGTTCGCGCTTCTGTGAGATGAAAGACGTCCTTCTGCATATGTGGTTGCTCACACCGGTGCACTTGTTAGTGTATCCATTCAGTCCTGGGCTGCGGGGCATTCAGAAGTGGCTCTGTGGAGACGTCTGCATAGAGGCAGCTGTCAGAACACGCACACTCGATTGTTCACCAAAACATATGCAGACGCGTCCTTAGCCTGTAGATTTGGATGCACAGAGTTCCCTGTGTTCGCAAGAGACAAGGGAATCGCGTCTGTGCGCACAGAAGCAATAGCGGACCGTTTCCCTCGGAGTGAACGCGAAAGAGCCGTCTATATACTCGCAGACACGCGAACGTGCCTCAATGCGGTCACAGAGGCAGCAGCTTTTGCACAGATGCTCCTGGTGATTCTGGCACTTTCCAGGCACACTCCTGAAAGTCGCGCACACTGCTGTTCACTCGCTAAACGACCTCTTGGGAAACACGTCTCCGGTCGACGGACCGCTCAGATTGCTTCTCGTGTAACTGTGAACTGTGTCAGCGCAGGGAATCCGTCTCTGTTGAGCAGATGTCGATCCTGCCTCGCTTTTGCTTTGTTGCCTCTACCAAGATGATTTCCCGTTTCTCTCTTCACTGGAGCACGCAGACACAGCCAACGCACATCAAGTGTCAAGAGACACGCTCTGCTGAGCTCAACGCTTGTGCAGATGCACATGTGCGACGAAGTCAACACACGTGCTTGTGGAGAGAAAGAAAGGGACTCCCAGGCGTGTGGAGCGACGGGGAGAAAGAGCGGGCGCTGAGGAACACAGTTTCAAACAGACTGTCTCCACACAAACAGGCACCTGTCTGCAGGTATCCTAGATCTTGATTCTTGAACTTGAGGAAACACGCGTCTGAGCAAAACTCCCAAACGCTTCCAGGAAAGACACAGGCTCTCCCACAAGCACACAAGTGTTTGCCCTCAGCTATAGATCAGGGACAAGCCTGTGAAGAGCAACCAAAGAGCTCGTCCGTCTTTCCCTCAATAGATGGGAGTAGGCGCGCTTGCGGATGTGTGCGTGTGTGTGGCCACGCGTTTGCTTAGGCATCAGTGTGTGAAAAGGTAGGTGCTTTTCTCTAGCTGCGTGTGCGTGCACGTGGTGCTGGGTGCACATCCCTGGGTGCTCGTGGAAAGGTTTCTGCATGGTTTTCGCTGAGGAATCGTGTGTGTGCACATGGACAAAGAGAAGGCGCAGCAACCAGGTTCCAGCGCCGAAGAAGGCAAAAGGCGAGGTTTCCGGCGCTATCTCCTTCTCTCCCCAGAGCTAGTCGCGCAAAGCAAGCCGCTAAGCCGGCGACCGGCAAGAGAGCTACAACGAAGCATGCCGAACGGAGAAAATAGCAGCAGCTCATCTGTTCACACCTTGTTTCTGCCATGTGCTTGAACGCCAAGACGTTCGCGCTTCTGTGAGATGAAAGACGTCCTTCTGCATATGTGGTTGCTCACACCGGTGCACTTGTTAGTGTATCCATTCAGTCCTGGGCTGCGGGGCATTCAGAAGTGGCTCTGTGGAGACGTCTGCATAGAGGCAGCTGTCAGAACACGCACACTCGATTGTTCACCAAAACATATGCAGACGCGTCCTTAGCCTGTAGATTTGGATGCACAGAGTTCCCTGTGTTCGCAAGAGACAAGGGAATCGCGTCTGTGCGCACAGAAGCAATAGCGGACCGTTTCCCTCGGAGTGAACGCGAAAGAGCCGTCTATATACTCGCAGACACGCGAACGTGCCTCAATGCGGTCACAGAGGCAGCAGCTTTTGCACAGATGCTCCTGGTGATTCTGGCACTTTCCAGGCACACTCCTGAAAGTCGCGCACACTGCTGTTCACTCGCTAAACGACCTCTTGGGAAACACGTCTCCGGTCGACGGACCGCTCAGATTGCTTCTCGTGTAACTGTGAACTGTGTCAGCGCAGGGAATCCGTCTCTGTTGAGCAGATGTCAATCCTGCCTCGCTTTTGCTTTGTTGCCTCTACCAAGATGATTTCCCGTTTCTCTCTTCACTGGAGCAGGCAGACACAGCCAACGCACATCAAGTGTCAAGAGACACGCTCTGCTGAGCTCAACGCTTGTGCAGATGCACATGTGCGACGAAGTCAACACACGTGCTTGTGGAGAGAAAGAAAGGGACTCCCAGGCGTGTGGAGCGACGGGGAGAAAGAGCGGGCGCTGAGGAGCACAGTTTCAAACAGACTGTCTCCACACAAACAGGCACCTGTCTGCAGGTATCCTAGATCTTGATTCTTGAACTTGAGGAAACACGCGTCTGAGCAAAACTCCCAAACGCTTCCAGGAAAGACACAGGCTCTCCCACAAGCACACAAGTGTTTGCCCTCAGCTATAGATCAGGGACAAGCCTGTGAAGAGCAACCAAAGAGCTCGTCCGTCTTTCTCTCAGTAGATGGGAGTAGGCGCGCTTGCGGATGTGTGCGTGTGTGTGGCCACGCGTTTGCTTAGGCATCAGTGTGTGAAAAGGTAGGTGCTTTTCTCTAGCTGCGTGTGCGTGCACGTGGTGCTGGGTGCACATCCCTGGGTGCTCGTGGAAAGGTTTCTGCATGGTTTTCGCTGAGGAATCGTGTGTGTGCACATGGACAAAGAGAAGGCGCAGCAACCAGGTTCCAGCGCCGAAGAAGGCAAAAGGCGAGGTTTCCGGCGCTATCTCCTTCTCTCCCCAGAGCTAGTCGCGCAAAGCAAGCCGCTAAGCCGGCGACCGGCAAGAGAGCTACAACGAAGCATGCCGAACGGAGAAAATAGCAGCAGCTCATCTGTTCACACCTTGTTTCTGCCATGTGCTTGAACGCCAAGACGTTCGCGCTTCTGTGAGATGAAAGACGTCCTTCTGCATATGTGGTTGCTCACACCGGTGCACTTGTTAGTGTATCCATTCAGTCCTGGGCTGCGGGGCATTCAGAAGTGGCTCTGTGGAGACGTCTGCATAGAGGCAGCTGTCAGAACACGCACACTCGATTGTTCACCAAAACATATGCAGACGCGTCCTTAGCCTGTAGATTTGGATGCACAGAGTTCCCTGTGTTCGCAAGAGACAAGGGAATCGCGTCTGTGCGCACAGAAGCAATAGCGGACCGTTTCCCTCGGAGTGAACGCGAAAGAGCCGTCTATATACTCGCAGACACGCGAACGTGCCTCAATGCGGTCACAGAGGCAGCAGCTTTTGCACAGATGCTCCTGGTGATTCTGGCACTTTCCAGGCACACTCCTGAAAGTCGCGCACACTGCTGTTCACTCGCTAAACGACCTCTTGGGAAACACGTCTCCGGTCGACGGACCGCTCAGATTGCTTCTCGTGTAACTGTGAACTGTGTCAGCGCAGGGAATCCGTCTCTGTTGAGCAGATGTCAATCCTGCCTCGCCTTTGCTTTGTTGCCTCTACCAAGATGATTTCCCGTTTCTCTCTTCACTGGAGCAGGCAGACACAGCCAACGCACATCAAGTGTCAAGAGACACGCTCTGCTGAGCTCAACGCTTGTGCAGATGCACATGTGCGACGAAGTCAACACACGTGCTTGTGGAGAGAAAGAAAGGGACTCCCAGGCGTGTGGAGCGACGGGGAGAAAGAGCGGGCGCTGAGGAACACAGTTTCAAACAGACTGTCTCCACACAAACAGGCACCTGTCTGCAGGTATCCTAGATCTTGATTCTTGAACTTGAGGAAACACGCGTCTGAGCAAAACTCCCAAACGCTTCCAGGAAAGACACAGGCTCTCCCACAAGCACACAAGTGTTTGCCCTCAGCTATAGATCAGGGACAAGCCTGTGAAGAGCAACCAAAGAGCTCGTCCGTCTTTCCCTCAATAGATGGGAGTAGGCGCGCTTGCGGACGTGTGCGTGTGTGTGGCCACGCGTTTGCTTAGGCATCAGTGTGTGAAAAGGTAGGTGCTTTTCTCTAGCTGCGTGTGCGTGCACGTGGTGCTGGGTGCACATCCCTGGGTGCTCGTGGAAAGGTTTCTGCATGGTTTTCGCTGAGGAATCGTGTGTGTGCACATGGACAAAGAGAAGGCGCAGCAACCAGGTTCCAGCGCCGAAGAAGGCAAAAGGCGAGGTTTCCGGCGCTATCTCCTTCTCTCCCCAGAGCTAGTCGCGCAAAGCAAGCCGCTAAGCCGGCGACCGGCAAGAGAGCTACAACGAAGCATGCCGAACGGAGAAAATAGCAGCAGCTCATCTGTTCACACCTTGTTTCTGCCATGTGCTTGAACGCCAAGACGTTCGCGCTTCTGTGAGATGAAAGACGTCCTTCTGCATATGTGGTTGCTCACACCGGTGCACTTGTTAGTGTATCCATTCAGTCCTGGGCTGCGGGGCATTCAGAAGTGGCTCTGTGGAGACGTCTGCATAGAGGCAGCTGTCAGAACACGCACACTCGATTGTTCACCAAAACATATGCAGACGCGTCCTTAGCCTGTAGATTTGGATGCACAGAGTTCCCTGTGTTCGCAAGAGACAAGGGAATCGCGTCTGTGCGCACAGAAGCAATAGCGGACCGTTTCCCTCGGAGTGAACGCGAAAGAGCCGTCTATATACTCGCAGACACGCGAACGTGCCTCAATGCGGTCACAGAGGCAGCAGCTTTTGCACAGATGCTCCTGGTGATTCTGGCACTTTCCAGGCACACTCCTGAAAGTCGCGCACACTGCTGTTCACTCGCTAAACGACCTCTTGGGAAACACGTCTCCGGTCGACGGACCGCTCAGATTGCTTCTCGTGTAACTGTGAACTGTGTCAGCGCAGGGAATCCGTCTCTGTTGAGCAGATGTCAATCCTGCCTCGCCTTTGCTTTGTTGCCTCTACCAAGATGATTTCCCGTTTCTCTCTTCACTGGAGCAGGCAGACACAGCCAACGCACATCAAGTGTCAAGAGACACGCTCTGCTGAGCTCAACGCTTGTGCAGATGCACATGTGCGACGAAGTCAACACACGTGCTTGTGGAGAGAAAGAAAGGGACTCCCAGGCGTGTGGAGCGACGGGGAGAAAGAGCGGGCGCTGAGGAACACAGTTTCAAACAGACTGTCTCCACACAAACAGGCACCTGTCTGCAGGTATCCTAGATCTTGATTCTTGAACTTGAGGAAACACGCGTCTGAGCAAAACTCCCAAACGCTTCCAGGAAAGACACAGGCTCTCCCACAAGCACACAAGTGTTTGCCCTCAGCTATAGATCAGGGACAAGCCTGTGAAGAGCAACCAAAGAGCTCGTCCGTCTTTCCCTCAATAGATGGGAGTAGGCGCGCTTGCGGATGTGTGCGCGTGTGTGGCCACGCGTTTGCTTAGGCATCAGTGTGTGAAAAGGTAGGTGCTTTTCTCTAGCTGCGTGTGCGTGCACGTGGTGCTGGGTGCACATCCCTGGGTGCTCGTGGAAAGGTTTCTGCATGGTTTTCGCTGAGGAATCGTGTGTGTGCACATGGACAAAGAGAAGGCGCAGCAACCAGGTTCCAGCGCCGAAGAAGGCAAAAGGCGAGGTTTCCGGCGCTATCTCCTTCTCTCCCCAGATCTAGTCGCGCAAAGCAAGCCGCTAAGCCGGCGACCGGCAAGAGAGCTACAACGAAGCATGCCGAACGGAGAAAATAGCAGCAGCTCATCTGTTCACACCTTGTTTCTGCCATGTGCTTGAACGCCAAGACGTTCGCGCTTCTGTGAGATGAAAGACGTCCTTCTGCATATGTGGTTGCTCACACCGGTGCACTTGTTAGTGTATCCATTCAGTCCTGGGCTGCGGGGCATTCAGAAGTGGCTCTGTGGAGACGTCTGCATAGAGGCAGCTGTCAGAACACGCACACTCGATTGTTCACCAAAACATATGCAGACGCGTCCTTAGCCTGTAGATTTGGATGCACAGAGTTCCCTGTGTTCGCAAGAGACAAGGGAATCGCGTCTGTGCGCACAGAAGCAATAGCGGACCGTTTCCCTCGGAGTGAACGCGAAAGAGCCGTCTATATACTCGCAGACACGCGAACGTGCCTCAATGCGGTCACAGAGGCAGCAGCTTTTGCACAGATGCTCCTGGTGATTCTGGCACTTTCCAGGCACACTCCTGAAAGTCGCGCACACTGCTGTTCACTCGCTAAACGACCTCTTGGGAAACACGTCTCCGGTCGACGGACCGCTCAGATTGCTTCTCGTGTAACTGTGAACTGTGTCAGCGCAGGGAATCCGTCTCTGTTGAGCAGATGTCAATCCTGCCTCGCCTTTGCTTTGTTGCCTCTACCAAGATGATTTCCCGTTTCTCTCTTCACTGGAGCAGGCAGACACAGCCAACGCACATCAAGTGTCAAGAGACACGCTCTGCTGAGCTCAACGCTTGTGCAGATGCACATGTGCGACGAAGTCAACACACGTGCTTGTGGAGAGAAAGAAAGGGACTCCCAGGCGTGTGGAGCGACGGGGAGAAAGAGCGGGCGCTGAGGAACACAGTTTCAAACAGACTGTCTCCACACAAACAGGCACCTGTCTGCAGGTATCCTAGATCTTGATTCTTGAACTTGAGGAAACACGCGTCTGAGCAAAACTCCCAAACGCTTCCAGGAAAGACACAGGCTCTCCCACAAGCACACAAGTGTTTGCCCTCAGCTATAGATCAGGGACAAGCCTGTGAAGAGCAACCAAAGAGCTCGTCCGTCTTTCCCTCAATAGATGGGAGTAGGCGCGCTTGCGGATGTGTGCGCGTGTGTGGCCACGCGTTTGCTTAGGCATCAGTGTGTGAAAAGGTAGGTGCTTTTCTCTAGCTGCGTGTGCGTGCACGTGGTGCTGGGTGCACATCCCTGGGTGCTCGTGGAAAGGTTTCTGCATGGTTTTCGCTGAGGAATCGTGTGTGTGCACATGGACAAAGAGAAGGCGCAGCAACCAGGTTCCAGCGCCGAAGAAGGCAAAAGGCGAGGTTTCCGGCGCTATCTCCTTCTCTCCCCAGAGCTAGTCGCGCAAAGCAAGCCGCTAAGCCGGCGACCGGCAAGAGAGCTACAACGAAGCATGCCGAACGGAGAAAATAGCAGCAGCTCATCTGTTCACACCTTGTTTCTGCCATGTGCTTGAACGCCAAGACGTTCGCGCTTCTGTGAGATGAAAGACGTCCTTCTGCATATGTGGTTGCTCACACCGGTGCACTTGTTAGTGTATCCATTCAGTCCTGGGCTGCGGGGCATTCAGAAGTGGCTCTGTGGAGACGTCTGCATAGAGGCAGCTGTCAGAACACGCACACTCGATTGTTCACCAAAACATATGCAGACGCGTCCTTAGCCTGTAGATTTGGATGCACAGAGTTCCCTGTGTTCGCAAGAGACAAGGGAATCGCGTCTGTGCGCACAGAAGCAATAGCGGACCGTTTCCCTCGGAGTGAACGCGAAAGAGCCGTCTATATACTCGCAGACACGCGAACGTGCCTCAATGCGGTCACAGAGGCAGCAGCTTTTGCACAGATGCTCCTGGTGATTCTGGCACTTTCCAGGCACACTCCTGAAAGTCGCGCACACTGCTGTTCACTCGCTAAACGACCTCTTGGGAAACACGTCTCCGGTCGACGGACCGCTCAGATTGCTTCTCGTGTAACTGTGAACTGTGTCAGCGCAGGGAATCCGTCTCTGTTGAGCAGATGTCAATCCTGCCTCGCCTTTGCTTTGTTGCCTCTACCAAGATGATTTCCCGTTTCTCTCTTCACTGGAGCAGGCAGACACAGCCAACGCACATCAAGTGTCAAGAGACACGCTCTGCTGAGCTCAACGCTTGTGCAGATGCACATGTGCGACGAAGTCAACACACGTGCTTGTGGAGAGAAAGAAAGGGACTCCCAGGCGTGTGGAGCGACGGGGAGAAAGAGCGGGCGCTGAGGAACACAGTTTCAAACAGACTGTCTCCACACAAACAGGCACCTGTCTGCAGGTATCCTAGATCTTGATTCTTGAACTTGAGGAAACACGCGTCTGAGCAAAACTCCCAAACGCTTCCAGGAAAGACACAGGCTCTCCCACAAGCACACAAGTGTTTGCCCTCAGCTATAGATCAGGGACAAGCCTGTGAAGAGCAACCAAAGAGCTCGTCCGTCTTTCCCTCAATAGATGGGAGTAGGCGCGCTTGCGGATGTGTGCGTGTGTGTGGCCACGCGTTTGCTTAGGCATCAGTGTGTGAAAAGGTAGGTGCTTTTCTCTAGCTGCGTGTGCGTGCACGTGGTGCTGGGTGCACATCCCTGGGTGCTCGTGGAAAGGTTTCTGCATGGTTTTCGCTGAGGAATCGTGTGTGTGCACATGGACAAAGAGAAGGCGCAGCAACCAGGTTCCAGCGCCGAAGAAGGCAAAAGGCGAGGTTTCCGGCGCTATCTCCTTCTCTCCCCAGAGCTAGTCGCGCAAAGCAAGCCGCTAAGCCGGCGACCGGCAAGAGAGCTACAACGAAGCATGCCGAACGGAGAAAATAGCAGCAGCTCATCTGTTCACACCTTGTTTCTGCCATGTGCTTGAACGCCAAGACGTTCGCGCTTCTGTGAGATGAAAGACGTCCTTCTGCATATGTGGTTGCTCACACCGGTGCACTTGTTAGTGTATCCATTCAGTCCTGGGCTGCGGGGCATTCAGAAGTGGCTCTGTGGAGACGTCTGCATAGAGGCAGCTGTCAGAACACGCACACTCGATTGTTCACCAAAACATATGCAGACGCGTCCTTAGCCTGTAGATTTGGATGCACAGAGTTCCCTGTGTTCGCAAGAGACAAGGGAATCGCGTCTGTGCGCACAGAAGCAATAGCGGACCGTTTCCCTCGGAGTGAACGCGAAAGAGCCGTCTATATACTCGCAGACACGCGAACGTGCCTCAATGCGGTCACAGAGGCAGCAGCTTTTGCACAGATGCTCCTGGTGATTCTGGCACTTTCCAGGCACACTCCTGAAAGTCGCGCACACTGCTGTTCACTCGCTAAACGACCTCTTGGGAAACACGTCTCCGGTCGACGGACCGCTCAGATTGCTTCTCGTGTAACTGTGAACTGTGTCAGCGCAGGGAATCCGTCTCTGTTGAGCAGATGTCAATCCTGCCTCGCCTTTGCTTTCTTGCCTCTACCAAGATGATTTCCCGTTTCTCTCTTCACTGGAGCAGGCAGACACAGCCAACGCACATCAAGTGTCAAGAGACACGCTCTGCTGAGCTCAACGCTTGTGCAGATGCACATGTGCGACGAAGTCAACACACGTGCTTGTGGAGAGAAAGAAAGGGACTCCCAGGCGTGTGGAGCGACGGGGAGAAAGAGCGGGCGCTGAGGAACACAGTTTCAAACAGACTGTCTCCACACAAACAGGCACCTGTCTGCAGGTATCCTAGATCTTGATTCTTGAACTTGAGGAAACACGCGTCTGAGCAAAACTCCCAAACGCTTCCAGGAAAGACACAGGCTCTCCCACAAGCACACAAGTGTTTGCCCTCAGCTATAGATCAGGGACAAGCCTGTGAAGAGCAACCAAAGAGCTCGTCCGTCTTTCCCTCAATAGATGGGAGTAGGCGCGCTTGCGGATGTGTGCGCGTGTGTGGCCACGCGTTTGCTTAGGCATCAGTGTGTGAAAAGGTAGGTGCTTTTCTCTAGCTGCGTGTGCGTGCACGTGGTGCTGGGTGCACATCCCTGGGTGCTCGTGGAAAGGTTTCTGCATGGTTTTCGCTGAGGAATCGTGTGTGTGCACATGGACAAAGAGAAGGCGCAGCAACCAGGTTCCAGCGCCGAAGAAGGCAAAAGGCGAGGTTTCCGGCGCTATCTCCTTCTCTCCCCAGAGCTAGTCGCGCAAAGCAAGCCGCTAAGCCGGCGACCGGCAAGAGAGCTACAACGAAGCATGCCGAACGGAGAAAATAGCAGCAGCTCATCTGTTCACACCTTGTTTCTGCCATGTGCTTGAACGCCAAGACGTTCGCGCTTCTGTGAGATGAAAGACGTCCTTCTGCATATGTGGTTGCTCACACCGGTGCACTTGTTAGTGTATCCATTCAGTCCTGGGCTGCGGGGCATTCAGAAGTGGCTCTGTGGAGACGTCTGCATAGAGGCAGCTGTCAGAACACGCACACTCGATTGTTCACCAAAACATATGCAGACGCGTCCTTAGCCTGTAGATTTGGATGCACAGAGTTCCCTGTGTTCGCAAGAGACAAGGGAATCGCGTCTGTGCGCACAGAAGCAATAGCGGACCGTTTCCCTCGGAGTGAACGCGAAAGAGCCGTCTATATACTCGCAGACACGCGAACGTGCCTCAATGCGGTCACAGAGGCAGCAGCTTTTGCACAGATGCTCCTGGTGATTCTGGCACTTTCCAGGCACACTCCTGAAAGTCGCGCACACTGCTGTTCACTCGCTAAACGACCTCTTGGGAAACACGTCTCCGGTCGACGGACCGCTCAGATTGCTTCTCGTGTAACTGTGAACTGTGTCAGCGCAGGGAATCCGTCTCTGTTGAGCAGATGTCAATCCTGCCTCGCCTTTGCTTTGTTGCCTCTACCAAGATGATTTCCCGTTTCTCTCTTCACTGGAGCAGGCAGACACAGCCAACGCACATCAAGTGTCAAGAGACACGCTCTGCTGAGCTCAACGCTTGTGCAGATGCACATGTGCGACGAAGTCAACACACGTGCTTGTGGAGAGAAAGAAAGGGACTCCCAGGCGTGTGGAGCGACGGGGAGAAAGAGCGGGCGCTGAGGAACACAGTTTCAAACAGACTGTCTCCACACAAACAGGCACCTGTCTGCAGGTATCCTAGATCTTGATTCTTGAACTTGAGGAAACACGCGTCTGAGCAAAACTCCCAAACGCTTCCAGGAAAGACACAGGCTCTCCCACAAGCACACAAGTGTTTGCCCTCAGCTATAGATCAGGGACAAGCCTGTGAAGAGCAACCAAAGAGCTCGTCCGTCTTTCCCTCAATAGATGGGAGTAGGCGCGCTTGCGGATGTGTGCGCGTGTGTGGCCACGCGTTTGCTTAGGCATCAGTGTGTGAAAAGGTAGGTGCTTTTCTCTAGCTGCGTGTGCGTGCACGTGGTGCTGGGTGCACATCCCTGGGTGCTCGTGGAAAGGTTTCTGCATGGTTTTCGCTGAGGAATCGTGTGTGTGCACATGGACAAAGAGAAGGCGCAGCAACCAGGTTCCAGCGCCGAAGAAGGCAAAAGGCGAGGTTTCCGGCGCTATCTCCTTCTCTCCCCAGAGCTAGTCGCGCAAAGCAAGCCGCTAAGCCGGCGACCGGCAAGAGAGCTACAACGAAGCATGCCGAACGGAGAAAATAGCAGCAGCTCATCTGTTCACACCTTGTTTCTGCCATGTGCTTGAACGCCAAGACGTTCGCGCTTCTGTGAGATGAAAGACGTCCTTCTGCATATGTGGTTGCTCACACCGGTGCACTTGTTAGTGTATCCATTCAGTCCTGGGCTGCGGGGCATTCAGAAGTGGCTCTGTGGAGACGTCTGCATAGAGGCAGCTGTCAGAACACGCACACTCGATTGTTCACCAAAACATATGCAGACGCGTCCTTAGCCTGTAGATTTGGATGCACAGAGTTCCCTGTGTTCGCAAGAGACAAGGGAATCGCGTCTGTGCGCACAGAAGCAATAGCGGACCGTTTCCCTCGGAGTGAACGCGAAAGAGCCGTCTATATACTCGCAGACACGCGAACGTGCCTCAATGCGGTCACAGAGGCAGCAGCTTTTGCACAGATGCTCCTGGTGATTCTGGCACTTTCCAGGCACACTCCTGAAAGTCGCGCACACTGCTGTTCACTCGCTAAACGACCTCTTGGGAAACACGTCTCCGGTCGACGGACCGCTCAGATTGCTTCTCGTGTAACTGTGAACTGTGTCAGCGCAGGGAATCCGTCTCTGTTGAGCAGATGTCAATCCTGCCTCGCCTTTGCTTTGTTGCCTCTACCAAGATGATTTCCCGTTTCTCTCTTCACTGGAGCAGGCAGACACAGCCAACGCACATCAAGTGTCAAGAGACACGCTCTGCTGAGCTCAACGCTTGTGCAGATGCACATGTGCGACGAAGTCAACACACGTGCTTGTGGAGAGAAAGAAAGGGACTCCCAGGCGTGTGGAGCGACGGGGAGAAAGAGCGGGCGCTGAGGAACACAGTTTCAAACAGACTGTCTCCACACAAACAGGCACCTGTCTGCAGGTATCCTAGATCTTGATTCTTGAACTTGAGGAAACACGCGTCTGAGCAAAACTCCCAAACGCTTCCAGGAAAGACACAGGCTCTCCCACAAGCACACAAGTGTTTGCCCTCAGCTATAGATCAGGGACAAGCCTGTGAAGAGCAACCAAAGAGCTCGTCCGTCTTTCCCTCAATAGATGGGAGTAGGCGCGCTTGCGGATGTGTGCGTGTGTGTGGCCACGCGTTTGCTTAGGCATCAGTGTGTGAAAAGGTAGGTGCTTTTCTCTAGCTGCGTGTGCGTGCACGTGGTGCTGGGTGCACATCCCTGGGTGCTCGTGGAAAGGTTTCTGCATGGTTTTCGCTGAGGAATCGTGTGTGTGCACATGGACAAAGAGAAGGCGCAGCAACCAGGTTCCAGCGCCGAAGAAGGCAAAAGGCGAGGTTTCCGGCGCTATCTCCTTCTCTCCCCAGAGCTAGTCGCGCAAAGCAAGCCGCTAAGCCGGCGACCGGCAAGAGAGCTACAACGAAGCATGCCGAACGGAGAAAATAGCAGCAGCTCATCTGTTCACACCTTGTTTCTGCCATGTGCTTGAACGCCAAGACGTTCGCGCTTCTGTGAGATGAAAGACGTCCTTCTGCATATGTGGTTGCTCACACCGGTGCACTTGTTAGTGTATCCATTCAGTCCTGGGCTGCGGGGCATTCAGAAGTGGCTCTGTGGAGACGTCTGCATAGAGGCAGCTGTCAGAACACGCACACTCGATTGTTCACCAAAACATATGCAGACGCGTCCTTAGCCTGTAGATTTGGATGCACAGAGTTCCCTGTGTTCGCAAGAGACAAGGGAATCGCGTCTGTGCGCACAGAAGCAATAGCGGACCGTTTCCCTCGGAGTGAACGCGAAAGAGCCGTCTATATACTCGCAGACACGCGAACGTGCCTCAATGCGGTCACAGAGGCAGCAGCTTTTGCACAGATGCTCCTGGTGATTCTGGCACTTTCCAGGCACACTCCTGAAAGTCGCGCACACTGCTGTTCACTCGCTAAACGACCTCTTGGGAAACACGTCTCCGGTCGACGGACCGCTCAGATTGCTTCTCGTGTAACTGTGAACTGTGTCAGCGCAGGGAATCCGTCTCTGTTGAGCAGATGTCAATCCTGCCTCGCCTTTGCTTTGTTGCCTCTACCAAGATGATTTCCCGTTTCTCTCTTCACTGGAGCAGGCAGACACAGCCAACGCACATCAAGTGTCAAGAGACACGCTCTGCTGAGCTCAACGCTTGTGCAGATGCACATGTGCGACGAAGTCAACACACGTGCTTGTGGAGAGAAAGAAAGGGACTCCCAGGCGTGTGGAGCGACGGGGAGAAAGAGCGGGCGCTGAGGAACACAGTTTCAAACAGACTGTCTCCACACAAACAGGCACCTGTCTGCAGGTATCCTAGATCTTGATTCTTGAACTTGAGGAAACACGCGTCTGAGCAAAACTCCCAAACGCTTCCAGGAAAGACACAGGCTCTCCCACAAGCACACAAGTGTTTGCCCTCAGCTATAGATCAGGGACAAGCCTGTGAAGAGCAACCAAAGAGCTCGTCCGTCTTTCCCTCAATAGATGGGAGTAGGCGCGCTTGCGGATGTGTGCGTGTGTGTGGCCACGCGTTTGCTTAGGCATCAGTGTGTGAAAAGGTAGGTGCTTTTCTCTAGCTGCGTGTGCGTGCACGTGGTGCTGGGTGCACATCCCTGGGTGCTCGTGGAAAGGTTTCTGCATGGTTTTCGCTGAGGAATCGTGTGTGTGCACATGGACAAAGAGAAGGCGCAGCAACCAGGTTCCAGCGCCGAAGAAGGCAAAAGGCGAGGTTTCCGGCGCTATCTCCTTCTCTCCCCAGAGCTAGTCGCGCAAAGCAAGCCGCTAAGCCGGCGACCGGCAAGAGAGCTACAACGAAGCATGCCGAACGGAGAAAATAGCAGCAGCTCATCTGTTCACACCTTGTTTCTGCCATGTGCTTGAACGCCAAGACGTTCGCGCTTCTGTGAGATGAAAGACGTCCTTCTGCATATGTGGTTGCTCACAGCGGTGCACTTGTTAGTGTATCCATTCAGTCCTGGGCTGCGGGGCATTCAGAAGTGGCTCTGTGGAGACGTCTGCATAGAGGCAGCTGTCAGAACACGCACACTCGATTGTTCACCAAAACATATGCAGACGCGTCCTTAGCCTGTAGATTTGGATGCACAGAGTTCCCTGTGTTCGCAAGAGACAAGGGAATCGCGTCTGTGCGCACAGAAGCAATAGCGGACCGTTTCCCTCGGAGTGAACGCGAAAGAGCCGTCTATATACTCGCAGACACGCGAACGTGCCTCAATGCGGTCACAGAGGCAGCAGCTTTTGCACAGATGCTCCTGGTGATTCTGGCACTTTCCAGGCACACTCCTGAAAGTCGCGCACACTGCTGTTCACTCGCTAAACGACCTCTTGGGAAACACGTCTCCGGTCGACGGACCGCTCAGATTGCTTCTCGTGTAACTGTGAACTGTGTCAGCGCAGGGAATCCGTCTCTGTTGAGCAGATGTCAATCCTGCCTCGCTTTTGCTTTGTTGCCTCTACCAAGATGATTTCCCGTTTCTCTCTTCACTGGAGCAGGCAGACACAGCCAACGCACATCAAGTGTCAAGAGACACGCTCTGCTGAGCTCAACGCTTGTGCAGATGCACATGTGCGACGAAGTCAACACACGTGCTTGTGGAGAGAAAGAAAGGGACTCCCAGGCGTGTGGAGCGACGGGGAGAAAGAGCGGGCGCTGAGGAACACAGTTTCAAACAGACTGTCTCCACACAAACAGGCACCTGTCTGCAGGTATCCTAGATCTTGATTCTTGAACTTGAGGAAACACGCGTCTGAGCAAAACTCCCAAACGCTTCCAGGAAAGACACAGGCTCTCCCACAAGCACACAAGTGTTTGCCCTCAGCTATAGATCAGGGACAAGCCTGTGAAGAGCAACCAAAGAGCTCGTCCGTCTTTCCCTCAATAGATGGGAGTAGGCGCGCTTGCGGATGTGTGCGTGTGTGTGGCCACGCGTTTGCTTAGGCATCAGTGTGTGAAAAGGTAGGTGCTTTTCTCTAGCTGCGTGTGCGTGCACGTGGTGCTGGGTGCACATCCCTGGGTGCTCGTGGAAAGGTTTCTGCATGGTTTTCGCTGAGGAATCGTGTGTGTGCACATGGACAAAGAGAAGGCGCAGCAACCAGGTTCCAGCGCCGAAGAAGGCAAAAGGCGAGGTTTCCGGCGCTATCTCCTTCTCTCCCCAGAGCTAGTCGCGCAAAGCAAGCCGCTAAGCCGGCGACCGGCAAGAGAGCTACAACGAAGCATGCCGAACGGAGAAAATAGCAGCAGCTCATCTGTTCACACCTTGTTTCTGCCATGTGCTTGAACGCCAAGACGTTCGCGCTTCTGTGAGATGAAAGACGTCCTTCTGCATATGTGGTTGCTCACACCGGTGCACTTGTTAGTGTATCCATTCAGTCCTGGGCTGCGGGGCATTCAGAAGTGGCTCTGTGGAGACGTCTGCATAGAGGCAGCTGTCAGAACACGCACACTCGATTGTTCACCAAAACATATGCAGACGCGTCCTTAGCCTGTAGATTTGGATGCACAGAGTTCCCTGTGTTCGCAAGAGACAAGGGAATCGCGTCTGTGCGCACAGAAGCAATAGCGGACCGTTTCCCTCGGAGTGAACGCGAAAGAGCCGTCTATATACTCGCAGACACGCGAACGTGCCTCAATGCGGTCACAGAGGCAGCAGCTTTTGCACAGATGCTCCTGGTGATTCTGGCACTTTCCAGGCACACTCCTGAAAGTCGCGCACACTGCTGTTCACTCGCTAAACGACCTCTTGGGAAACACGTCTCCGGTCGACGGACCGCTCAGATTGCTTCTCGTGTAACTGTGAACTGTGTCAGCGCAGGGAATCCGTCTCTGTTGAGCAGATGTCAATCCTGCCTCGCCTTTGCTTTCTTGCCTCTACCAAGATGATTTCCCGTTTCTCTCTTCACTGGAGCAGGCAGACACAGCCAACGCACATCAAGTGTCAAGAGACACGCTCTGCTGAGCTCAACGCTTGTGCAGATGCACATGTGCGACGAAGTCAACACACGTGCTTGTGGAGAGAAAGAAAGGGACTCCCAGGCGTGTGGAGCGACGGGGAGAAAGAGCGGGCGCTGAGGAACACAGTTTCAAACAGACTGTCTCCACACAAACAGGCACCTGTCTGCAGGTATCCTAGATCTTGATTCTTGAACTTGAGGAAACACGCGTCTGAGCAAAACTCCCAAACGCTTCCAGGAAAGACACAGGCTCTCCCACAAGCACACAAGTGTTTGCCCTCAGCTATAGATCAGGGACAAGCCTGTGAAGAGCAACCAAAGAGCTCGTCCGTCTTTCCCTCAATAGATGGGAGTAGGCGCGCTTGCGGATGTGTGCGCGTGTGTGGCCACGCGTTTGCTTAGGCATCAGTGTGTGAAAAGGTAGGTGCTTTTCTCTAGCTGCGTGTGCGTGCACGTGGTGCTGGGTGCACATCCCTGGGTGCTCGTGGAAAGGTTTCTGCATGGTTTTCGCTGAGGAATCGTGTGTGTGCACATGGACAAAGAGAAGGCGCAGCAACCAGGTTCCAGCGCCGAAGAAGGCAAAAGGCGAGGTTTCCGGCGCTATCTCCTTCTCTCCCCAGAGCTAGTCGCGCAAAGCAAGCCGCTAAGCCGGCGACCGGCAAGAGAGCTACAACGAAGCATGCCGAACGGAGAAAATAGCAGCAGCTCATCTGTTCACACCTTGTTTCTGCCATGTGCTTGAACGCCAAGACGTTCGCGCTTCTGTGAGATGAAAGACGTCCTTCTGCATATGTGGTTGCTCACACCGGTGCACTTGTTAGTGTATCCATTCAGTCCTGGGCTGCGGGGCATTCAGAAGTGGCTCTGTGGAGACGTCTGCATAGAGGCAGCTGTCAGAACACGCACACTCGATTGTTCACCAAAACATATGCAGACGCGTCCTTAGCCTGTAGATTTGGATGCACAGAGTTCCCTGTGTTCGCAAGAGACAAGGGAATCGCGTCTGTGCGCACAGAAGCAATAGCGGACCGTTTCCCTCGGAGTGAACGCGAAAGAGCCGTCTATATACTCGCAGACACGCGAACGTGCCTCAATGCGGTCACAGAGGCAGCAGCTTTTGCACAGATGCTCCTGGTGATTCTGGCACTTTCCAGGCACACTCCTGAAAGTCGCGCACACTGCTGTTCACTCGCTAAACGACCTCTTGGGAAACACGTCTCCGGTCGACGGACCGCTCAGATTGCTTCTCGTGTAACTGTGAACTGTGTCAGCGCAGGGAATCCGTCTCTGTTGAGCAGATGTCAATCCTGCCTCGCCTTTGCTTTGTTGCCTCTACCAAGATGATTTCCCGTTTCTCTCTTCACTGGAGCAGGCAGACACAGCCAACGCACATCAAGTGTCAAGAGACACGCTCTGCTGAGCTCAACGCTTGTGCAGATGCACATGTGCGACGAAGTCAACACACGTGCTTGTGGAGAGAAAGAAAGGGACTCCCAGGCGTGTGGAGCGACGGGGAGAAAGAGCGGGCGCTGAGGAACACAGTTTCAAACAGACTGTCTCCACACAAACAGGCACCTGTCTGCAGGTATCCTAGATCTTGATTCTTGAACTTGAGGAAACACGCGTCTGAGCAAAACTCCCAAACGCTTCCAGGAAAGACACAGGCTCTCCCACAAGCACACAAGTGTTTGCCCTCAGCTATAGATCAGGGACAAGCCTGTGAAGAGCAACCAAAGAGCTCGTCCGTCTTTCCCTCAATAGATGGGAGTAGGCGCGCTTGCGGATGTGTGCGTGTGTGTGGCCACGCGTTTGCTTAGGCATCAGTGTGTGAAAAGGTAGGTGCTTTTCTCTAGCTGCGTGTGCGTGCACGTGGTGCTGGGTGCACATCCCTGGGTGCTCGTGGAAAGGTTTCTGCATGGTTTTCGCTGAGGAATCGTGTGTGTGCACATGGACAAAGAGAAGGCGCAGCAACCAGGTTCCAGCGCCGAAGAAGGCAAAAGGCGAGGTTTCCGGCGCTATCTCCTTCTCTCCCCAGAGCTAGTCGCGCAAAGCAAGCCGCTAAGCCGGCGACCGGCAAGAGAGCTACAACGAAGCATGCCGAACGGAGAAAATAGCAGCAGCTCATCTGTTCACACCTTGTTTCTGCCATGTGCTTGAACGCCAAGACGTTCGCGCTTCTGTGAGATGAAAGACGTCCTTCTGCATATGTGGTTGCTCACACCGGTGCACTTGTTAGTGTATCCATTCAGTCCTGGGCTGCGGGGCATTCAGAAGTGGCTCTGTGGAGACGTCTGCATAGAGGCAGCTGTCAGAACACGCACACTCGATTGTTCACCAAAACATATGCAGACGCGTCCTTAGCCTGTAGATTTGGATGCACAGAGTTCCCTGTGTTCGCAAGAGACAAGGGAATCGCGTCTGTGCGCACAGAAGCAATAGCGGACCGTTTCCCTCGGAGTGAACGCGAAAGAGCCGTCTATATACTCGCAGACACGCGAACGTGCCTCAATGCGGTCACAGAGGCAGCAGCTTTTGCACAGATGCTCCTGGTGATTCTGGCACTTTCCAGGCACACTCCTGAAAGTCGCGCACACTGCTGTTCACTCGCTAAACGACCTCTTGGGAAACACGTCTCCGGTCGACGGACCGCTCAGATTGCTTCTCGTGTAACTGTGAACTGTGTCAGCGCAGGGAATCCGTCTCTGTTGAGCAGATGTCAATCCTGCCTCGCTTTTGCTTTGTTGCCTCTACCAAGATGATTTCCCGTTTCTCTCTTCACTGGAGCAGGCAGACACAGCCAACGCACATCAAGTGTCAAGAGACACGCTCTGCTGAGCTCAACGCTTGTGCAGATGCACATGTGCGACGAAGTCAACACACGTGCTTGTGGAGAGAAAGAAAGGGACTCCCAGGCGTGTGGAGCGACGGGGAGAAAGAGCGGGCGCTGAGGAACACAGTTTCAAACAGACTGTCTCCACACAAACAGGCACCTGTCTGCAGGTATCCTAGATCTTGATTCTTGAACTTGAGGAAACACGCGTCTGAGCAAAACTCCCAAACGCTTCCAGGAAAGACACAGGCTCTCCCACAAGCACACAAGTGTTTGCCCTCAGCTATAGATCAGGGACAAGCCTGTGAAGAGCAACCAAAGAGCTCGTCCGTCTTTCCCTCAATAGATGGGAGTAGGCGCGCTTGCGGATGTGTGCGTGTGTGTGGCCACGCGTTTGCTTAGGCATCAGTGTGTGAAAAGGTAGGTGCTTTTCTCTAGCTGCGTGTGCGTGCACGTGGTGCTGGGTGCACATCCCTGGGTGCTCGTGGAAAGGTTTCTGCATGGTTTTCGCTGAGGAATCGTGTGTGTGCACATGGACAAAGAGAAGGCGCAGCAACCAGGTTCCAGCGCCGAAGAAGGCAAAAGGCGAGGTTTCCGGCGCTATCTCCTTCTCTCCCCAGAGCTAGTCGCGCAAAGCAAGCCGCTAAGCCGGCGACCGGCAAGAGAGCTACAACGAAGCATGCCGAACGGAGAAAATAGCAGCAGCTCATCTGTTCACACCTTGTTTCTGCCATGTGCTTGAACGCCAAGACGTTCGCGCTTCTGTGAGATGAAAGACGTCCTTCTGCATATGTGGTTGCTCACACCGGTGCACTTGTTAGTGTATCCATTCAGTCCTGGGCTGCGGGGCATTCAGAAGTGGCTCTGTGGAGACGTCTGCATAGAGGCAGCTGTCAGAACACGCACACTCGATTGTTCACCAAAACATATGCAGACGCGTCCTTAGCCTGTAGATTTGGATGCACAGAGTTCCCTGTGTTCGCAAGAGACAAGGGAATCGCGTCTGTGCGCACAGAAGCAATAGCGGACCGTTTCCCTCGGAGTGAACGCGAAAGAGCCGTCTATATACTCGCAGACACGCGAACGTGCCTCAATGCGGTCACAGAGGCAGCAGCTTTTGCACAGATGCTCCTGGTGATTCTGGCACTTTCCAGGCACACTCCTGAAAGTCGCGCACACTGCTGTTCACTCGCTAAACGACCTCTTGGGAAACACGTCTCCGGTCGACGGACCGCTCAGATTGCTTCTCGTGTAACTGTGAACTGTGTCAGCGCAGGGAATCCGTCTCTGTTGAGCAGATGTCAATCCTGCCTCGCTTTTGCTTTGTTGCCTCTACCAAGATGATTTCCCGTTTCTCTCTTCACTGGAGCAGGCAGACACAGCCAACGCACATCAAGTGTCAAGAGACACGCTCTGCTGAGCTCAACGCTTGTGCAGATGCACATGTGCGACGAAGTCAACACACGTGCTTGTGGAGAGAAAGAAAGGGACTCCCAGGCGTGTGGAGCGACGGGGAGAAAGAGCGGGCGCTGAGGAACACAGTTTCAAACAGACTGTCTCCACACAAACAGGCACCTGTCTGCAGGTATCCTAGATCTTGATTCTTGAACTTGAGGAAACACGCGTCTGAGCAAAACTCCCAAACGCTTCCAGGAAAGACACAGGCTCTCCCACAAGCACACAAGTGTTTGCCCTCAGCTATAGATCAGGGACAAGCCTGTGAAGAGCAACCAAAGAGCTCGTCCGTCTTTCCCTCAATAGATGGGAGTAGGCGCGCTTGCGGATGTGTGCGCGTGTGTGGCCACGCGTTTGCTTAGGCATCAGTGTGTGAAAAGGTAGGTGCTTTTCTCTAGCTGCGTGTGCGTGCACGTGGTGCTGGGTGCACATCCCTGGGTGCTCGTGGAAAGGTTTCTGCATGGTTTTCGCTGAGGAATCGTGTGTGTGCACATGGACAAAGAGAAGGCGCAGCAACCAGGTTCCAGCGCCGAAGAAGGCAAAAGGCGAGGTTTCCGGCGCTATCTCCTTCTCTCCCCAGAGCTAGTCGCGCAAAGCAAGCCGCTAAGCCGGCGACCGGCAAGAGAGCTACAACGAAGCATGCCGAACGGAGAAAATAGCAGCAGCTCATCTGTTCACACCTTGTTTCTGCCATGTGCTTGAACGCCAAGACGTTCGCGCTTCTGTGAGATGAAAGACGTCCTTCTGCATATGTGGTTGCTCACACCGGTGCACTTGTTAGTGTATCCATTCAGTCCTGGGCTGCGGGGCATTCAGAAGTGGCTCTGTGGAGACGTCTGCATAGAGGCAGCTGTCAGAACACGCACACTCGATTGTTCACCAAAACATATGCAGACGCGTCCTTAGCCTGTAGATTTGGATGCACAGAGTTCCCTGTGTTCGCAAGAGACAAGGGAATCGCGTCTGTGCGCACAGAAGCAATAGCGGACCGTTTCCCTCGGAGTGAACGCGAAAGAGCCGTCTATATACTCGCAGACACGCGAACGTGCCTCAATGCGGTCACAGAGGCAGCAGCTTTTGCACAGATGCTCCTGGTGATTCTGGCACTTTCCAGGCACACTCCTGAAAGTCGCGCACACTGCTGTTCACTCGCTAAACGACCTCTTGGGAAACACGTCTCCGGTCGACGGACCGCTCAGATTGCTTCTCGTGTAACTGTGAACTGTGTCAGCGCAGGGAATCCGTCTCTGTTGAGCAGATGTCAATCCTGCCTCGCTTTTGCTTTGTTGCCTCTACCAAGATGATTTCCCGTTTCTCTCTTCACTGGAGCAGGCAGACACAGCCAACGCACATCAAGTGTCAAGAGACACGCTCTGCTGAGCTCAACGCTTGTGCAGATGCACATGTGCGACGAAGTCAACACACGTGCTTGTGGAGAGAAAGAAAGGGACTCCCAGGCGTGTGGAGCGACGGGGAGAAAGAGCGGGCGCTGAGGAACACAGTTTCAAACAGACTGTCTCCACACAAACAGGCACCTGTCTGCAGGTATCCTAGATCTTGATTCTTGAACTTGAGGAAACACGCGTCTGAGCAAAACTCCCAAACGCTTCCAGGAAAGACACAGGCTCTCCCACAAGCACACAAGTGTTTGCCCTCAGCTATAGATCAGGGACAAGCCTGTGAAGAGCAACCAAAGAGCTCGTCCGTCTTTCCCTCAATAGATGGGAGTAGGCGCGCTTGCGGATGTGTGCGTGTGTGTGGCCACGCGTTTGCTTAGGCATCAGTGTGTGAAAAGGTAGGTGCTTTTCTCTAGCTGCGTGTGCGTGCACGTGGTGCTGGGTGCACATCCCTGGGTGCTCGTGGAAAGGTTTCTGCATGGTTTTCGCTGAGGAATCGTGTGTGTGCACATGGACAAAGAGAAGGCGCAGCAACCAGGTTCCAGCGCCGAAGAAGGCAAAAGGCGAGGTTTCCGGCGCTATCTCCTTCTCTCCCCAGAGCTAGTCGCGCAAAGCAAGCCGCTAAGCCGGCGACCGGCAAGAGAGCTACAACGAAGCATGCCGAACGGAGAAAATAGCAGCAGCTCATCTGTTCACACCTTGTTTCTGCCATGTGCTTGAACGCCAAGACGTTCGCGCTTCTGTGAGATGAAAGACGTCCTTCTGCATATGTGGTTGCTCACACCGGTGCACTTGTTAGTGTATCCATTCAGTCCTGGGCTGCGGGGCATTCAGAAGTGGCTCTGTGGAGACGTCTGCATAGAGGCAGCTGTCAGAACACGCACACTCGATTGTTCACCAAAACATATGCAGACGCGTCCTTAGCCTGTAGATTTGGATGCACAGAGTTCCCTGTGTTCGCAAGAGACAAGGGAATCGCGTCTGTGCGCACAGAAGCAATAGCGGACCGTTTCCCTCGGAGTGAACGCGAAAGAGCCGTCTATATACTCGCAGACACGCGAACGTGCCTCAATGCGGTCACAGAGGCAGCAGCTTTTGCACAGATGCTCCTGGTGATTCTGGCACTTTCCAGGCACACTCCTGAAAGTCGCGCACACTGCTGTTCACTCGCTAAACGACCTCTTGGGAAACACGTCTCCGGTCGACGGACCGCTCAGATTGCTTCTCGTGTAACTGTGAACTGTGTCAGCGCAGGGAATCCGTCTCTGTTGAGCAGATGTCAATCCTGCCTCGCCTTTGCTTTGTTGCCTCTACCAAGATGATTTCCCGTTTCTCTCTTCACTGGAGCAGGCAGACACAGCCAACGCACATCAAGTGTCAAGAGACACGCTCTGCTGAGCTCAACGCTTGTGCAGATGCACATGTGCGACGAAGTCAACACACGTGCTTGTGGAGAGAAAGAAAGGGACTCCCAGGCGTGTGGAGCGACGGGGAGAAAGAGCGGGCGCTGAGGAACACAGTTTCAAACAGACTGTCTCCACACAAACAGGCACCTGTCTGCAGGTATCCTAGATCTTGATTCTTGAACTTGAGGAAACACGCGTCTGAGCAAAACTCCCAAACGCTTCCAGGAAAGACACAGGCTCTCCCACAAGCACACAAGTGTTTGCCCTCAGCTATAGATCAGGGACAAGCCTGTGAAGAGCAACCAAAGAGCTCGTCCGTCTTTCCCTCAATAGATGGGAGTAGGCGCGCTTGCGGATGTGTGCGCGTGTGTGGCCACGCGTTTGCTTAGGCATCAGTGTGTGAAAAGGTAGGTGCTTTTCTCTAGCTGCGTGTGCGTGCACGTGGTGCTGGGTGCACATCCCTGGGTGCTCGTGGAAAGGTTTCTGCATGGTTTTCGCTGAGGAATCGTGTGTGTGCACATGGACAAAGAGAAGGCGCAGCAACCAGGTTCCAGCGCCGAAGAAGGCAAAAGGCGAGGTTTCCGGCGCTATCTCCTTCTCTCCCCAGAGCTAGTCGCGCAAAGCAAGCCGCTAAGCCGGCGACCGGCAAGAGAGCTACAACGAAGCATGCCGAACGGAGAAAATAGCAGCAGCTCATCTGTTCACACCTTGTTTCTGCCATGTGCTTGAACGCCAAGACGTTCGCGCTTCTGTGAGATGAAAGACGTCCTTCTGCATATGTGGTTGCTCACACCGGTGCACTTGTTAGTGTATCCATTCAGTCCTGGGCTGCGGGGCATTCAGAAGTGGCTCTGTGGAGACGTCTGCATAGAGGCAGCTGTCAGAACACGCACACTCGATTGTTCACCAAAACATATGCAGACGCGTCCTTAGCCTGTAGATTTGGATGCACAGAGTTCCCTGTGTTCGCAAGAGACAAGGGAATCGCGTCTGTGCGCACAGAAGCAATAGCGGACCGTTTCCCTCGGAGTGAACGCGAAAGAGCCGTCTATATACTCGCAGACACGCGAACGTGCCTCAATGCGGTCACAGAGGCAGCAGCTTTTGCACAGATGCTCCTGGTGATTCTGGCACTTTCCAGGCACACTCCTGAAAGTCGCGCACACTGCTGTTCACTCGCTAAACGACCTCTTGGGAAACACGTCTCCGGTCGACGGACCGCTCAGATTGCTTCTCGTGTAACTGTGAACTGTGTCAGCGCAGGGAATCCGTCTCTGTTGAGCAGATGTCAATCCTGCCTCGCCTTTGCTTTGTTGCCTCTACCAAGATGATTTCCCGTTTCTCTCTTCACTGGAGCAGGCAGACACAGCCAACGCACATCAAGTGTCAAGAGACACGCTCTGCTGAGCTCAACGCTTGTGCAGATGCACATGTGCGACGAAGTCAACACACGTGCTTGTGGAGAGAAAGAAAGGGACTCCCAGGCGTGTGGAGCGACGGGGAGAAAGAGCGGGCGCTGAGGAACACAGTTTCAAACAGACTGTCTCCACACAAACAGGCACCTGTCTGCAGGTATCCTAGATCTTGATTCTTGAACTTGAGGAAACACGCGTCTGAGCAAAACTCCCAAACGCTTCCAGGAAAGACACAGGCTCTCCCACAAGCACACAAGTGTTTGCCCTCAGCTATAGATCAGGGACAAGCCTGTGAAGAGCAACCAAAGAGCTCGTCCGTCTTTCCCTCAATAGATGGGAGTAGGCGCGCTTGCGGATGTGTGCGTGTGTGTGGCCACGCGTTTGCTTAGGCATCAGTGTGTGAAAAGGTAGGTGCTTTTCTCTAGCTGCGTGTGCGTGCACGTGGTGCTGGGTGCACATCCCTGGGTGCTCGTGGAAAGGTTTCTGCATGGTTTTCGCTGAGGAATCGTGTGTGTGCACATGGACAAAGAGAAGGCGCAGCAACCAGGTTCCAGCGCCGAAGAAGGCAAAAGGCGAGGTTTCCGGCGCTATCTCCTTCTCTCCCCAGAGCTAGTCGCGCAAAGCAAGCCGCTAAGCCGGCGACCGGCAAGAGAGCTACAACGAAGCATGCCGAACGGAGAAAATAGCAGCAGCTCATCTGTTCACACCTTGTTTCTGCCATGTGCTTGAACGCCAAGACGTTCGCGCTTCTGTGAGATGAAAGACGTCCTTCTGCATATGTGGTTGCTCACACCGGTGCACTTGTTAGTGTATCCATTCAGTCCTGGGCTGCGGGGCATTCAGAAGTGGCTCTGTGGAGACGTCTGCATAGAGGCAGCTGTCAGAACACGCACACTCGATTGTTCACCAAAACATATGCAGACGCGTCCTTAGCCTGTAGATTTGGATGCACAGAGTTCCCTGTGTTCGCAAGAGACAAGGGAATCGCGTCTGTGCGCACAGAAGCAATAGCGGACCGTTTCCCTCGGAGTGAACGCGAAAGAGCCGTCTATATACTCGCAGACACGCGAACGTGCCTCAATGCGGTCACAGAGGCAGCAGCTTTTGCACAGATGCTCCTGGTGATTCTGGCACTTTCCAGGCACACTCCTGAAAGTCGCGCACACTGCTGTTCACTCGCTAAACGACCTCTTGGGAAACACGTCTCCGGTCGACGGACCGCTCAGATTGCTTCTCGTGTAACTGTGAACTGTGTCAGCGCAGGGAATCCGTCTCTGTTGAGCAGATGTCAATCCTGCCTCGCTTTTGCTTTGTTGCCTCTACCAAGATGATTTCCCGTTTCTCTCTTCACTGGAGCAGGCAGACACAGCCAACGCACATCAAGTGTCAAGAGACACGCTCTGCTGAGCTCAACGCTTGTGCAGATGCACATGTGCGACGAAGTCAACACACGTGCTTGTGGAGAGAAAGAAAGGGACTCCCAGGCGTGTGGAGCGACGGGGAGAAAGAGCGGGCGCTGAGGAACACAGTTTCAAACAGACTGTCTCCACACAAACAGGCACCTGTCTGCAGGTATCCTAGATCTTGATTCTTGAACTTGAGGAAACACGCGTCTGAGCAAAACTCCCAAACGCTTCCAGGAAAGACACAGGCTCTCCCACAAGCACACAAGTGTTTGCCCTCAGCTATAGATCAGGGACAAGCCTGTGAAGAGCAACCAAAGAGCTCGTCCGTCTTTCCCTCAATAGATGGGAGTAGGCGCGCTTGCGGATGTGTGCGTGTGTGTGGCCACGCGTTTGCTTAGGCATCAGTGTGTGAAAAGGTAGGTGCTTTTCTCTAGCTGCGTGTGCGTGCACGTGGTGCTGGGTGCACATCCCTGGGTGCTCGTGGAAAGGTTTCTGCATGGTTTTCGCTGAGGAATCGTGTGTGTGCACATGGACAAAGAGAAGGCGCAGCAACCAGGTTCCAGCGCCGAAGAAGGCAAAAGGCGAGGTTTCCGGCGCTATCTCCTTCTCTCCCCAGAGCTAGTCGCGCAAAGCAAGCCGCTAAGCCGGCGACCGGCAAGAGAGCTACAACGAAGCATGCCGAACGGAGAAAATAGCAGCAGCTCATCTGTTCACACCTTGTTTCTGCCATGTGCTTGAACGCCAAGACGTTCGCGCTTCTGTGAGATGAAAGACGTCCTTCTGCATATGTGGTTGCTCACACCGGTGCACTTGTTAGTGTATCCATTCAGTCCTGGGCTGCGGGGCATTCAGAAGTGGCTCTGTGGAGACGTCTGCATAGAGGCAGCTGTCAGAACACGCACACTCGATTGTTCACCAAAACATATGCAGACGCGTCCTTAGCCTGTAGATTTGGATGCACAGAGTTCCCTGTGTTCGCAAGAGACAAGGGAATCGCGTCTGTGCGCACAGAAGCAATAGCGGACCGTTTCCCTCGGAGTGAACGCGAAAGAGCCGTCTATATACTCGCAGACACGCGAACGTGCCTCAATGCGGTCACAGAGGCAGCAGCTTTTGCACAGATGCTCCTGGTGATTCTGGCACTTTCCAGGCACACTCCTGAAAGTCGCGCACACTGCTGTTCACTCGCTAAACGACCTCTTGGGAAACACGTCTCCGGTCGACGGACCGCTCAGATTGCTTCTCGTGTAACTGTGAACTGTGTCAGCGCAGGGAATCCGTCTCTGTTGAGCAGATGTCAATCCTGCCTCGCTTTTGCTTTGTTGCCTCTACCAAGATGATTTCCCGTTTCTCTCTTCACTGGAGCAGGCAGACACAGCCAACGCACATCAAGTGTCAAGAGACACGCTCTGCTGAGCTCAACGCTTGTGCAGATGCACATGTGCGACGAAGTCAACACACGTGCTTGTGGAGAGAAAGAAAGGGACTCCCAGGCGTGTGGAGCGACGGGGAGAAAGAGCGGGCGCTGAGGAACACAGTTTCAAACAGACTGTCTCCACACAAACAGGCACCTGTCTGCAGGTATCCTAGATCTTGATTCTTGAACTTGAGGAAACACGCGTCTGAGCAAAACTCCCAAACGCTTCCAGGAAAGACACAGGCTCTCCCACAAGCACACAAGTGTTTGCCCTCAGCTATAGATCAGGGACAAGCCTGTGAAGAGCAACCAAAGAGCTCGTCCGTCTTTCCCTCAATAGATGGGAGTAGGCGCGCTTGCGGATGTGTGCGCGTGTGTGGCCACGCGTTTGCTTAGGCATCAGTGTGTGAAAAGGTAGGTGCTTTTCTCTAGCTGCGTGTGCGTGCACGTGGTGCTGGGTGCACATCCCTGGGTGCTCGTGGAAAGGTTTCTGCATGGTTTTCGCTGAGGAATCGTGTGTGTGCACATGGACAAAGAGAAGGCGCAGCAACCAGGTTCCAGCGCCGAAGAAGGCAAAAGGCGAGGTTTCCGGCGCTATCTCCTTCTCTCCCCAGAGCTAGTCGCGCAAAGCAAGCCGCTAAGCCGGCGACCGGCAAGAGAGCTACAACGAAGCATGCCGAACGGAGAAAATAGCAGCAGCTCATCTGTTCACACCTTGTTTCTGCCATGTGCTTGAACGCCAAGACGTTCGCGCTTCTGTGAGATGAAAGACGTCCTTCTGCATATGTGGTTGCTCACACCGGTGCACTTGTTAGTGTATCCATTCAGTCCTGGGCTGCGGGGCATTCAGAAGTGGCTCTGTGGAGACGTCTGCATAGAGGCAGCTGTCAGAACACGCACACTCGATTGTTCACCAAAACATATGCAGACGCGTCCTTAGCCTGTAGATTTGGATGCACAGAGTTCCCTGTGTTCGCAAGAGACAAGGGAATCGCGTCTGTGCGCACAGAAGCAATAGCGGACCGTTTCCCTCGGAGTGAACGCGAAAGAGCCGTCTATATACTCGCAGACACGCGAACGTGCCTCAATGCGGTCACAGAGGCAGCAGCTTTTGCACAGATGCTCCTGGTGATTCTGGCACTTTCCAGGCACACTCCTGAAAGTCGCGCACACTGCTGTTCACTCGCTAAACGACCTCTTGGGAAACACGTCTCCGGTCGACGGACCGCTCAGATTGCTTCTCGTGTAACTGTGAACTGTGTCAGCGCAGGGAATCCGTCTCTGTTGAGCAGATGTCAATCCTGCCTCGCCTTTGCTTTGTTGCCTCTACCAAGATGATTTCCCGTTTCTCTCTTCACTGGAGCAGGCAGACACAGCCAACGCACATCAAGTGTCAAGAGACACGCTCTGCTGAGCTCAACGCTTGTGCAGATGCACATGTGCGACGAAGTCAACACACGTGCTTGTGGAGAGAAAGAAAGGGACTCCCAGGCGTGTGGAGCGACGGGGAGAAAGAGCGGGCGCTGAGGAACACAGTTTCAAACAGACTGTCTCCACACAAACAGGCACCTGTCTGCAGGTATCCTAGATCTTGATTCTTGAACTTGAGGAAACACGCGTCTGAGCAAAACTCCCAAACGCTTCCAGGAAAGACACAGGCTCTCCCACAAGCACACAAGTGTTTGCCCTCAGCTATAGATCAGGGACAAGCCTGTGAAGAGCAACCAAAGAGCTCGTCCGTCTTTCCCTCAATAGATGGGAGTAGGCGCGCTTGCGGATGTGTGCGTGTGTGTGGCCACGCGTTTGCTTAGGCATCAGTGTGTGAAAAGGTAGGTGCTTTTCTCTAGCTGCGTGTGCGTGCACGTGGTGCTGGGTGCACATCCCTGGGTGCTCGTGGAAAGGTTTCTGCATGGTTTTCGCTGAGGAATCGTGTGTGTGCACATGGACAAAGAGAAGGCGCAGCAACCAGGTTCCAGCGCCGAAGAAGGCAAAAGGCGAGGTTTCCGGCGCTATCTCCTTCTCTCCCCAGAGCTAGTCGCGCAAAGCAAGCCGCTAAGCCGGCGACCGGCAAGAGAGCTACAACGAAGCATGCCGAACGGAGAAAATAGCAGCAGCTCATCTGTTCACACCTTGTTTCTGCCATGTGCTTGAACGCCAAGACGTTCGCGCTTCTGTGAGATGAAAGACGTCCTTCTGCATATGTGGTTGCTCACACCGGTGCACTTGTTAGTGTATCCATTCAGTCCTGGGCTGCGGGGCATTCAGAAGTGGCTCTGTGGAGACGTCTGCATAGAGGCAGCTGTCAGAACACGCACACTCGATTGTTCACCAAAACATATGCAGACGCGTCCTTAGCCTGTAGATTTGGATGCACAGAGTTCCCTGTGTTCGCAAGAGACAAGGGAATCGCGTCTGTGCGCACAGAAGCAATAGCGGACCGTTTCCCTCGGAGTGAACGCGAAAGAGCCGTCTATATACTCGCAGACACGCGAACGTGCCTCAATGCGGTCACAGAGGCAGCAGCTTTTGCACAGATGCTCCTGGTGATTCTGGCACTTTCCAGGCACACTCCTGAAAGTCGCGCACACTGCTGTTCACTCGCTAAACGACCTCTTGGGAAACACGTCTCCGGTCGACGGACCGCTCAGATTGCTTCTCGTGTAACTGTGAACTGTGTCAGCGCAGGGAATCCGTCTCTGTTGAGCAGATGTCAATCCTGCCTCGCCTTTGCTTTGTTGCCTCTACCAAGATGATTTCCCGTTTCTCTCTTCACTGGAGCAGGCAGACACAGCCAACGCACATCAAGTGTCAAGAGACACGCTCTGCTGAGCTCAACGCTTGTGCAGATGCACATGTGCGACGAAGTCAACACACGTGCTTGTGGAGAGAAAGAAAGGGACTCCCAGGCGTGTGGAGCGACGGGGAGAAAGAGCGGGCGCTGAGGAACACAGTTTCAAACAGACTGTCTCCACACAAACAGGCACCTGTCTGCAGGTATCCTAGATCTTGATTCTTGAACTTGAGGAAACACGCGTCTGAGCAAAACTCCCAAACGCTTCCAGGAAAGACACAGGCTCTCCCACAAGCACACAAGTGTTTGCCCTCAGCTATAGATCAGGGACAAGCCTGTGAAGAGCAACCAAAGAGCTCGTCCGTCTTTCCCTCAATAGATGGGAGTAGGCGCGCTTGCGGATGTGTGCGCGTGTGTGGCCACGCGTTTGCTTAGGCATCAGTGTGTGAAAAGGTAGGTGCTTTTCTCTAGCTGCGTGTGCGTGCACGTGGTGCTGGGTGCACATCCCTGGGTGCTCGTGGAAAGGTTTCTGCATGGTTTTCGCTGAGGAATCGTGTGTGTGCACATGGACAAAGAGAAGGCGCAGCAACCAGGTTCCAGCGCCGAAGAAGGCAAAAGGCGAGGTTTCCGGCGCTATCTCCTTCTCTCCCCAGAGCTAGTCGCGCAAAGCAAGCCGCTAAGCCGGCGACCGGCAAGAGAGCTACAACGAAGCATGCCGAACGGAGAAAATAGCAGCAGCTCATCTGTTCACACCTTGTTTCTGCCATGTGCTTGAACGCCAAGACGTTCGCGCTTCTGTGAGATGAAAGACGTCCTTCTGCATATGTGGTTGCTCACACCGGTGCACTTGTTAGTGTATCCATTCAGTCCTGGGCTGCGGGGCATTCAGAAGTGGCTCTGTGGAGACGTCTGCATAGAGGCAGCTGTCAGAACACGCACACTCGATTGTTCACCAAAACATATGCAGACGCGTCCTTAGCCTGTAGATTTGGATGCACAGAGTTCCCTGTGTTCGCAAGAGACAAGGGAATCGCGTCTGTGCGCACAGAAGCAATAGCGGACCGTTTCCCTCGGAGTGAACGCGAAAGAGCCGTCTATATACTCGCAGACACGCGAACGTGCCTCAATGCGGTCACAGAGGCAGCAGCTTTTGCACAGATGCTCCTGGTGATTCTGGCACTTTCCAGGCACACTCCTGAAAGTCGCGCACACTGCTGTTCACTCGCTAAACGACCTCTTGGGAAACACGTCTCCGGTCGACGGACCGCTCAGATTGCTTCTCGTGTAACTGTGAACTGTGTCAGCGCAGGGAATCCGTCTCTGTTGAGCAGATGTCAATCCTGCCTCGCCTTTGCTTTGTTGCCTCTACCAAGATGATTTCCCGTTTCTCTCTTCACTGGAGCAGGCAGACACAGCCAACGCACATCAAGTGTCAAGAGACACGCTCTGCTGAGCTCAACGCTTGTGCAGATGCACATGTGCGACGAAGTCAACACACGTGCTTGTGGAGAGAAAGAAAGGGACTCCCAGGCGTGTGGAGCGACGGGGAGAAAGAGCGGGCGCTGAGGAACACAGTTTCAAACAGACTGTCTCCACACAAACAGGCACCTGTCTGCAGGTATCCTAGATCTTGATTCTTGAACTTGAGGAAACACGCGTCTGAGCAAAACTCCCAAACGCTTCCAGGAAAGACACAGGCTCTCCCACAAGCACACAAGTGTTTGCCCTCAGCTATAGATCAGGGACAAGCCTGTGAAGAGCAACCAAAGAGCTCGTCCGTCTTTCCCTCAATAGATGGGAGTAGGCGCGCTTGCGGATGTGTGCGCGTGTGTGGCCACGCGTTTGCTTAGGCATCAGTGTGTGAAAAGGTAGGTGCTTTTCTCTAGCTGCGTGTGCGTGCACGTGGTGCTGGGTGCACATCCCTGGGTGCTCGTGGAAAGGTTTCTGCATGGTTTTCGCTGAGGAATCGTGTGTGTGCACATGGACAAAGAGAAGGCGCAGCAACCAGGTTCCAGCGCCGAAGAAGGCAAAAGGCGAGGTTTCCGGCGCTATCTCCTTCTCTCCCCAGAGCTAGTCGCGCAAAGCAAGCCGCTAAGCCGGCGACCGGCAAGAGAGCTACAACGAAGCATGCCGAACGGAGAAAATAGCAGCAGCTCATCTGTTCACACCTTGTTTCTGCCATGTGCTTGAACGCCAAGACGTTCGCGCTTCTGTGAGATGAAAGACGTCCTTCTGCATATGTGGTTGCTCACACCGGTGCACTTGTTAGTGTATCCATTCAGTCCTGGGCTGCGGGGCATTCAGAAGTGGCTCTGTGGAGACGTCTGCATAGAGGCAGCTGTCAGAACACGCACACTCGATTGTTCACCAAAACATATGCAGACGCGTCCTTAGCCTGTAGATTTGGATGCACAGAGTTCCCTGTGTTCGCAAGAGACAAGGGAATCGCGTCTGTGCGCACAGAAGCAATAGCGGACCGTTTCCCTCGGAGTGAACGCGAAAGAGCCGTCTATATACTCGCAGACACGCGAACGTGCCTCAATGCGGTCACAGAGGCAGCAGCTTTTGCACAGATGCTCCTGGTGATTCTGGCACTTTCCAGGCACACTCCTGAAAGTCGCGCACACTGCTGTTCACTCGCTAAACGACCTCTTGGGAAACACGTCTCCGGTCGACGGACCGCTCAGATTGCTTCTCGTGTAACTGTGAACTGTGTCAGCGCAGGGAATCCGTCTCTGTTGAGCAGATGTCAATCCTGCCTCGCCTTTGCTTTGTTGCCTCTACCAAGATGATTTCCCGTTTCTCTCTTCACTGGAGCAGGCAGACACAGCCAACGCACATCAAGTGTCAAGAGACACGCTCTGCTGAGCTCAACGCTTGTGCAGATGCACATGTGCGACGAAGTCAACACACGTGCTTGTGGAGAGAAAGAAAGGGACTCCCAGGCGTGTGGAGCGACGGGGAGAAAGAGCGGGCGCTGAGGAACACAGTTTCAAACAGACTGTCTCCACACAAACAGGCACCTGTCTGCAGGTATCCTAGATCTTGATTCTTGAACTTGAGGAAACACGCGTCTGAGCAAAACTCCCAAACGCTTCCAGGAAAGACACAGGCTCTCCCACAAGCACACAAGTGTTTGCCCTCAGCTATAGATCAGGGACAAGCCTGTGAAGAGCAACCAAAGAGCTCGTCCGTCTTTCCCTCAATAGATGGGAGTAGGCGCGCTTGCGGATGTGTGCGTGTGTGTGGCCACGCGTTTGCTTAGGCATCAGTGTGTGAAAAGGTAGGTGCTTTTCTCTAGCTGCGTGTGCGTGCACGTGGTGCTGGGTGCACATCCCTGGGTGCTCGTGGAAAGGTTTCTGCATGGTTTTCGCTGAGGAATCGTGTGTGTGCACATGGACAAAGAGAAGGCGCAGCAACCAGGTTCCAGCGCCGAAGAAGGCAAAAGGCGAGGTTTCCGGCGCTATCTCCTTCTCTCCCCAGAGCTAGTCGCGCAAAGCAAGCCGCTAAGCCGGCGACCGGCAAGAGAGCTACAACGAAGCATGCCGAACGGAGAAAATAGCAGCAGCTCATCTGTTCACACCTTGTTTCTGCCATGTGCTTGAACGCCAAGACGTTCGCGCTTCTGTGAGATGAAAGACGTCCTTCTGCATATGTGGTTGCTCACACCGGTGCACTTGTTAGTGTATCCATTCAGTCCTGGGCTGCGGGGCATTCAGAAGTGGCTCTGTGGAGACGTCTGCATAGAGGCAGCTGTCAGAACACGCACACTCGATTGTTCACCAAAACATATGCAGACGCGTCCTTAGCCTGTAGATTTGGATGCACAGAGTTCCCTGTGTTCGCAAGAGACAAGGGAATCGCGTCTGTGCGCACAGAAGCAATAGCGGACCGTTTCCCTCGGAGTGAACGCGAAAGAGCCGTCTATATACTCGCAGACACGCGAACGTGCCTCAATGCGGTCACAGAGGCAGCAGCTTTTGCACAGATGCTCCTGGTGATTCTGGCACTTTCCAGGCACACTCCTGAAAGTCGCGCACACTGCTGTTCACTCGCTAAACGACCTCTTGGGAAACACGTCTCCGGTCGACGGACCGCTCAGATTGCTTCTCGTGTAACTGTGAACTGTGTCAGCGCAGGGAATCCGTCTCTGTTGAGCAGATGTCAATCCTGCCTCGCTTTTGCTTTGTTGCCTCTACCAAGATGATTTCCCGTTTCTCTCTTCACTGGAGCAGGCAGACACAGCCAACGCACATCAAGTGTCAAGAGACACGCTCTGCTGAGCTCAACGCTTGTGCAGATGCACATGTGCGACGAAGTCAACACACGTGCTTGTGGAGAGAAAGAAAGGGACTCCCAGGCGTGTGGAGCGACGGGGAGAAAGAGCGGGCGCTGAGGAACACAGTTTCAAACAGACTGTCTCCACACAAACAGGCACCTGTCTGCAGGTATCCTAGATCTTGATTCTTGAACTTGAGGAAACACGCGTCTGAGCAAAACTCCCAAACGCTTCCAGGAAAGACACAGGCTCTCCCACAAGCACACAAGTGTTTGCCCTCAGCTATAGATCAGGGACAAGCCTGTGAAGAGCAACCAAAGAGCTCGTCCGTCTTTCCCTCAATAGATGGGAGTAGGCGCGCTTGCGGATGTGTGCGTGTGTGTGGCCACGCGTTTGCTTAGGCATCAGTGTGTGAAAAGGTAGGTGCTTTTCTCTAGCTGCGTGTGCGTGCACGTGGTGCTGGGTGCACATCCCTGGGTGCTCGTGGAAAGGTTTCTGCATGGTTTTCGCTGAGGAATCGTGTGTGTGCACATGGACAAAGAGAAGGCGCAGCAACCAGGTTCCAGCGCCGAAGAAGGCAAAAGGCGAGGTTTCCGGCGCTATCTCCTTCTCTCCCCAGAGCTAGTCGCGCAAAGCAAGCCGCTAAGCCGGCGACCGGCAAGAGAGCTACAACGAAGCATGCCGAACGGAGAAAATAGCAGCAGCTCATCTGTTCACACCTTGTTTCTGCCATGTGCTTGAACGCCAAGACGTTCGCGCTTCTGTGAGATGAAAGACGTCCTTCTGCATATGTGGTTGCTCACACCGGTGCACTTGTTAGTGTATCCATTCAGTCCTGGGCTGCGGGGCATTCAGAAGTGGCTCTGTGGAGACGTCTGCATAGAGGCAGCTGTCAGAACACGCACACTCGATTGTTCACCAAAACATATGCAGACGCGTCCTTAGCCTGTAGATTTGGATGCACAGAGTTCCCTGTGTTCGCAAGAGACAAGGGAATCGCGTCTGTGCGCACAGAAGCAATAGCGGACCGTTTCCCTCGGAGTGAACGCGAAAGAGCCGTCTATATACTCGCAGACACGCGAACGTGCCTCAATGCGGTCACAGAGGCAGCAGCTTTTGCACAGATGCTCCTGGTGATTCTGGCACTTTCCAGGCACACTCCTGAAAGTCGCGCACACTGCTGTTCACTCGCTAAACGACCTCTTGGGAAACACGTCTCCGGTCGACGGACCGCTCAGATTGCTTCTCGTGTAACTGTGAACTGTGTCAGCGCAGGGAATCCGTCTCTGTTGAGCAGATGTCAATCCTGCCTCGCTTTTGCTTTGTTGCCTCTACCAAGATGATTTCCCGTTTCTCTCTTCACTGGAGCAGGCAGACACAGCCAACGCACATCAAGTGTCAAGAGACACGCTCTGCTGAGCTCAACGCTTGTGCAGATGCACATGTGCGACGAAGTCAACACACGTGCTTGTGGAGAGAAAGAAAGGGACTCCCAGGCGTGTGGAGCGACGGGGAGAAAGAGCGGGCGCTGAGGAACACAGTTTCAAACAGACTGTCTCCACACAAACAGGCACCTGTCTGCAGGTATCCTAGATCTTGATTCTTGAACTTGAGGAAACACGCGTCTGAGCAAAACTCCCAAACGCTTCCAGGAAAGACACAGGCTCTCCCACAAGCACACAAGTGTTTGCCCTCAGCTATAGATCAGGGACAAGCCTGTGAAGAGCAACCAAAGAGCTCGTCCGTCTTTCCCTCAATAGATGGGAGTAGGCGCGCTTGCGGATGTGTGCGTGTGTGTGGCCACGCGTTTGCTTAGGCATCAGTGTGTGAAAAGGTAGGTGCTTTTCTCTAGCTGCGTGTGCGTGCACGTGGTGCTGGGTGCACATCCCTGGGTGCTCGTGGAAAGGTTTCTGCATGGTTTTCGCTGAGGAATCGTGTGTGTGCACATGGACAAAGAGAAGGCGCAGCAACCAGGTTCCAGCGCCGAAGAAGGCAAAAGGCGAGGTTTCCGGCGCTATCTCCTTCTCTCCCCAGAGCTAGTCGCGCAAAGCAAGCCGCTAAGCCGGCGACCGGCAAGAGAGCTACAACGAAGCATGCCGAACGGAGAAAATAGCAGCAGCTCATCTGTTCACACCTTGTTTCTGCCATGTGCTTGAACGCCAAGACGTTCGCGCTTCTGTGAGATGAAAGACGTCCTTCTGCATATGTGGTTGCTCACACCGGTGCACTTGTTAGTGTATCCATTCAGTCCTGGGCTGCGGGGCATTCAGAAGTGGCTCTGTGGAGACGTCTGCATAGAGGCAGCTGTCAGAACACGCACACTCGATTGTTCACCAAAACATATGCAGACGCGTCCTTAGCCTGTAGATTTGGATGCACAGAGTTCCCTGTGTTCGCAAGAGACAAGGGAATCGCGTCTGTGCGCACAGAAGCAATAGCGGACCGTTTCCCTCGGAGTGAACGCGAAAGAGCCGTCTATATACTCGCAGACACGCGAACGTGCCTCAATGCGGTCACAGAGGCAGCAGCTTTTGCACAGATGCTCCTGGTGATTCTGGCACTTTCCAGGCACACTCCTGAAAGTCGCGCACACTGCTGTTCACTCGCTAAACGACCTCTTGGGAAACACGTCTCCGGTCGACGGACCGCTCAGATTGCTTCTCGTGTAACTGTGAACTGTGTCAGCGCAGGGAATCCGTCTCTGTTGAGCAGATGTCAATCCTGCCTCGCCTTTGCTTTGTTGCCTCTACCAAGATGATTTCCCGTTTCTCTCTTCACTGGAGCAGGCAGACACAGCCAACGCACATCAAGTGTCAAGAGACACGCTCTGCTGAGCTCAACGCTTGTGCAGATGCACATGTGCGACGAAGTCAACACACGTGCTTGTGGAGAGAAAGAAAGGGACTCCCAGGCGTGTGGAGCGACGGGGAGAAAGAGCGGGCGCTGAGGAACACAGTTTCAAACAGACTGTCTCCACACAAACAGGCACCTGTCTGCAGGTATCCTAGATCTTGATTCTTGAACTTGAGGAAACACGCGTCTGAGCAAAACTCCCAAACGCTTCCAGGAAAGACACAGGCTCTCCCACAAGCACACAAGTGTTTGCCCTCAGCTATAGATCAGGGACAAGCCTGTGAAGAGCAACCAAAGAGCTCGTCCGTCTTTCCCTCAATAGATGGGAGTAGGCGCGCTTGCGGATGTGTGCGCGTGTGTGGCCACGCGTTTGCTTAGGCATCAGTGTGTGAAAAGGTAGGTGCTTTTCTCTAGCTGCGTGTGCGTGCACGTGGTGCTGGGTGCACATCCCTGGGTGCTCGTGGAAAGGTTTCTGCATGGTTTTCGCTGAGGAATCGTGTGTGTGCACATGGACAAAGAGAAGGCGCAGCAACCAGGTTCCAGCGCCGAAGAAGGCAAAAGGCGAGGTTTCCGGCGCTATCTCCTTCTCTCCCCAGAGCTAGTCGCGCAAAGCAAGCCGCTAAGCCGGCGACCGGCAAGAGAGCTACAACGAAGCATGCCGAACGGAGAAAATAGCAGCAGCTCATCTGTTCACACCTTGTTTCTGCCATGTGCTTGAACGCCAAGACGTTCGCGCTTCTGTGAGATGAAAGACGTCCTTCTGCATATGTGGTTGCTCACACCGGTGCACTTGTTAGTGTATCCATTCAGTCCTGGGCTGCGGGGCATTCAGAAGTGGCTCTGTGGAGACGTCTGCATAGAGGCAGCTGTCAGAACACGCACACTCGATTGTTCACCAAAACATATGCAGACGCGTCCTTAGCCTGTAGATTTGGATGCACAGAGTTCCCTGTGTTCGCAAGAGACAAGGGAATCGCGTCTGTGCGCACAGAAGCAATAGCGGACCGTTTCCCTCGGAGTGAACGCGAAAGAGCCGTCTATATACTCGCAGACACGCGAACGTGCCTCAATGCGGTCACAGAGGCAGCAGCTTTTGCACAGATGCTCCTGGTGATTCTGGCACTTTCCAGGCACACTCCTGAAAGTCGCGCACACTGCTGTTCACTCGCTAAACGACCTCTTGGGAAACACGTCTCCGGTCGACGGACCGCTCAGATTGCTTCTCGTGTAACTGTGAACTGTGTCAGCGCAGGGAATCCGTCTCTGTTGAGCAGATGTCAATCCTGCCTCGCTTTTGCTTTGTTGCCTCTACCAAGATGATTTCCCGTTTCTCTCTTCACTGGAGCAGGCAGACACAGCCAACGCACATCAAGTGTCAAGAGACACGCTCTGCTGAGCTCAACGCTTGTGCAGATGCACATGTGCGACGAAGTCAACACACGTGCTTGTGGAGAGAAAGAAAGGGACTCCCAGGCGTGTGGAGCGACGGGGAGAAAGAGCGGGCGCTGAGGAACACAGTTTCAAACAGACTGTCTCCACACAAACAGGCACCTGTCTGCAGGTATCCTAGATCTTGATTCTTGAACTTGAGGAAACACGCGTCTGAGCAAAACTCCCAAACGCTTCCAGGAAAGACACAGGCTCTCCCACAAGCACACAAGTGTTTGCCCTCAGCTATAGATCAGGGACAAGCCTGTGAAGAGCAACCAAAGAGCTCGTCCGTCTTTCCCTCAATAGATGGGAGTAGGCGCGCTTGCGGATGTGTGCGTGTGTGTGGCCACGCGTTTGCTTAGGCATCAGTGTGTGAAAAGGTAGGTGCTTTTCTCTAGCTGCGTGTGCGTGCACGTGGTGCTGGGTGCACATCCCTGGGTGCTCGTGGAAAGGTTTCTGCATGGTTTTCGCTGAGGAATCGTGTGTGTGCACATGGACAAAGAGAAGGCGCAGCAACCAGGTTCCAGCGCCGAAGAAGGCAAAAGGCGAGGTTTCCGGCGCTATCTCCTTCTCTCCCCAGAGCTAGTCGCGCAAAGCAAGCCGCTAAGCCGGCGACCGGCAAGAGAGCTACAACGAAGCATGCCGAACGGAGAAAATAGCAGCAGCTCATCTGTTCACACCTTGTTTCTGCCATGTGCTTGAACGCCAAGACGTTCGCGCTTCTGTGAGATGAAAGACGTCCTTCTGCATATGTGGTTGCTCACACCGGTGCACTTGTTAGTGTATCCATTCAGTCCTGGGCTGCGGGGCATTCAGAAGTGGCTCTGTGGAGACGTCTGCATAGAGGCAGCTGTCAGAACACGCACACTCGATTGTTCACCAAAACATATGCAGACGCGTCCTTAGCCTGTAGATTTGGATGCACAGAGTTCCCTGTGTTCGCAAGAGACAAGGGAATCGCGTCTGTGCGCACAGAAGCAATAGCGGACCGTTTCCCTCGGAGTGAACGCGAAAGAGCCGTCTATATACTCGCAGACACGCGAACGTGCCTCAATGCGGTCACAGAGGCAGCAGCTTTTGCACAGATGCTCCTGGTGATTCTGGCACTTTCCAGGCACACTCCTGAAAGTCGCGCACACTGCTGTTCACTCGCTAAACGACCTCTTGGGAAACACGTCTCCGGTCGACGGACCGCTCAGATTGCTTCTCGTGTAACTGTGAACTGTGTCAGCGCAGGGAATCCGTCTCTGTTGAGCAGATGTCAATCCTGCCTCGCTTTTGCTTTGTTGCCTCTACCAAGATGATTTCCCGTTTCTCTCTTCACTGGAGCAGGCAGACACAGCCAACGCACATCAAGTGTCAAGAGACACGCTCTGCTGAGCTCAACGCTTGTGCAGATGCACATGTGCGACGAAGTCAACACACGTGCTTGTGGAGAGAAAGAAAGGGACTCCCAGGCGTGTGGAGCGACGGGGAGAAAGAGCGGGCGCTGAGGAACACAGTTTCAAACAGACTGTCTCCACACAAACAGGCACCTGTCTGCAGGTATCCTAGATCTTGATTCTTGAACTTGAGGAAACACGCGTCTGAGCAAAACTCCCAAACGCTTCCAGGAAAGACACAGGCTCTCCCACAAGCACACAAGTGTTTGCCCTCAGCTATAGATCAGGGACAAGCCTGTGAAGAGCAACCAAAGAGCTCGTCCGTCTTTCCCTCAATAGATGGGAGTAGGCGCGCTTGCGGATGTGTGCGTGTGTGTGGCCACGCGTTTGCTTAGGCATCAGTGTGTGAAAAGGTAGGTGCTTTTCTCTAGCTGCGTGTGCGTGCACGTGGTGCTGGGTGCACATCCCTGGGTGCTCGTGGAAAGGTTTCTGCATGGTTTTCGCTGAGGAATCGTGTGTGTGCACATGGACAAAGAGAAGGCGCAGCAACCAGGTTCCAGCGCCGAAGAAGGCAAAAGGCGAGGTTTCCGGCGCTATCTCCTTCTCTCCCCAGAGCTAGTCGCGCAAAGCAAGCCGCTAAGCCGGCGACCGGCAAGAGAGCTACAACGAAGCATGCCGAACGGAGAAAATAGCAGCAGCTCATCTGTTCACACCTTGTTTCTGCCATGTGCTTGAACGCCAAGACGTTCGCGCTTCTGTGAGATGAAAGACGTCCTTCTGCATATGTGGTTGCTCACACCGGTGCACTTGTTAGTGTATCCATTCAGTCCTGGGCTGCGGGGCATTCAGAAGTGGCTCTGTGGAGACGTCTGCATAGAGGCAGCTGTCAGAACACGCACACTCGATTGTTCACCAAAACATATGCAGACGCGTCCTTAGCCTGTAGATTTGGATGCACAGAGTTCCCTGTGTTCGCAAGAGACAAGGGAATCGCGTCTGTGCGCACAGAAGCAATAGCGGACCGTTTCCCTCGGAGTGAACGCGAAAGAGCCGTCTATATACTCGCAGACACGCGAACGTGCCTCAATGCGGTCACAGAGGCAGCAGCTTTTGCACAGATGCTCCTGGTGATTCTGGCACTTTCCAGGCACACTCCTGAAAGTCGCGCACACTGCTGTTCACTCGCTAAACGACCTCTTGGGAAACACGTCTCCGGTCGACGGACCGCTCAGATTGCTTCTCGTGTAACTGTGAACTGTGTCAGCGCAGGGAATCCGTCTCTGTTAAGCAGATGTGGATCCTGCCTCGCTTTTGCTTTGTTGCCTCTACCAAGATGATTTCCCGTTTCTCTCTTCACTGGAGCAGGCAGACACAGCCAACGCACATCAAGTGTCAAGAGACACGCTCTGCTGAGCTCAACGCTTGTGCAGATGCACATGTGCGACGAAGTCAACACACGTGCTTGTGGAGAGAAAGAAAGGGACTCCCAGGCGTGTGGAGCGACGGGGAGAAAGAGCGGGCGCTGAGGAACACAGTTTCAAACAGACTGTCTCCACACAAACAGGCACCTGTCTGCAGGTATCCTAGATCTTGATTCTTGAACTTGAGGAAACACGCGTCTGAGCAAAACTCCCAAACGCTTCCAGGAAAGACACAGGCTCTCCCACAAGCACACAAGTGTTTGCCCTCAGCTATAGATCAGGGACAAGCCTGTGAAGAGCAACCAAAGAGCTCGTCCGTCTTTCCCTCAATAGATGGGAGTAGGCGCGCTTGCGGATGTGTGCGTGTGTGTGGCCACGCGTTTGCTTAGGCATCAGTGTGTGAAAAGGTAGGTGCTTTTCTCTAGCTGCGTGTGCGTGCACGTGGTGCTGGGTGCACATCCCTGGGTGCTCGTGGAAAGGTTTCTGCATGGTTTTCGCTGAGGAATCGTGTGTGTGCACATGGACAAAGAGAAGGCGCAGCAACCAGGTTCCAGCGCCGAAGAAGGCAAAAGGCGAGGTTTCCGGCGCTATCTCCTTCTCTCCCCAGAGCTAGTCGCGCAAAGCAAGCCGCTAAGCCGGCGACCGGCAAGAGAGCTACAACGAAGCATGCCGAACGGAGAAAATAGCAGCAGCTCATCTGTTCACACCTTGTTTCTGCCATGTGCTTGAACGCCAAGACGTTCGCGCTTCTGTGAGATGAAAGACGTCCTTCTGCATATGTGGTTGCTCACACCGGTGCACTTGTTAGTGTATCCATTCAGTCCTGGGCTGCGGGGCATTCAGAAGTGGCTCTGTGGAGACGTCTGCATAGAGGCAGCTGTCAGAACACGCACACTCGATTGTTCACCAAAACATATGCAGACGCGTCCTTAGCCTGTAGATTTGGATGCACAGAGTTCCCTGTGTTCGCAAGAGACAAGGGAATCGCGTCTGTGCGCACAGAAGCAATAGCGGACCGTTTCCCTCGGAGTGAACGCGAAAGAGCCGTCTATATACTCGCAGACACGCGAACGTGCCTCAATGCGGTCACAGAGGCAGCAGCTTTTGCACAGATGCTCCTGGTGATTCTGGCACTTTCCAGGCACACTCCTGAAAGTCGCGCACACTGCTGTTCACTCGCTAAACGACCTCTTGGGAAACACGTCTCCGGTCGACGGACCGCTCAGATTGCTTCTCGTGTAACTGTGAACTGTGTCAGCGCAGGGAATCCGTCTCTGTTGAGCAGATGTCAATCCTGCCTCGCCTTTGCTTTGTTGCCTCTACCAAGATGATTTCCCGTTTCTCTCTTCACTGGAGCAGGCAGACACAGCCAACGCACATCAAGTGTCAAGAGACACGCTCTGCTGAGCTCAACGCTTGTGCAGATGCACATGTGCGACGAAGTCAACACACGTGCTTGTGGAGAGAAAGAAAGGGACTCCCAGGCGTGTGGAGCGACGGGGAGAAAGAGCGGGCGCTGAGGAACACAGTTTCAAACAGACTGTCTCCACACAAACAGGCACCTGTCTGCAGGTATCCTAGATCTTGATTCTTGAACTTGAGGAAACACGCGTCTGAGCAAAACTCCCAAACGCTTCCAGGAAAGACACAGGCTCTCCCACAAGCACACAAGTGTTTGCCCTCAGCTATAGATCAGGGACAAGCCTGTGAAGAGATGCCCTGCTATTCTTTCGCCTTATGGCATCATGTGTTTCGTTCCTCTTGGAGATCGATTGTTAAACGTCTTTCCTAGGGCGACTGTGAAGCATTTGCCAGCGGAGGAGAAGTAGCACGGAGCAGCATTCAGTACTGCCTACGAGTGTCTTTGCTACCCTACTAGCGGAGCTCCAAGAACAGGCACACATCTTCAGGTACCTTCCAAATGTGGATTCCCCTGCAGCCCCGTAGGCGGGCGTGCAGTACGCCAACCGTCAACGGACGTTTTTCCCCTCAAGCCTGTCAGGACGTTGCTCGTCCGTCTTTCCCTCAATAGATGGGAGTAGGCGCGCTTGCGGATGTGTGCGTGTGTGTGGCCACGCGTTTGCTTAGGCTTCAGTGTGTGAAAAGGTAGGTGCTTTTCTCTAGCTGCGTGCGCGTGCACGTGGTGCTGGGTGCACATCCCTGGGTGCTCGTGGAAAGGTTTCTGCATGGTTTTCGCTGAGGAATCGTGTGTGTGCACATGGACAAAGAGAAGGCGCAGCAACCAGGTTCCAGCGCCGAAGAAGGCAAAAGGCGAGGTTTCCGGCGCTATCTCCTTCTCTCCCCAGAGCTAGTCGCGCAAAGCAAGCCGCTAAGCCGGCGACCGGCAAGAGAGCTACAACGAAGCATGCCGAACGGAGAAAATAGCAGCAGCTCATCTGTTCACACCTTGTTTCTGCCATGTGCTTGAACGCCAAGACGTTCGCGCTTCTGTGAGATGAAAGACGTCCTTCTGCATATGTGGTTGCTCACACCGGTGCACTTGTTAGTGTATCCATTCAGTCCTGGGCTGCGGGGCATTCAGAAGTGGCTCTGTGGAGACGTCTGCATAGAGGCAGCTGTCAGAACACGCACACTCGATTGTTCACCAAAACATATGCAGACGCGTCCTTAGCCTGTAGATTTGGATGCACAGAGTTCCCTGTGTTCGCAAGAGACAAGGGAATCGCGTCTGTGCGCACAGAAGCAATAGCGGACCGTTTCCCTCGGAGTGAACGCGAAAGAGCCGTCTATATACTCGCAGACACGCGAACGTGCCTCAATGCGGTCACAGAGGCAGCAGCTTTTGCACAGATGCTCCTGGTGATTCTGGCACTTTCCAGGCACACTCCTGAAAGTCGCGCACACTGCTGTTCACTCGCTAAACGACCTCTTGGGAAACACGTCTCCGGTCGACGGACCGCTCAGATTGCTTCTCGTGTAACTGTGAACTGTGTCAGCACAGGGAATCCGTCTCTGTTGAGCAGATGTCAATCCTGCCTCGCTTTTGCTTTGTTGCCTCTACCAAGATGATTTCCCGTTTCTCTCTTCACTGGAGCAGGCAGACACAGCCAACGCACATCAAGTGTCAAGAGACACGCTCTGCTGAGCTCAACGCTTGTGCAGATGCACATGTGCGACGAAGTCAACACACGTGCTTGTGGAGAGAAAGAAAGGGACTCCCAGGCGTGTGGAGCGACGGGGAGAAAGAGCGGGCGCTGAGGAACACAGTTTCAAACAGACTGTCTCCACACAAACAGGCACCTGTCTGCAGGTATCCTAGATCTTGATTCTTGAACTTGAGGAAACACGCGTCTGAGCAAAACTCCCAAACGCTTCCAGGAAAGACACAGGCTCTCCCACAAGCACACAAGTGTTTGCCCTCAGCTATAGATCAGGGACAAGCCTGTGAAGAGCAACCAAAGAGCTCGTCCGTCTTTCCCTCAATAGATGGGAGTAGGCGCGCTTGCGGATGTGTGCGTGTGTGTGGCCACGCGTTTGCTTAGGCATCAGTGTGTGAAAAGGTAGGTGCTTTTCTCTAGCTGCGTGTGCGTGCACGTGGTGCTGGGTGCACATCCCTGGGTGCTCGTGGAAAGGTTTCTGCATGGTTTTCGCTGAGGAATCGTGTGTGTGCACATGGACAAAGAGAAGGCGCAGCAACCAGGTTCCAGCGCCGAAGAAGGCAAAAGGCGAGGTTTCCGGCGCTATCTCCTTCTCTCCCCAGAGCTAGTCGCGCAAAGCAAGCCGCTAAGCCGGCGACCGGCAAGAGAGCTACAACGAAGCATGCCGAACGGAGAAAATAGCAGCAGCTCATCTGTTCACACCTTGTTTCTGCCATGTGCTTGAACGCCAAGACGTTCGCGCTTCTGTGAGATGAAAGACGTCCTTCTGCATATGTGGTTGCTCACACCGGTGCACTTGTTAGTGTATCCATTCAGTCCTGGGCTGCGGGGCATTCAGAAGTGGCTCTGTGGAGACGTCTGCATAGAGGCAGCTGTCAGAACACGCACACTCGATTGTTCACCAAAACATATGCAGACGCGTCCTTAGCCTGTAGATTTGGATGCACAGAGTTCCCTGTGTTCGCAAGAGACAAGGGAATCGCGTCTGTGCGCACAGAAGCAATAGCGGACCGTTTCCCTCGGAGTGAACGCGAAAGAGCCGTCTATATACTCGCAGACACGCGAACGTGCCTCAATGCGGTCACAGAGGCAGCAGCTTTTGCACAGATGCTCCTGGTGATTCTGGCACTTTCCAGGCACACTCCTGAAAGTCGCGCACACTGCTGTTCACTCGCTAAACGACCTCTTGGGAAACACGTCTCCGGTCGACGGACCGCTCAGATTGCTTCTCGTGTAACTGTGAACTGTGTCAGCGCAGGGAATCCGTCTCTGTTGAGCAGATGTCAATCCTGCCTCGCTTTTGCTTTGTTGCCTCTACCAAGATGATTTCCCGTTTCTCTCTTCACTGGAGCAGGCAGACACAGCCAACGCACATCAAGTGTCAAGAGACACGCTCTGCTGAGCTCAACGCTTGTGCAGATGCACATGTGCGACGAAGTCAACACACGTGCTTGTGGAGAGAAAGAAAGGGACTCCCAGGCGTGTGGAGCGACGGGGAGAAAGAGCGGGCGCTGAGGAACACAGTTTCAAACAGACTGTCTCCACACAAACAGGCACCTGTCTGCAGGTATCCTAGATCTTGATTCTTGAACTTGAGGAAACACGCGTCTGAGCAAAACTCCCAAACGCTTCCAGGAAAGACACAGGCTCTCCCACAAGCACACAAGTGTTTGCCCTCAGCTATAGATCAGGGACAAGCCTGTGAAGAGCAACCAAAGAGCTCGTCCGTCTTTCCCTCAATAGATGGGAGTAGGCGCGCTTGCGGATGTGTGCGTGTGTGTGGCCACGCGTTTGCTTAGGCATCAGTGTGTGAAAAGGTAGGTGCTTTTCTCTAGCTGCGTGTGCGTGCACGTGGTGCTGGGTGCACATCCCTGGGTGCTCGTGGAAAGGTTTCTGCATGGTTTTCGCTGAGGAATCGTGTGTGTGCACATGGACAAAGAGAAGGCGCAGCAACCAGGTTCCAGCGCCGAAGAAGGCAAAAGGCGAGGTTTCCGGCGCTATCTCCTTCTCTCCCCAGAGCTAGTCGCGCAAAGCAAGCCGCTAAGCCGGCGACCGGCAAGAGAGCTACAACGAAGCATGCCGAACGGAGAAAATAGCAGCAGCTCATCTGTTCACACCTTGTTTCTGCCATGTGCTTGAACGCCAAGACGTTCGCGCTTCTGTGAGATGAAAGACGTCCTTCTGCATATGTGGTTGCTCACACCGGTGCACTTGTTAGTGTATCCATTCAGTCCTGGGCTGCGGGGCATTCAGAAGTGGCTCTGTGGAGACGTCTGCATAGAGGCAGCTGTCAGAACACGCACACTCGATTGTTCACCAAAACATATGCAGACGCGTCCTTAGCCTGTAGATTTGGATGCACAGAGTTCCCTGTGTTCGCAAGAGACAAGGGAATCGCGTCTGTGCGCACAGAAGCAATAGCGGACCGTTTCCCTCGGAGTGAACGCGAAAGAGCCGTCTATATACTCGCAGACACGCGAACGTGCCTCAATGCGGTCACAGAGGCAGCAGCTTTTGCACAGATGCTCCTGGTGATTCTGGCACTTTCCAGGCACACTCCTGAAAGTCGCGCACACTGCTGTTCACTCGCTAAACGACCTCTTGGGAAACACGTCTCCGGTCGACGGACCGCTCAGATTGCTTCTCGTGTAACTGTGAACTGTGTCAGCGCAGGGAATCCGTCTCTGTTGAGCAGATGTCAATCCTGCCTCGCTTTTGCTTTGTTGCCTCTACCAAGATGATTTCCCGTTTCTCTCTTCACTGGAGCAGGCAGACACAGCCAACGCACATCAAGTGTCAAGAGACACGCTCTGCTGAGCTCAACGCTTGTGCAGATGCACATGTGCGACGAAGTCAACACACGTGCTTGTGGAGAGAAAGAAAGGGACTCCCAGGCGTGTGGAGCGACGGGGAGAAAGAGCGGGCGCTGAGGAACACAGTTTCAAACAGACTGTCTCCACACAAACAGGCACCTGTCTGCAGGTATCCTAGATCTTGATTCTTGAACTTGAGGAAACACGCGTCTGAGCAAAACTCCCAAACGCTTCCAGGAAAGACACAGGCTCTCCCACAAGCACACAAGTGTTTGCCCTCAGCTATAGATCAGGGACAAGCCTGTGAAGAGCAACCAAAGAGCTCGTCCGTCTTTCCCTCAATAGATGGGAGTAGGCGCGCTTGCGGATGTGTGCGTGTGTGTGGCCACGCGTTTGCTTAGGCATCAGTGTGTGAAAAGGTAGGTGCTTTTCTCTAGCTGCGTGTGCGTGCACGTGGTGCTGGGTGCACATCCCTGGGTGCTCGTGGAAAGGTTTCTGCATGGTTTTCGCTGAGGAATCGTGTGTGTGCACATGGACAAAGAGAAGGCGCAGCAACCAGGTTCCAGCGCCGAAGAAGGCAAAAGGCGAGGTTTCCGGCGCTATCTCCTTCTCTCCCCAGAGCTAGTCGCGCAAAGCAAGCCGCTAAGCCGGCGACCGGCAAGAGAGCTACAACGAAGCATGCCGAACGGAGAAAATAGCAGCAGCTCATCTGTTCACACCTTGTTTCTGCCATGTGCTTGAACGCCAAGACGTTCGCGCTTCTGTGAGATGAAAGACGTCCTTCTGCATATGTGGTTGCTCACACCGGTGCACTTGTTAGTGTATCCATTCAGTCCTGGGCTGCGGGGCATTCAGAAGTGGCTCTGTGGAGACGTCTGCATAGAGGCAGCTGTCAGAACACGCACACTCGATTGTTCACCAAAACATATGCAGACGCGTCCTTAGCCTGTAGATTTGGATGCACAGAGTTCCCTGTGTTCGCAAGAGACAAGGGAATCGCGTCTGTGCGCACAGAAGCAATAGCGGACCGTTTCCCTCGGAGTGAACGCGAAAGAGCCGTCTATATACTCGCAGACACGCGAACGTGCCTCAATGCGGTCACAGAGGCAGCAGCTTTTGCACAGATGCTCCTGGTGATTCTGGCACTTTCCAGGCACACTCCTGAAAGTCGCGCACACTGCTGTTCACTCGCTAAACGACCTCTTGGGAAACACGTCTCCGGTCGACGGACCGCTCAGATTGCTTCTCGTGTAACTGTGAACTGTGTCAGCGCAGGGAATCCGTCTCTGTTGAGCAGATGTCAATCCTGCCTCGCTTTTGCTTTGTTGCCTCTACCAAGATGATTTCCCGTTTCTCTCTTCACTGGAGCAGGCAGACACAGCCAACGCACATCAAGTGTCAAGAGACACGCTCTGCTGAGCTCAACGCTTGTGCAGATGCACATGTGCGACGAAGTCAACACACGTGCTTGTGGAGAGAAAGAAAGGGACTCCCAGGCGTGTGGAGCGACGGGGAGAAAGAGCGGGCGCTGAGGAACACAGTTTCAAACAGACTGTCTCCACACAAACAGGCACCTGTCTGCAGGTATCCTAGATCTTGATTCTTGAACTTGAGGAAACACGCGTCTGAGCAAAACTCCCAAACGCTTCCAGGAAAGACACAGGCTCTCCCACAAGCACACAAGTGTTTGCCCTCAGCTATAGATCAGGGACAAGCCTGTGAAGAGCAACCAAAGAGCTCGTCCGTCTTTCCCTCAATAGATGGGAGTAGGCGCGCTTGCGGATGTGTGCGTGTGTGTGGCCACGCGTTTGCTTAGGCATCAGTGTGTGAAAAGGTAGGTGCTTTTCTCTAGCTGCGTGTGCGTGCACGTGGTGCTGGGTGCACATCCCTGGGTGCTCGTGGAAAGGTTTCTGCATGGTTTTCGCTGAGGAATCGTGTGTGTGCACATGGACAAAGAGAAGGCGCAGCAACCAGGTTCCAGCGCCGAAGAAGGCAAAAGGCGAGGTTTCCGGCGCTATCTCCTTCTCTCCCCAGAGCTAGTCGCGCAAAGCAAGCCGCTAAGCCGGCGACCGGCAAGAGAGCTACAACGAAGCATGCCGAACGGAGAAAATAGCAGCAGCTCATCTGTTCACACCTTGTTTCTGCCATGTGCTTGAACGCCAAGACGTTCGCGCTTCTGTGAGATGAAAGACGTCCTTCTGCATATGTGGTTGCTCACACCGGTGCACTTGTTAGTGTATCCATTCAGTCCTGGGCTGCGGGGCATTCAGAAGTGGCTCTGTGGAGACGTCTGCATAGAGGCAGCTGTCAGAACACGCACACTCGATTGTTCACCAAAACATATGCAGACGCGTCCTTAGCCTGTAGATTTGGATGCACAGAGTTCCCTGTGTTCGCAAGAGACAAGGGAATCGCGTCTGTGCGCACAGAAGCAATAGCGGACCGTTTCCCTCGGAGTGAACGCGAAAGAGCCGTCTATATACTCGCAGACACGCGAACGTGCCTCAATGCGGTCACAGAGGCAGCAGCTTTTGCACAGATGCTCCTGGTGATTCTGGCACTTTCCAGGCACACTCCTGAAAGTCGCGCACACTGCTGTTCACTCGCTAAACGACCTCTTGGGAAACACGTCTCCGGTCGACGGACCGCTCAGATTGCTTCTCGTGTAACTGTGAACTGTGTCAGCGCAGGGAATCCGTCTCTGTTGAGCAGATGTCAATCCTGCCTCGCTTTTGCTTTGTTGCCTCTACCAAGATGATTTCCCGTTTCTCTCTTCACTGGAGCAGGCAGACACAGCCAACGCACATCAAGTGTCAAGAGACACGCTCTGCTGAGCTCAACGCTTGTGCAGATGCACATGTGCGACGAAGTCAACACACGTGCTTGTGGAGAGAAAGAAAGGGACTCCCAGGCGTGTGGAGCGACGGGGAGAAAGAGCGGGCGCTGAGGAACACAGTTTCAAACAGACTGTCTCCACACAAACAGGCACCTGTCTGCAGGTATCCTAGATCTTGATTCTTGAACTTGAGGAAACACGCGTCTGAGCAAAACTCCCAAACGCTTCCAGGAAAGACACAGGCTCTCCCACAAGCACACAAGTGTTTGCCCTCAGCTATAGATCAGGGACAAGCCTGTGAAGAGCAACCAAAGAGCTCGTCCGTCTTTCCCTCAATAGATGGGAGTAGGCGCGCTTGCGGATGTGTGCGTGTGTGTGGCCACGCGTTTGCTTAGGCATCAGTGTGTGAAAAGGTAGGTGCTTTTCTCTAGCTGCGTGTGCGTGCACGTGGTGCTGGGTGCACATCCCTGGGTGCTCGTGGAAAGGTTTCTGCATGGTTTTCGCTGAGGAATCGTGTGTGTGCACATGGACAAAGAGAAGGCGCAGCAACCAGGTTCCAGCGCCGAAGAAGGCAAAAGGCGAGGTTTCCGGCGCTATCTCCTTCTCTCCCCAGAGCTAGTCGCGCAAAGCAAGCCGCTAAGCCGGCGACCGGCAAGAGAGCTACAACGAAGCATGCCGAACGGAGAAAATAGCAGCAGCTCATCTGTTCACACCTTGTTTCTGCCATGTGCTTGAACGCCAAGACGTTCGCGCTTCTGTGAGATGAAAGACGTCCTTCTGCATATGTGGTTGCTCACACCGGTGCACTTGTTAGTGTATCCATTCAGTCCTGGGCTGCGGGGCATTCAGAAGTGGCTCTGTGGAGACGTCTGCATAGAGGCAGCTGTCAGAACACGCACACTCGATTGTTCACCAAAACATATGCAGACGCGTCCTTAGCCTGTAGATTTGGATGCACAGAGTTCCCTGTGTTCGCAAGAGACAAGGGAATCGCGTCTGTGCGCACAGAAGCAATAGCGGACCGTTTCCCTCGGAGTGAACGCGAAAGAGCCGTCTATATACTCGCAGACACGCGAACGTGCCTCAATGCGGTCACAGAGGCAGCAGCTTTTGCACAGATGCTCCTGGTGATTCTGGCACTTTCCAGGCACACTCCTGAAAGTCGCGCACACTGCTGTTCACTCGCTAAACGACCTCTTGGGAAACACGTCTCCGGTCGACGGACCGCTCAGATTGCTTCTCGTGTAACTGTGAACTGTGTCAGCGCAGGGAATCCGTCTCTGTTGAGCAGATGTCAATCCTGCCTCGCTTTTGCTTTGTTGCCTCTACCAAGATGATTTCCCGTTTCTCTCTTCACTGGAGCAGGCAGACACAGCCAACGCACATCAAGTGTCAAGAGACACGCTCTGCTGAGCTCAACGCTTGTGCAGATGCACATGTGCGACGAAGTCAACACACGTGCTTGTGGAGAGAAAGAAAGGGACTCCCAGGCGTGTGGAGCGACGGGGAGAAAGAGCGGGCGCTGAGGAACACAGTTTCAAACAGACTGTCTCCACACAAACAGGCACCTGTCTGCAGGTATCCTAGATCTTGATTCTTGAACTTGAGGAAACACGCGTCTGAGCAAAACTCCCAAACGCTTCCAGGAAAGACACAGGCTCTCCCACAAGCACACAAGTGTTTGCCCTCAGCTATAGATCAGGGACAAGCCTGTGAAGAGCAACCAAAGAGCTCGTCCGTCTTTCCCTCAATAGATGGGAGTAGGCGCGCTTGCGGATGTGTGCGTGTGTGTGGCCACGCGTTTGCTTAGGCATCAGTGTGTGAAAAGGTAGGTGCTTTTCTCTAGCTGCGTGTGCGTGCACGTGGTGCTGGGTGCACATCCCTGGGTGCTCGTGGAAAGGTTTCTGCATGGTTTTCGCTGAGGAATCGTGTGTGTGCACATGGACAAAGAGAAGGCGCAGCAACCAGGTTCCAGCGCCGAAGAAGGCAAAAGGCGAGGTTTCCGGCGCTATCTCCTTCTCTCCCCAGAGCTAGTCGCGCAAAGCAAGCCGCTAAGCCGGCGACCGGCAAGAGAGCTACAACGAAGCATGCCGAACGGAGAAAATAGCAGCAGCTCATCTGTTCACACCTTGTTTCTGCCATGTGCTTGAACGCCAAGACGTTCGCGCTTCTGTGAGATGAAAGACGTCCTTCTGCATATGTGGTTGCTCACACCGGTGCACTTGTTAGTGTATCCATTCAGTCCTGGGCTGCGGGGCATTCAGAAGTGGCTCTGTGGAGACGTCTGCATAGAGGCAGCTGTCAGAACACGCACACTCGATTGTTCACCAAAACATATGCAGACGCGTCCTTAGCCTGTAGATTTGGATGCACAGAGTTCCCTGTGTTCGCAAGAGACAAGGGAATCGCGTCTGTGCGCACAGAAGCAATAGCGGACCGTTTCCCTCGGAGTGAACGCGAAAGAGCCGTCTATATACTCGCAGACACGCGAACGTGCCTCAATGCGGTCACAGAGGCAGCAGCTTTTGCACAGATGCTCCTGGTGATTCTGGCACTTTCCAGGCACACTCCTGAAAGTCGCGCACACTGCTGTTCACTCGCTAAACGACCTCTTGGGAAACACGTCTCCGGTCGACGGACCGCTCAGATTGCTTCTCGTGTAACTGTGAACTGTGTCAGCGCAGGGAATCCGTCTCTGTTGAGCAGATGTCAATCCTGCCTCGCTTTTGCTTTGTTGCCTCTACCAAGATGATTTCCCGTTTCTCTCTTCACTGGAGCAGGCAGACACAGCCAACGCACATCAAGTGTCAAGAGACACGCTCTGCTGAGCTCAACGCTTGTGCAGATGCACATGTGCGACGAAGTCAACACACGTGCTTGTGGAGAGAAAGAAAGGGACTCCCAGGCGTGTGGAGCGACGGGGAGAAAGAGCGGGCGCTGAGGAACACAGTTTCAAACAGACTGTCTCCACACAAACAGGCACCTGTCTGCAGGTATCCTAGATCTTGATTCTTGAACTTGAGGAAACACGCGTCTGAGCAAAACTCCCAAACGCTTCCAGGAAAGACACAGGCTCTCCCACAAGCACACAAGTGTTTGCCCTCAGCTATAGATCAGGGACAAGCCTGTGAAGAGCAACCAAAGAGCTCGTCCGTCTTTCCCTCAATAGATGGGAGTAGGCGCGCTTGCGGATGTGTGCGTGTGTGTGGCCACGCGTTTGCTTAGGCATCAGTGTGTGAAAAGGTAGGTGCTTTTCTCTAGCTGCGTGTGCGTGCACGTGGTGCTGGGTGCACATCCCTGGGTGCTCGTGGAAAGGTTTCTGCATGGTTTTCGCTGAGGAATCGTGTGTGTGCACATGGACAAAGAGAAGGCGCAGCAACCAGGTTCCAGCGCCGAAGAAGGCAAAAGGCGAGGTTTCCGGCGCTATCTCCTTCTCTCCCCAGAGCTAGTCGCGCAAAGCAAGCCGCTAAGCCGGCGACCGGCAAGAGAGCTACAACGAAGCATGCCGAACGGAGAAAATAGCAGCAGCTCATCTGTTCACACCTTGTTTCTGCCATGTGCTTGAACGCCAAGACGTTCGCGCTTCTGTGAGATGAAAGACGTCCTTCTGCATATGTGGTTGCTCACACCGGTGCACTTGTTAGTGTATCCATTCAGTCCTGGGCTGCGGGGCATTCAGAAGTGGCTCTGTGGAGACGTCTGCATAGAGGCAGCTGTCAGAACACGCACACTCGATTGTTCACCAAAACATATGCAGACGCGTCCTTAGCCTGTAGATTTGGATGCACAGAGTTCCCTGTGTTCGCAAGAGACAAGGGAATCGCGTCTGTGCGCACAGAAGCAATAGCGGACCGTTTCCCTCGGAGTGAACGCGAAAGAGCCGTCTATATACTCGCAGACACGCGAACGTGCCTCAATGCGGTCACAGAGGCAGCAGCTTTTGCACAGATGCTCCTGGTGATTCTGGCACTTTCCAGGCACACTCCTGAAAGTCGCGCACACTGCTGTTCACTCGCTAAACGACCTCTTGGGAAACACGTCTCCGGTCGACGGACCGCTCAGATTGCTTCTCGTGTAACTGTGAACTGTGTCAGCGCAGGGAATCCGTCTCTGTTGAGCAGATGTCAATCCTGCCTCGCTTTTGCTTTGTTGCCTCTACCAAGATGATTTCCCGTTTCTCTCTTCACTGGAGCAGGCAGACACAGCCAACGCACATCAAGTGTCAAGAGACACGCTCTGCTGAGCTCAACGCTTGTGCAGATGCACATGTGCGACGAAGTCAACACACGTGCTTGTGGAGAGAAAGAAAGGGACTCCCAGGCGTGTGGAGCGACGGGGAGAAAGAGCGGGCGCTGAGGAACACAGTTTCAAACAGACTGTCTCCACACAAACAGGCACCTGTCTGCAGGTATCCTAGATCTTGATTCTTGAACTTGAGGAAACACGCGTCTGAGCAAAACTCCCAAACGCTTCCAGGAAAGACACAGGCTCTCCCACAAGCACACAAGTGTTTGCCCTCAGCTATAGATCAGGGACAAGCCTGTGAAGAGCAACCAAAGAGCTCGTCCGTCTTTCCCTCAATAGATGGGAGTAGGCGCGCTTGCGGATGTGTGCGTGTGTGTGGCCACGCGTTTGCTTAGGCATCAGTGTGTGAAAAGGTAGGTGCTTTTCTCTAGCTGCGTGTGCGTGCACGTGGTGCTGGGTGCACATCCCTGGGTGCTCGTGGAAAGGTTTCTGCATGGTTTTCGCTGAGGAATCGTGTGTGTGCACATGGACAAAGAGAAGGCGCAGCAACCAGGTTCCAGCGCCGAAGAAGGCAAAAGGCGAGGTTTCCGGCGCTATCTCCTTCTCTCCCCAGAGCTAGTCGCGCAAAGCAAGCCGCTAAGCCGGCGACCGGCAAGAGAGCTACAACGAAGCATGCCGAACGGAGAAAATAGCAGCAGCTCATCTGTTCACACCTTGTTTCTGCCATGTGCTTGAACGCCAAGACGTTCGCGCTTCTGTGAGATGAAAGACGTCCTTCTGCATATGTGGTTGCTCACACCGGTGCACTTGTTAGTGTATCCATTCAGTCCTGGGCTGCGGGGCATTCAGAAGTGGCTCTGTGGAGACGTCTGCATAGAGGCAGCTGTCAGAACACGCACACTCGATTGTTCACCAAAACATATGCAGACGCGTCCTTAGCCTGTAGATTTGGATGCACAGAGTTCCCTGTGTTCGCAAGAGACAAGGGAATCGCGTCTGTGCGCACAGAAGCAATAGCGGACCGTTTCCCTCGGAGTGAACGCGAAAGAGCCGTCTATATACTCGCAGACACGCGAACGTGCCTCAATGCGGTCACAGAGGCAGCAGCTTTTGCACAGATGCTCCTGGTGATTCTGGCACTTTCCAGGCACACTCCTGAAAGTCGCGCACACTGCTGTTCACTCGCTAAACGACCTCTTGGGAAACACGTCTCCGGTCGACGGACCGCTCAGATTGCTTCTCGTGTAACTGTGAACTGTGTCAGCGCAGGGAATCCGTCTCTGTTGAGCAGATGTCAATCCTGCCTCGCTTTTGCTTTGTTGCCTCTACCAAGATGATTTCCCGTTTCTCTCTTCACTGGAGCAGGCAGACACAGCCAACGCACATCAAGTGTCAAGAGACACGCTCTGCTGAGCTCAACGCTTGTGCAGATGCACATGTGCGACGAAGTCAACACACGTGCTTGTGGAGAGAAAGAAAGGGACTCCCAGGCGTGTGGAGCGACGGGGAGAAAGAGCGGGCGCTGAGGAACACAGTTTCAAACAGACTGTCTCCACACAAACAGGCACCTGTCTGCAGGTATCCTAGATCTTGATTCTTGAACTTGAGGAAACACGCGTCTGAGCAAAACTCCCAAACGCTTCCAGGAAAGACACAGGCTCTCCCACAAGCACACAAGTGTTTGCCCTCAGCTATAGATCAGGGACAAGCCTGTGAAGAGATGCCCTGCTATTCTTTCGCCTTATGGCATCATGTGTTTCGTTCCTCTTGGAGATCGATTGTTAAACGTCTTTCCTAGGGCGACTGTGAAGCATTTGCCAGCGGAGGAGAAGTAGCACGGAGCAGCATTCAGTACTGCCTACGAGTGTCTTTGCTACCCTACTAGCGGAGCTCCAAGAACAGGCACACATCTTCAGGTACCTTCCAAATGTGGATTCCCCTGCAGCCCCGTAGGCGGGCGTGCAGTACGCCAACCGTCAACGGACGGTTTTCCCCTCAAGCCTGTCAGGACGTTGCTCGTCCGTCTTTCCCTCAATAGATGGGAGTAGGCGCGCTTGCGGATGTGTGCGTGTGTGTGGCCACGCGTTTGCTTAGGCTTCAGTGTGTGAAAAGGTAGGTGCTTTTCTCTAGCTGCGTGTGCGTGCACGTGGTGCTGGGTGCACATCCCTGGGTGCTCGTGGAAAGGTTTCTGCATGGTTTTCGCTGAGGAATCGTGTGTGTGCACATGGACAAAGAGAAGGCGCAGCAACCAGGTTCCAGCGCCGAAGAAGGCAAAAGGCGAGGTTTCCGGCGCTATCTCCTTCTCTCCCCAGAGCTAGTCGCGCAAAGCAAGCCGCTAAGCCGGCGACCGGCAAGAGAGCTACAACGAAGCATGCCGAACGGAGAAAATAGCAGCAGCTCATCTGTTCACACCTTGTTTCTGCCATGTGCTTGAACGCCAAGACGTTCGCGCTTCTGTGAGATGAAAGACGTCCTTCTGCATATGTGGTTGCTCACACCGGTGCACTTGTTAGTGTATCCATTCAGTCCTGGGCTGCGGGGCATTCAGAAGTGGCTCTGTGGAGACGTCTGCATAGAGGCAGCTGTCAGAACACGCACACTCGATTGTTCACCAAAACATATGCAGACGCGTCCTTAGCCTGTAGATTTGGATGCACAGAGTTCCCTGTGTTCGCAAGAGACAAGGGAATCGCGTCTGTGCGCACAGAAGCAATAGCGGACCGTTTCCCTCGGAGTGAACGCGAAAGAGCCGTCTATATACTCGCAGACACGCGAACGTGCCTCAATGCGGTCACAGAGGCAGCAGCTTTTGCACAGATGCTCCTGGTGATTCTGGCACTTTCCAGGCACACTCCTGAAAGTCGCGCACACTGCTGTTCACTCGCTAAACGACCTCTTGGGAAACACGTCTCCGGTCGACGGACCGCTCAGATTGCTTCTCGTGTAACTGTGAACTGTGTCAGCGCAGGGAATCCGTCTCTGTTGAGCAGATGTCAATCCTGCCTCGCTTTTGCTTTGTTGCCTCTACCAAGATGATTTCCCGTTTCTCTCTTCACTGGAGCAGGCAGACACAGCCAACGCACATCAAGTGTCAAGAGACACGCTCTGCTGAGCTCAACGCTTGTGCAGATGCACATGTGCGACGAAGTCAACACACGTGCTTGTGGAGAGAAAGAAAGGGACTCCCAGGCGTGTGGAGCGACGGGGAGAAAGAGCGGGCGCTGAGGAACACAGTTTCAAACAGACTGTCTCCACACAAACAGGCACCTGTCTGCAGGTATCCTAGATCTTGATTCTTGAACTTGAGGAAACACGCGTCTGAGCAAAACTCCCAAACGCTTCCAGGAAAGACACAGGCTCTCCCACAAGCACACAAGTGTTTGCCCTCAGCTATAGATCAGGGACAAGCCTGTGAAGAGCAACCAAAGAGCTCGTCCGTCTTTCCCTCAATAGATGGGAGTAGGCGCGCTTGCGGATGTGTGCGTGTGTGTGGCCACGCGTTTGCTTAGGCATCAGTGTGTGAAAAGGTAGGTGCTTTTCTCTAGCTGCGTGTGCGTGCACGTGGTGCTGGGTGCACATCCCTGGGTGCTCGTGGAAAGGTTTCTGCATGGTTTTCGCTGAGGAATCGTGTGTGTGCACATGGACAAAGAGAAGGCGCAGCAACCAGGTTCCAGCGCCGAAGAAGGCAAAAGGCGAGGTTTCCGGCGCTATCTCCTTCTCTCCCCAGAGCTAGTCGCGCAAAGCAAGCCGCTAAGCCGGCGACCGGCAAGAGAGCTACAACGAAGCATGCCGAACGGAGAAAATAGCAGCAGCTCATCTGTTCACACCTTGTTTCTGCCATGTGCTTGAACGCCAAGACGTTCGCGCTTCTGTGAGATGAAAGACGTCCTTCTGCATATGTGGTTGCTCACACCGGTGCACTTGTTAGTGTATCCATTCAGTCCTGGGCTGCGGGGCATTCAGAAGTGGCTCTGTGGAGACGTCTGCATAGAGGCAGCTGTCAGAACACGCACACTCGATTGTTCACCAAAACATATGCAGACGCGTCCTTAGCCTGTAGATTTGGATGCACAGAGTTCCCTGTGTTCGCAAGAGACAAGGGAATCGCGTCTGTGCGCACAGAAGCAATAGCGGACCGTTTCCCTCGGAGTGAACGCGAAAGAGCCGTCTATATACTCGCAGACACGCGAACGTGCCTCAATGCGGTCACAGAGGCAGCAGCTTTTGCACAGATGCTCCTGGTGATTCTGGCACTTTCCAGGCACACTCCTGAAAGTCGCGCACACTGCTGTTCACTCGCTAAACGACCTCTTGGGAAACACGTCTCCGGTCGACGGACCGCTCAGATTGCTTCTCGTGTAACTGTGAACTGTGTCAGCGCAGGGAATCCGTCTCTGTTGAGCAGATGTCAATCCTGCCTCGCTTTTGCTTTGTTGCCTCTACCAAGATGATTTCCCGTTTCTCTCTTCACTGGAGCAGGCAGACACAGCCAACGCACATCAAGTGTCAAGAGACACGCTCTGCTGAGCTCAACGCTTGTGCAGATGCACATGTGCGACGAAGTCAACACACGTGCTTGTGGAGAGAAAGAAAGGGACTCCCAGGCGTGTGGAGCGACGGGGAGAAAGAGCGGGCGCTGAGGAACACAGTTTCAAACAGACTGTCTCCACACAAACAGGCACCTGTCTGCAGGTATCCTAGATCTTGATTCTTGAACTTGAGGAAACACGCGTCTGAGCAAAACTCCCAAACGCTTCCAGGAAAGACACAGGCTCTCCCACAAGCACACAAGTGTTTGCCCTCAGCTATAGATCAGGGACAAGCCTGTGAAGAGATGCCCTGCTATTCTTTCGCCTTATGGCATCATGTGTTTCGTTCCTCTTGGAGATCGATTGTTAAACGTCTTTCCTAGGGCGACTGTGAAGCATTTGCCAGCGGAGGAGAAGTAGCACGGAGCAGCATTCAGTACTGCCTACGAGTGTCTTTGCTACCCTACTAGCGGAGCTCCAAGAACAGGCACACATCTTCAGGTACCTTCCAAATGTGGATTCCCCTGCAGCCCCGTAGGCGGGCGTGCAGTACGCCAACCGTCAACGGACGGTTTTCCCCTCAAGCCTGTCAGGACGTTGCTCGTCCGTCTTTCCCTCAATAGATGGGAGTAGGCGCGCTTGCGGATGTGTGCGTGTGTGTGGCCACGCGTTTGCTTAGGCTTCAGTGTGTGAAAAGGTAGGTGCTTTTCTCTAGCTGCGTGTGCGTGCACGTGGTGCTGGGTGCACATCCCTGGGTGCTCGTGGAAAGGTTTCTGCATGGTTTTCGCTGAGGAATCGTGTGTGTGCACATGGACAAAGAGAAGGCGCAGCAACCAGGTTCCAGCGCCGAAGAAGGCAAAAGGCGAGGTTTCCGGCGCTATCTCCTTCTCTCCCCAGAGCTAGTCGCGCAAAGCAAGCCGCTAAGCCGGCGACCGGCAAGAGAGCTACAACGAAGCATGCCGAACGGAGAAAATAGCAGCAGCTCATCTGTTCACACCTTGTTTCTGCCATGTGCTTGAACGCCAAGACGTTCGCGCTTCTGTGAGATGAAAGACGTCCTTCTGCATATGTGGTTGCTCACACCGGTGCACTTGTTAGTGTATCCATTCAGTCCTGGGCTGCGGGGCATTCAGAAGTGGCTCTGTGGAGACGTCTGCATAGAGGCAGCTGTCAGAACACGCACACTCGATTGTTCACCAAAACATATGCAGACGCGTCCTTAGCCTGTAGATTTGGATGCACAGAGTTCCCTGTGTTCGCAAGAGACAAGGGAATCGCGTCTGTGCGCACAGAAGCAATAGCGGACCGTTTCCCTCGGAGTGAACGCGAAAGAGCCGTCTATATACTCGCAGACACGCGAACGTGCCTCAATGCGGTCACAGAGGCAGCAGCTTTTGCACAGATGCTCCTGGTGATTCTGGCACTTTCCAGGCACACTCCTGAAAGTCGCGCACACTGCTGTTCACTCGCTAAACGACCTCTTGGGAAACACGTCTCCGGTCGACGGACCGCTCAGATTGCTTCTCGTGTAACTGTGAACTGTGTCAGCACAGGGAATCCGTCTCTGTTGAGCAGATGTCAATCCTGCCTCGCTTTTGCTTTGTTGCCTCTACCAAGATGATTTCCCGTTTCTCTCTTCACTGGAGCAGGCAGACACAGCCAACGCACATCAAGTGTCAAGAGACACGCTCTGCTGAGCTCAACGCTTGTGCAGATGCACATGTGCGACGAAGTCAACACACGTGCTTGTGGAGAGAAAGAAAGGGACTCCCAGGCGTGTGGAGCGACGGGGAGAAAGAGCGGGCGCTGAGGAACACAGTTTCAAACAGACTGTCTCCACACAAACAGGCACCTGTCTGCAGGTATCCTAGATCTTGATTCTTGAACTTGAGGAAACACGCGTCTGAGCAAAACTCCCAAACGCTTCCAGGAAAGACACAGGCTCTCCCACAAGCACACAAGTGTTTGCCCTCAGCTATAGATCAGGGACAAGCCTGTGAAGAGCAACCAAAGAGCTCGTCCGTCTTTCCCTCAATAGATGGGAGTAGGCGCGCTTGCGGATGTGTGCGTGTGTGTGGCCACGCGTTTGCTTAGGCATCAGTGTGTGAAAAGGTAGGTGCTTTTCTCTAGCTGCGTGTGCGTGCACGTGGTGCTGGGTGCACATCCCTGGGTGCTCGTGGAAAGGTTTCTGCATGGTTTTCGCTGAGGAATCGTGTGTGTGCACATGGACAAAGAGAAGGCGCAGCAACCAGGTTCCAGCGCCGAAGAAGGCAAAAGGCGAGGTTTCCGGCGCTATCTCCTTCTCTCCCCAGAGCTAGTCGCGCAAAGCAAGCCGCTAAGCCGGCGACCGGCAAGAGAGCTACAACGAAGCATGCCGAACGGAGAAAATAGCAGCAGCTCATCTGTTCACACCTTGTTTCTGCCATGTGCTTGAACGCCAAGACGTTCGCGCTTCTGTGAGATGAAAGACGTCCTTCTGCATATGTGGTTGCTCACACCGGTGCACTTGTTAGTGTATCCATTCAGTCCTGGGCTGCGGGGCATTCAGAAGTGGCTCTGTGGAGACGTCTGCATAGAGGCAGCTGTCAGAACACGCACACTCGATTGTTCACCAAAACATATGCAGACGCGTCCTTAGCCTGTAGATTTGGATGCACAGAGTTCCCTGTGTTCGCAAGAGACAAGGGAATCGCGTCTGTGCGCACAGAAGCAATAGCGGACCGTTTCCCTCGGAGTGAACGCGAAAGAGCCGTCTATATACTCGCAGACACGCGAACGTGCCTCAATGCGGTCACAGAGGCAGCAGCTTTTGCACAGATGCTCCTGGTGATTCTGGCACTTTCCAGGCACACTCCTGAAAGTCGCGCACACTGCTGTTCACTCGCTAAACGACCTCTTGGGAAACACGTCTCCGGTCGACGGACCGCTCAGATTGCTTCTCGTGTAACTGTGAACTGTGTCAGCGCAGGGAATCCGTCTCTGTTGAGCAGATGTCAATCCTGCCTCGCTTTTGCTTTGTTGCCTCTACCAAGATGATTTCCCGTTTCTCTCTTCACTGGAGCAGGCAGACACAGCCAACGCACATCAAGTGTCAAGAGACACGCTCTGCTGAGCTCAACGCTTGTGCAGATGCACATGTGCGACGAAGTCAACACACGTGCTTGTGGAGAGAAAGAAAGGGACTCCCAGGCGTGTGGAGCGACGGGGAGAAAGAGCGGGCGCTGAGGAACACAGTTTCAAACAGACTGTCTCCACACAAACAGGCACCTGTCTGCAGGTATCCTAGATCTTGATTCTTGAACTTGAGGAAACACGCGTCTGAGCAAAACTCCCAAACGCTTCCAGGAAAGACACAGGCTCTCCCACAAGCACACAAGTGTTTGCCCTCAGCTATAGATCAGGGACAAGCCTGTGAAGAGCAACCAAAGAGCTCGTCCGTCTTTCCCTCAATAGATGGGAGTAGGCGCGCTTGCGGATGTGTGCGTGTGTGTGGCCACGCGTTTGCTTAGGCATCAGTGTGTGAAAAGGTAGGTGCTTTTCTCTAGCTGCGTGTGCGTGCACGTGGTGCTGGGTGCACATCCCTGGGTGCTCGTGGAAAGGTTTCTGCATGGTTTTCGCTGAGGAATCGTGTGTGTGCACATGGACAAAGAGAAGGCGCAGCAACCAGGTTCCAGCGCCGAAGAAGGCAAAAGGCGAGGTTTCCGGCGCTATCTCCTTCTCTCCCCAGAGCTAGTCGCGCAAAGCAAGCCGCTAAGCCGGCGACCGGCAAGAGAGCTACAACGAAGCATGCCGAACGGAGAAAATAGCAGCAGCTCATCTGTTCACACCTTGTTTCTGCCATGTGCTTGAACGCCAAGACGTTCGCGCTTCTGTGAGATGAAAGACGTCCTTCTGCATATGTGGTTGCTCACACCGGTGCACTTGTTAGTGTATCCATTCAGTCCTGGGCTGCGGGGCATTCAGAAGTGGCTCTGTGGAGACGTCTGCATAGAGGCAGCTGTCAGAACACGCACACTCGATTGTTCACCAAAACATATGCAGACGCGTCCTTAGCCTGTAGATTTGGATGCACAGAGTTCCCTGTGTTCGCAAGAGACAAGGGAATCGCGTCTGTGCGCACAGAAGCAATAGCGGACCGTTTCCCTCGGAGTGAACGCGAAAGAGCCGTCTATATACTCGCAGACACGCGAACGTGCCTCAATGCGGTCACAGAGGCAGCAGCTTTTGCACAGATGCTCCTGGTGATTCTGGCACTTTCCAGGCACACTCCTGAAAGTCGCGCACACTGCTGTTCACTCGCTAAACGACCTCTTGGGAAACACGTCTCCGGTCGACGGACCGCTCAGATTGCTTCTCGTGTAACTGTGAACTGTGTCAGCGCAGGGAATCCGTCTCTGTTGAGCAGATGTCAATCCTGCCTCGCTTTTGCTTTGTTGCCTCTACCAAGATGATTTCCCGTTTCTCTCTTCACTGGAGCAGGCAGACACAGCCAACGCACATCAAGTGTCAAGAGACACGCTCTGCTGAGCTCAACGCTTGTGCAGATGCACATGTGCGACGAAGTCAACACACGTGCTTGTGGAGAGAAAGAAAGGGACTCCCAGGCGTGTGGAGCGACGGGGAGAAAGAGCGGGCGCTGAGGAACACAGTTTCAAACAGACTGTCTCCACACAAACAGGCACCTGTCTGCAGGTATCCTAGATCTTGATTCTTGAACTTGAGGAAACACGCGTCTGAGCAAAACTCCCAAACGCTTCCAGGAAAGACACAGGCTCTCCCACAAGCACACAAGTGTTTGCCCTCAGCTATAGATCAGGGACAAGCCTGTGAAGAGCAACCAAAGAGCTCGTCCGTCTTTCCCTCAATAGATGGGAGTAGGCGCGCTTGCGGATGTGTGCGTGTGTGTGGCCACGCGTTTGCTTAGGCATCAGTGTGTGAAAAGGTAGGTGCTTTTCTCTAGCTGCGTGTGCGTGCACGTGGTGCTGGGTGCACATCCCTGGGTGCTCGTGGAAAGGTTTCTGCATGGTTTTCGCTGAGGAATCGTGTGTGTGCACATGGACAAAGAGAAGGCGCAGCAACCAGGTTCCAGCGCCGAAGAAGGCAAAAGGCGAGGTTTCCGGCGCTATCTCCTTCTCTCCCCAGAGCTAGTCGCGCAAAGCAAGCCGCTAAGCCGGCGACCGGCAAGAGAGCTACAACGAAGCATGCCGAACGGAGAAAATAGCAGCAGCTCATCTGTTCACACCTTGTTTCTGCCATGTGCTTGAACGCCAAGACGTTCGCGCTTCTGTGAGATGAAAGACGTCCTTCTGCATATGTGGTTGCTCACACCGGTGCACTTGTTAGTGTATCCATTCAGTCCTGGGCTGCGGGGCATTCAGAAGTGGCTCTGTGGAGACGTCTGCATAGAGGCAGCTGTCAGAACACGCACACTCGATTGTTCACCAAAACATATGCAGACGCGTCCTTAGCCTGTAGATTTGGATGCACAGAGTTCCCTGTGTTCGCAAGAGACAAGGGAATCGCGTCTGTGCGCACAGAAGCAATAGCGGACCGTTTCCCTCGGAGTGAACGCGAAAGAGCCGTCTATATACTCGCAGACACGCGAACGTGCCTCAATGCGGTCACAGAGGCAGCAGCTTTTGCACAGATGCTCCTGGTGATTCTGGCACTTTCCAGGCACACTCCTGAAAGTCGCGCACACTGCTGTTCACTCGCTAAACGACCTCTTGGGAAACACGTCTCCGGTCGACGGACCGCTCAGATTGCTTCTCGTGTAACTGTGAACTGTGTCAGCGCAGGGAATCCGTCTCTGTTGAGCAGATGTCAATCCTGCCTCGCTTTTGCTTTGTTGCCTCTACCAAGATGATTTCCCGTTTCTCTCTTCACTGGAGCAGGCAGACACAGCCAACGCACATCAAGTGTCAAGAGACACGCTCTGCTGAGCTCAACGCTTGTGCAGATGCACATGTGCGACGAAGTCAACACACGTGCTTGTGGAGAGAAAGAAAGGGACTCCCAGGCGTGTGGAGCGACGGGGAGAAAGAGCGGGCGCTGAGGAACACAGTTTCAAACAGACTGTCTCCACACAAACAGGCACCTGTCTGCAGGTATCCTAGATCTTGATTCTTGAACTTGAGGAAACACGCGTCTGAGCAAAACTCCCAAACGCTTCCAGGAAAGACACAGGCTCTCCCACAAGCACACAAGTGTTTGCCCTCAGCTATAGATCAGGGACAAGCCTGTGAAGAGCAACCAAAGAGCTCGTCCGTCTTTCCCTCAATAGATGGGAGTAGGCGCGCTTGCGGATGTGTGCGTGTGTGTGGCCACGCGTTTGCTTAGGCATCAGTGTGTGAAAAGGTAGGTGCTTTTCTCTAGCTGCGTGTGCGTGCACGTGGTGCTGGGTGCACATCCCTGGGTGCTCGTGGAAAGGTTTCTGCATGGTTTTCGCTGAGGAATCGTGTGTGTGCACATGGACAAAGAGAAGGCGCAGCAACCAGGTTCCAGCGCCGAAGAAGGCAAAAGGCGAGGTTTCCGGCGCTATCTCCTTCTCTCCCCAGAGCTAGTCGCGCAAAGCAAGCCGCTAAGCCGGCGACCGGCAAGAGAGCTACAACGAAGCATGCCGAACGGAGAAAATAGCAGCAGCTCATCTGTTCACACCTTGTTTCTGCCATGTGCTTGAACGCCAAGACGTTCGCGCTTCTGTGAGATGAAAGACGTCCTTCTGCATATGTGGTTGCTCACACCGGTGCACTTGTTAGTGTATCCATTCAGTCCTGGGCTGCGGGGCATTCAGAAGTGGCTCTGTGGAGACGTCTGCATAGAGGCAGCTGTCAGAACACGCACACTCGATTGTTCACCAAAACATATGCAGACGCGTCCTTAGCCTGTAGATTTGGATGCACAGAGTTCCCTGTGTTCGCAAGAGACAAGGGAATCGCGTCTGTGCGCACAGAAGCAATAGCGGACCGTTTCCCTCGGAGTGAACGCGAAAGAGCCGTCTATATACTCGCAGACACGCGAACGTGCCTCAATGCGGTCACAGAGGCAGCAGCTTTTGCACAGATGCTCCTGGTGATTCTGGCACTTTCCAGGCACACTCCTGAAAGTCGCGCACACTGCTGTTCACTCGCTAAACGACCTCTTGGGAAACACGTCTCCGGTCGACGGACCGCTCAGATTGCTTCTCGTGTAACTGTGAACTGTGTCAGCGCAGGGAATCCGTCTCTGTTGAGCAGATGTCAATCCTGCCTCGCTTTTGCTTTGTTGCCTCTACCAAGATGATTTCCCGTTTCTCTCTTCACTGGAGCAGGCAGACACAGCCAACGCACATCAAGTGTCAAGAGACACGCTCTGCTGAGCTCAACGCTTGTGCAGATGCACATGTGCGACGAAGTCAACACACGTGCTTGTGGAGAGAAAGAAAGGGACTCCCAGGCGTGTGGAGCGACGGGGAGAAAGAGCGGGCGCTGAGGAACACAGTTTCAAACAGACTGTCTCCACACAAACAGGCACCTGTCTGCAGGTATCCTAGATCTTGATTCTTGAACTTGAGGAAACACGCGTCTGAGCAAAACTCCCAAACGCTTCCAGGAAAGACACAGGCTCTCCCACAAGCACACAAGTGTTTGCCCTCAGCTATAGATCAGGGACAAGCCTGTGAAGAGCAACCAAAGAGCTCGTCCGTCTTTCCCTCAATAGATGGGAGTAGGCGCGCTTGCGGATGTGTGCGTGTGTGTGGCCACGCGTTTGCTTAGGCATCAGTGTGTGAAAAGGTAGGTGCTTTTCTCTAGCTGCGTGTGCGTGCACGTGGTGCTGGGTGCACATCCCTGGGTGCTCGTGGAAAGGTTTCTGCATGGTTTTCGCTGAGGAATCGTGTGTGTGCACATGGACAAAGAGAAGGCGCAGCAACCAGGTTCCAGCGCCGAAGAAGGCAAAAGGCGAGGTTTCCGGCGCTATCTCCTTCTCTCCCCAGAGCTAGTCGCGCAAAGCAAGCCGCTAAGCCGGCGACCGGCAAGAGAGCTACAACGAAGCATGCCGAACGGAGAAAATAGCAGCAGCTCATCTGTTCACACCTTGTTTCTGCCATGTGCTTGAACGCCAAGACGTTCGCGCTTCTGTGAGATGAAAGACGTCCTTCTGCATATGTGGTTGCTCACACCGGTGCACTTGTTAGTGTATCCATTCAGTCCTGGGCTGCGGGGCATTCAGAAGTGGCTCTGTGGAGACGTCTGCATAGAGGCAGCTGTCAGAACACGCACACTCGATTGTTCACCAAAACATATGCAGACGCGTCCTTAGCCTGTAGATTTGGATGCACAGAGTTCCCTGTGTTCGCAAGAGACAAGGGAATCGCGTCTGTGCGCACAGAAGCAATAGCGGACCGTTTCCCTCGGAGTGAACGCGAAAGAGCCGTCTATATACTCGCAGACACGCGAACGTGCCTCAATGCGGTCACAGAGGCAGCAGCTTTTGCACAGATGCTCCTGGTGATTCTGGCACTTTCCAGGCACACTCCTGAAAGTCGCGCACACTGCTGTTCACTCGCTAAACGACCTCTTGGGAAACACGTCTCCGGTCGACGGACCGCTCAGATTGCTTCTCGTGTAACTGTGAACTGTGTCAGCGCAGGGAATCCGTCTCTGTTGAGCAGATGTCGATCCTGCCTCGCTTTTGCTTTGTTGCCTCTACCAAGATGATTTCCCGTTTCTCTCTTCACTGGAGCACGCAGACACAGCCAACGCACATCAAGTGTCAAGAGACACGCTCTGCTGAGCTCAACGCTTGTGCAGATGCACATGTGCGACGAAGTCAACACACGTGCTTGTGGAGAGAAAGAAAGGGACTCCCAGGCGTGTGGAGCGACGGGGAGAAAGAGCGGGCGCTGAGGAACACAGTTTCAAACAGACTGTCTCCACACAAACAGGCACCTGTCTGCAGGTATCCTAGATCTTGATTCTTGAACTTGAGGAAACACGCGTCTGAGCAAAACTCCCAAACGCTTCCAGGAAAGACACAGGCTCTCCCACAAGCACACAAGTGTTTGCCCTCAGCTATAGATCAGGGACAAGCCTGTGAAGAGCAACCAAAGAGCTCGTCCGTCTTTCCCTCAATAGATGGGAGTAGGCGCGCTTGCGGATGTGTGCGTGTGTGTGGCCACGCGTTTGCTTAGGCATCAGTGTGTGAAAAGGTAGGTGCTTTTCTCTAGCTGCGTGTGCGTGCACGTGGTGCTGGGTGCACATCCCTGGGTGCTCGTGGAAAGGTTTCTGCATGGTTTTCGCTGAGGAATCGTGTGTGTGCACATGGACAAAGAGAAGGCGCAGCAACCAGGTTCCAGCGCCGAAGAAGGCAAAAGGCGAGGTTTCCGGCGCTATCTCCTTCTCTCCCCAGAGCTAGTCGCGCAAAGCAAGCCGCTAAGCCGGCGACCGGCAAGAGAGCTACAACGAAGCATGCCGAACGGAGAAAATAGCAGCAGCTCATCTGTTCACACCTTGTTTCTGCCATGTGCTTGAACGCCAAGACGTTCGCGCTTCTGTGAGATGAAAGACGTCCTTCTGCATATGTGGTTGCTCACACCGGTGCACTTGTTAGTGTATCCATTCAGTCCTGGGCTGCGGGGCATTCAGAAGTGGCTCTGTGGAGACGTCTGCATAGAGGCAGCTGTCAGAACACGCACACTCGATTGTTCACCAAAACATATGCAGACGCGTCCTTAGCCTGTAGATTTGGATGCACAGAGTTCCCTGTGTTCGCAAGAGACAAGGGAATCGCGTCTGTGCGCACAGAAGCAATAGCGGACCGTTTCCCTCGGAGTGAACGCGAAAGAGCCGTCTATATACTCGCAGACACGCGAACGTGCCTCAGTGCGGTCACAGAGGCAGCAGCTTTTGCACAGATGCTCCTGGTGATTCTGGCACTTTCCAGGCACACTCCTGAAAGTCGCGCACACTGCTGTTCACTCGCTAAACGACCTCTTGGGAAACACGTCTCCGGTCGACGGACCGCTCAGATTGCTTCTCGTGTAACTGTGAACTGTGTCAGCGCAGGGAATCCGTCTCTGTTGAGCAGATGTCAATCCTGCCTCGCTTTTGCTTTGTTGCCTCTACCAAGATGATTTCCCGTTTCTCTCTTCACTGGAGCAGGCAGACACAGCCAACGCACATCAAGTGTCAAGAGACACGCTCTGCTGAGCTCAACGCTTGTGCAGATGCACATGTGCGACGAAGTCAACACACGTGCTTGTGGAGAGAAAGAAAGGGACTCCCAGGCGTGTGGAGCGACGGGGAGAAAGAGCGGGCGCTGAGGAACACAGTTTCAAACAGACTGTCTCCACACAAACAGGCACCTGTCTGCAGGTATCCTAGATCTTGATTCTTGAACTTGAGGAAACACGCGTCTGAGCAAAACTCCCAAACGCTTCCAGGAAAGACACAGGCTCTCCCACAAGCACACAAGTGTTTGCCCTCAGCTATAGATCAGGGACAAGCCTGTGAAGAGCAACCAAAGAGCTCGTCCGTCTTTCCCTCAATAGATGGGAGTAGGCGCGCTTGCGGATGTGTGCGTGTGTGTGGCCACGCGTTTGCTTAGGCATCAGTGTGTGAAAAGGTAGGTGCTTTTCTCTAGCTGCGTGTGCGTGCACGTGGTGCTGGGTGCACATCCCTGGGTGCTCGTGGAAAGGTTTCTGCATGGTTTTCGCTGAGGAATCGTGTGTGTGCACATGGACAAAGAGAAGGCGCAGCAACCAGGTTCCAGCGCCGAAGAAGGCAAAAGGCGAGGTTTCCGGCGCTATCTCCTTCTCTCCCCAGAGCTAGTCGCGCAAAGCAAGCCGCTAAGCCGGCGACCGGCAAGAGAGCTACAACGAAGCATGCCGAACGGAGAAAATAGCAGCAGCTCATCTGTTCACACCTTGTTTCTGCCATGTGCTTGAACGCCAAGACGTTCGCGCTTCTGTGAGATGAAAGACGTCCTTCTGCATATGTGGTTGCTCACACCGGTGCACTTGTTAGTGTATCCATTCAGTCCTGGGCTGCGGGGCATTCAGAAGTGGCTCTGTGGAGACGTCTGCATAGAGGCAGCTGTCAGAACACGCACACTCGATTGTTCACCAAAACATATGCAGACGCGTCCTTAGCCTGTAGATTTGGATGCACAGAGTTCCCTGTGTTCGCAAGAGACAAGGGAATCGCGTCTGTGCGCACAGAAGCAATAGCGGACCGTTTCCCTCGGAGTGAACGCGAAAGAGCCGTCTATATACTCGCAGACACGCGAACGTGCCTCAATGCGGTCACAGAGGCAGCAGCTTTTGCACAGATGCTCCTGGTGATTCTGGCACTTTCCAGGCACACTCCTGAAAGTCGCGCACACTGCTGTTCACTCGCTAAACGACCTCTTGGGAAACACGTCTCCGGTCGACGGACCGCTCAGATTGCTTCTCGTGTAACTGTGAACTGTGTCAGCGCAGGGAATCCGTCTCTGTTGAGCAGATGTCAATCCTGCCTCGCTTTTGCTTTGTTGCCTCTACCAAGATGATTTCCCGTTTCTCTCTTCACTGGAGCAGGCAGACACAGCCAACGCACATCAAGTGTCAAGAGACACGCTCTGCTGAGCTCAACGCTTGTGCAGATGCACATGTGCGACGAAGTCAACACACGTGCTTGTGGAGAGAAAGAAAGGGACTCCCAGGCGTGTGGAGCGACGGGGAGAAAGAGCGGGCGCTGAGGAACACAGTTTCAAACAGACTGTCTCCACACAAACAGGCACCTGTCTGCAGGTATCCTAGATCTTGATTCTTGAACTTGAGGAAACACGCGTCTGAGCAAAACTCCCAAACGCTTCCAGGAAAGACACAGGCTCTCCCACAAGCACACAAGTGTTTGCCCTCAGCTATAGATCAGGGACAAGCCTGTGAAGAGATGCCCTGCTATTCTTTCGCCTTATGGCATCATGTGTTTCGTTCCTCTTGGAGATCGATTGTTAAACGTCTTTCCTAGGGCGACTGTGAAGCATTTGCCAGCGGAGGAGAAGTAGCACGGAGCAGCATTCAGTACTGCCTACGAGTGTCTTTGCTACCCTACTAGCGGAGCTCCAAGAACAGGCACACATCTTCAGGTACCTTCCAAATGTGGATTCCCCTGCAGCCCCGTAGGCGGGCGTGCAGTACGCCAACCGTCAACGGACGTTTTTCCCCTCAAGCCTGTCAGGACGTTGCTCGTCCGTCTTTCCCTCAATAGATGGGAGTAGGCGCGCTTGCGGATGTGTGCGTGTGTGTGGCCACGCGTTTGCTTAGGCATCAGTGTGTGAAAAGGTAGGTGCTTTTCTCTAGCTGCGTGTGCGTGCACGTGGTGCTGGGTGCACATCCCTGGGTGCTCGTGGAAAGGTTTCTGCATGGTTTTCGCTGAGGAATCGTGTGTGTGCACATGGACAAAGAGAAGGCGCAGCAACCAGGTTCCAGCGCCGAAGAAGGCAAAAGGCGAGGTTTCCGGCGCTATCTCCTTCTCTCCCCAGAGCTAGTCGCGCAAAGCAAGCCGCTAAGCCGGCGACCGGCAAGAGAGCTACAACGAAGCATGCCGAACGGAGAAAATAGCAGCAGCTCATCTGTTCACACCTTGTTTCTGCCATGTGCTTGAACGCCAAGACGTTCGCGCTTCTGTGAGATGAAAGACGTCCTTCTGCATATGTGGTTGCTCACACCGGTGCACTTGTTAGTGTATCCATTCAGTCCTGGGCTGCGGGGCATTCAGAAGTGGCTCTGTGGAGACGTCTGCATAGAGGCAGCTGTCAGAACACGCACACTCGATTGTTCACCAAAACATATGCAGACGCGTCCTTAGCCTGTAGATTTGGATGCACAGAGTTCCCTGTGTTCGCAAGAGACAAGGGAATCGCGTCTGTGCGCACAGAAGCAATAGCGGACCGTTTCCCTCGGAGTGAACGCGAAAGAGCCGTCTATATACTCGCAGACACGCGAACGTGCCTCAATGCGGTCACAGAGGCAGCAGCTTTTGCACAGATGCTCCTGGTGATTCTGGCACTTTCCAGGCACACTCCTGAAAGTCGCGCACACTGCTGTTCACTCGCTAAACGACCTCTTGGGAAACACGTCTCCGGTCGACGGACCGCTCAGATTGCTTCTCGTGTAACTGTGAACTGTGTCAGCGCAGGGAATCCGTCTCTGTTGAGCAGATGTCAATCCTGCCTCGCTTTTGCTTTGTTGCCTCTACCAAGATGATTTCCCGTTTCTCTCTTCACTGGAGCAGGCAGACACAGCCAACGCACATCAAGTGTCAAGAGACACGCTCTGCTGAGCTCAACGCTTGTGCAGATGCACATGTGCGACGAAGTCAACACACGTGCTTGTGGAGAGAAAGAAAGGGACTCCCAGGCGTGTGGAGCGACGGGGAGAAAGAGCGGGCGCTGAGGAACACAGTTTCAAACAGACTGTCTCCACACAAACAGGCACCTGTCTGCAGGTATCCTAGATCTTGATTCTTGAACTTGAGGAAACACGCGTCTGAGCAAAACTCCCAAACGCTTCCAGGAAAGACACAGGCTCTCCCACAAGCACACAAGTGTTTGCCCTCAGCTATAGATCAGGGACAAGCCTGTGAAGAGCAACCAAAGAGCTCGTCCGTCTTTCCCTCAATAGATGGGAGTAGGCGCGCTTGCGGATGTGTGCGTGTGTGTGGCCACGCGTTTGCTTAGGCATCAGTGTGTGAAAAGGTAGGTGCTTTTCTCTAGCTGCGTGTGCGTGCACGTGGTGCTGGGTGCACATCCCTGGGTGCTCGTGGAAAGGTTTCTGCATGGTTTTCGCTGAGGAATCGTGTGTGTGCACATGGACAAAGAGAAGGCGCAGCAACCAGGTTCCAGCGCCGAAGAAGGCAAAAGGCGAGGTTTCCGGCGCTATCTCCTTCTCTCCCCAGACCTAGTCGCGCAAAGCAAGCCGCTAAGCCGGCGACCGGCAAGAGAGCTACAACGAAGCATGCCGAACGGAGAAAATAGCAGCAGCTCATCTGTTCACACCTTGTTTCTGCCATGTGCTTGAACGCCAAGACGTTCGCGCTTCTGTGAGATGAAAGACGTCCTTCTGCATATGTGGTTGCTCACACCGGTGCACTTGTTAGTGTATCCATTCAGTCCTGGGCTGCGGGGCATTCAGAAGTGGCTCTGTGGAGACGTCTGCATAGAGGCAGCTGTCAGAACACGCACACTCGATTGTTCACCAAAACATATGCAGACGCGTCCTTAGCCTGTAGATTTGGATGCACAGAGTTCCCTGTGTTCGCAAGAGACAAGGGAATCGCGTCTGTGCGCACAGAAGCAATAGCGGACCGTTTCCCTCGGAGTGAACGCGAAAGAGCCGTCTATATACTCGCAGACACGCGAACGTGCCTCAATGCGGTCACAGAGGCAGCAGCTTTTGCACAGATGCTCCTGGTGATTCTGGCACTTTCCAGGCACACTCCTGAAAGTCGCGCACACTGCTGTTCACTCGCTAAACGACCTCTTGGGAAACACGTCTCCGGTCGACGGACCGCTCAGATTGCTTCTCGTGTAACTGTGAACTGTGTCAGCGCAGGGAATCCGTCTCTGTTGAGCAGATGTCAATCCTGCCTCGCTTTTGCTTTGTTGCCTCTACCAAGATGATTTCCCGTTTCTCTCTTCACTGGAGCACGCAGACACAGCCAACGCACATCAAGTGTCAAGAGACACGCTCTGCTGAGCTCAACGCTTGTGCAGATGCACATGTGCGACGAAGTCAACACACGTGCTTGTGGAGAGAAAGAAAGGGACTCCCAGGCGTGTGGAGCGACGGGGAGAAAGAGCGGGCGCTGAGGAACACAGTTTCAAACAGACTGTCTCCACACAAACAGGCACCTGTCTGCAGGTATCCTAGATCTTGATTCTTGAACTTGAGGAAACACGCGTCTGAGCAAAACTCCCAAACGCTTCCAGGAAAGACACAGGCTCTCCCACAAGCACACAAGTGTTTGCCCTCAGCTATAGATCAGGGACAAGCCTGTGAAGAGATGCCCTGCTATTCTTTCGCCTTATGGCATCATGTGTTTCGTTCCTCTTGGAGATCGATTGTTAAACGTCTTTCCTAGGGCGACTGTGAAGCATTTGCCAGCGGAGGAGAAGTAGCACGGAGCAGCATTCAGTACTGCCTACGAGTGTCTTTGCTACCCTACTAGCGGAGCTCCAAGAACAGGCACACATCTTCAGGTACCTTCCAAATGTGGATTCCCCTGCAGCCCCGTAGGCGGGCGTGCAGTACGCCAACCGTCAACGGACGTTTTTCCCCTCAAGCCTGTCAGGACGTTGCTCGTCCGTCTTTCCCTCAATAGATGGGAGTAGGCGCGCTTGCGGATGTGTGCGTGTGTGTGGCCACGCGTTTGCTTAGGCATCAGTGTGTGAAAAGGTAGGTGCTTTTCTCTAGCTGCGTGTGCGTGCACGTGGTGCTGGGTGCACATCCCTGGGTGCTCGTGGAAAGGTTTCTGCATGGTTTTCGCTGAGGAATCGTGTGTGTGCACATGGACAAAGAGAAGGCGCAGCAACCAGGTTCCAGCGCCGAAGAAGGCAAAAGGCGAGGTTTCCGGCGCTATCTCCTTCTCTCCCCAGAGCTAGTCGCGCAAAGCAAGCCGCTAAGCCGGCGACCGGCAAGAGAGCTACAACGAAGCATGCCGAACGGAGAAAATAGCAGCAGCTCATCTGTTCACACCTTGTTTCTGCCATGTGCTTGAACGCCAAGACGTTCGCGCTTCTGTGAGATGAAAGACGTCCTTCTGCATATGTGGTTGCTCACACCGGTGCACTTGTTAGTGTATCCATTCAGTCCTGGGCTGCGGGGCATTCAGAAGTGGCTCTGTGGAGACGTCTGCATAGAGGCAGCTGTCAGAACACGCACACTCGATTGTTCACCAAAACATATGCAGACGCGTCCTTAGCCTGTAGATTTGGATGCACAGAGTTCCCTGTGTTCGCAAGAGACAAGGGAATCGCGTCTGTACGCACAGAAGCAATAGCGGACCGTTTCCCTCGGAGTGAACGCGAAAGAGCCGTCTATATACTCGCAGACACGCGAACGTGCCTCAATGCGGTCACAGAGGCAGCAGCTTTTGCACAGATGCTCCTGGTGATTCTGGCACTTTCCAGGCACACTCCTGAAAGTCGCGCACACTGCTGTTCACTCGCTAAACGACCTCTTGGGAAACACGTCTCCGGTCGACGGACCGCTCAGATTGCTTCTCGTGTAACTGTGAACTGTGTCAGCGCAGGGAATCCGTCTCTGTTGAGCAGATGTCAATCCTGCCTCGCTTTCGCTTTGTTGCCTCTACCAAGATGATTTCCCGTTTCTCTCTTCACTGGAGCAGGCAGACACAGCCAACGCACATCAAGTGTCAAGAGACACGCTCTGCTGAGCTCAACGCTTGTGCAGATGCACATGTGCGACGAAGTCAACACACGTGCTTGTGGAGAGAAAGAAAGGGACTCCCAGGCGTGTGGAGCGACGGGGAGAAAGAGCGGGCGCTGAGGAACACAGTTTCAAACAGACTGTCTCCACACAAACAGGCACCTGTCTGCAGGTATCCTAGCTCTTGATTCTTGAACTTGAGGAAACACGCGTCTGAGCAAAACTCCCAAACGCTTCCAGGAAAGACACAGGCTCTCCCACAAGCACACAAGTGTTTGCCCTCAGCTATAGATCAGGGACAAGCCTGTGAAGAGATGCCCTGCTATTCTTTCGCCTTATGGCATCATGTGTTTCGTTCCTCTTGGAGATCGATTGTTAAACGTCTTTCCTAGGGCGACTGTGAAGCATTTGCCAGCGGAGGAGAAGTAGCACGGAGCAGCATTCAGTACTGCCTACGAGTGTCTTTGCTACCCTACTAGCGGAGCTCCAAGAACAGGCACACATCTTCAGGTACCTTCCAAATGTGGATTCCCCTGCAGCCCCGTAGGCGGGCGTGCAGTACGCCAACCGTCAACGGACGTTTTTCCCCTCAAGCCTGTCAGGACGTTGCTCGTCCGTCTTTCCCTCAATAGATGGGAGTAGGCGCGCTTGCGGATGTGTGCGTGTGTGTGGCCACGCGTTTGCTTAGGCATCAGTGTGTGAAAAGGTAGGTGCTTTTCTCTAGCTGCGTGTGCGTGCACGTGGTGCTGGGTGCACATCCCTGGGTGCTCGTGGAAAGGTTTCTGCATGGTTTTCGCTGAGGAATCGTGTGTGTGCACATGGACAAAGAGAAGGCGCAGCAACCAGGTTCCAGCGCCGAAGAAGGCAAAAGGCGAGGTTTCCGGCGCTATCTCCTTCTCTCCCCAGAGCTAGTCGCGCAAAGCAAGCCGCTAAGCCGGCGACCGGCAAGAGAGCTACAACGAAGCATGCCGAACGGAGAAAATAGCAGCAGCTCATCTGTTCACACCTTGTTTCTGCCATGTGCTTGAACGCCAAGACGTTCGCGCTTCTGTGAGATGAAAGACGTCCTTCTGCATATGTGGTTGCTCACACCGGTGCACTTGTTAGTGTATCCATTCAGTCCTGGGCTGCGGGGCATTCAGAAGTGGCTCTGTGGAGACGTCTGCATAGAGGCAGCTGTCAGAACACGCACACTCGATTGTTCACCAAAACATATGCAGACGCGTCCTTAGCCTGTAGATTTGGATGCACAGAGTTCCCTGTGTTCGCAAGAGACAAGGGAATCGCGTCTGTACGCACAGAAGCAATAGCGGACCGTTTCCCTCGGAGTGAACGCGAAAGAGCCGTCTATATACTCGCAGACACGCGAACGTGCCTCAATGCGGTCACAGAGGCAGCAGCTTTTGCACAGATGCTCCTGGTGATTCTGGCACTTTCCAGGCACACTCCTGAAAGTCGCGCACACTGCTGTTCACTCGCTAAACGACCTCTTGGGAAACACGTCTCCGGTCGACGGACCGCTCAGATTGCTTCTCGTGTAACTGTGAACTGTGTCAGCGCAGGGAATCCGTCTCTGTTGAGCAGATGTCAATCCTGCCTCGCTTTCGCTTTGTTGCCTCTACCAAGATGATTTCCCGTTTCTCTCTTCACTGGAGCAGGCAGACACAGCCAACGCACATCAAGTGTCAAGAGACACGCTCTGCTGAGCTCAACGCTTGTGCAGATGCACATGTGCGACGAAGTCAACACACGTGCTTGTGGAGAGAAAGAAAGGGACTCCCAGGCGTGTGGAGCGACGGGGAGAAAGAGCGGGCGCTGAGGAACACAGTTTCAAACAGACTGTCTCCACACAAACAGGCACCTGTCTGCAGGTATCCTAGCTCTTGATTCTTGAACTTGAGGAAACACGCGTCTGAGCAAAACTCCCAAACGCTTCCAGGAAAGACACAGGCTCTCCCACAAGCACACAAGTGTTTGCCCTCAGCTATAGATCAGGGACAAGCCTGTGAAGAGATGCCCTGCTATTCTTTCGCCTTATGGCATCATGTGTTTCGTTCCTCTTGGAGATCGATTGTTAAACGTCTTTCCTAGGGCGACTGTGAAGCATTTGCCAGCGGAGGAGAAGTAGCACGGAGCAGCATTCAGTACTGCCTACGAGTGTCTTTGCTACCCTACTAGCGGAGCTCCAAGAACAGGCACACATCTTCAGGTACCTTCCAAATGTGGATTCCCCTGCAGCCCCGTAGGCGGGCGTGCAGTACGCCAACCGTCAACGGACGTTTTTCCCCTCAAGCCTGTCAGGACGTTGCTCGTCCGTCTTTCCCTCAATAGATGGGAGTAGGCGCGCTTGCGGATGTGTGCGTGTGTGTGGCCACGCGTTTGCTTAGGCATCAGTGTGTGAAAAGGTAGGTGCTTTTCTCTAGCTGCGTGTGCGTGCACGTGGTGCTGGGTGCACATCCCTGGGTGCTCGTGGAAAGGTTTCTGCATGGTTTTCGCTGAGGAATCGTGTGTGTGCACATGGACAAAGAGAAGGCGCAGCAACCAGGTTCCAGCACCGAAGAAGGCAAAAGGCGAGGTTTCCGGCGCTATCTCCTTCTCTCCCCAGAGCTAGTCGCGCAAAGCAAGCCGCTAAGCCGGCGACCGGCAAGAGAGCTACAACGAAGCATGCCGAACGGAGAAAATAGCAGCAGCTCATCTGTTCACACCTTGTTTCTGCCATGTGCTTGAACGCCAAGACGTTCGCGCTTCTGTGAGATGAAAGACGTCCTTCTGCATATGTGGTTGCTCACACCGGTGCACTTGTTAGTGTATCCATTCAGTCCTGGGCTGCGGGGCATTCAGAAGTGGCTCTGTGGAGACGTCTGCATAGAGGCAGCTGTCAGAACACGCACACTCGATTGTTCACCAAAACATATGCAGACGCGTCCTTAGCCTGTAGATTTGGATGCACAGAGTTCCCTGTGTTCGCAAGAGACAAGGGAATCGCGTCTGTACGCACAGAAGCAATAGCGGACCGTTTCCCTCGGAGTGAACGCGAAAGAGCCGTCTATATACTCGCAGACACGCGAACGTGCCTCAATGCGGTCACAGAGGCAGCAGCTTTTGCACAGATGCTCCTGGTGATTCTGGCACTTTCCAGGCACACTCCTGAAAGTCGCGCACACTGCTGTTCACTCGCTAAACGACCTCTTGGGAAACACGTCTCCGGTCGACGGACCGCTCAGATTGCTTCTCGTGTAACTGTGAACTGTGTCAGCGCAGGGAATCCGTCTCTGTTGAGCAGATGTCAATCCTGCCTCGCTTTTGCTTTGTTGCCTCTACCAAGATGATTTCCCGTTTCTCTCTTCACTGGAGCAGGCAGACACAGCCAACGCACATCAAGTGTCAAGAGACACGCTCTGCTGAGCTCAACGCTTGTGCAGATGCACATGTGCGACGAAGTCAACACACGTGCTTGTGGAGAGAAAGAAAGGGACTCCCAGGCGTGTGGAGCGACGGGGAGAAAGAGCGGGCGCTGAGGAACACAGTTTCAAACAGACTGTCTCCACACAAACAGGCACCTGTCTGCAGGTATCCTACATCTTGATTCTTGAACTTGAGGAAACACGCGTCTGAGCAAAACTCCCAAACGCTTCCAGGAAAGACACAGGCTCTCCCACAAGCACACAAGTGTTTGCCCTCAGCTATAGATCAGGGACAAGCCTGTGAAGAGATGCCCTGCTATTCTTTCGCCTTATGGCATCATGTGTTTCGTTCCTCTTGGAGATCGATTGTTAAACGTCTTTCCTAGGGCGACTGTGAAGCATTTGCCAGCGGAGGAGAAGTAGCACGGAGCAGCATTCAGTACTGCCTACGAGTGTCTTTGCTACCCTACTAGCGGAGCTCCAAGAACAGGCACACATCTTCAGGTACCTTCCAAATGTGGATTCCCCTGCAGCCCCGTAGGCGGGCGTGCAGTACGCCAACCGTCAACGGACGTTTTTCCCCTCAAGCCTGTCAGGACGTTGCTCGTCCGTCTTTCCCTCAATAGATGGGAGTAGGCGCGCTTGCGGATGTGTGCGTGTGTGTGGCCACGCGTTTGCTTAGGCATCAGTGTGTGAAAAGGTAGGTGCTTTTCTCTAGCTGCGTGTGCGTGCACGTGGTGCTGGGTGCACATCCCTGGGTGCTCGTGGAAAGGTTTCTGCATGGTTTTCGCTGAGGAATCGTGTGTGTGCACATGGACAAAGAGAAGGCGCAGCAACCAGGTTCCAGCGCCGAAGAAGGCAAAAGGCGAGGTTTCCGGCGCTATCTCCTTCTCTCCCCAGAGCTAGTCGCGCAAAGCAAGCCGCTAAGCCGGCGACCGGCAAGAGAGCTACAACGAAGCATGCCGAACGGAGAAAATAGCAGCAGCTCATCTGTTCACACCTTGTTTCTGCCATGTGCTTGAACGCCAAGACGTTCGCGCTTCTGTGAGATGAAAGACGTCCTTCTGCATATGTGGTTGCTCACACCGGTGCACTTGTTAGTGTATCCATTCAGTCCTGGGCTGCGGAGCATTCAGAAGTGGCTCTGTGGAGACGTCTGCATAGAGGCAGCTGTCAGAACACGCACACTCGATTGTTCACCAAAACATATGCAGACGCGTCCTTAGCCTGTAGATTTGGATGCACAGAGTTCCCTGTGTTCGCAAGAGACAAGGGAATCGCGTCTGTACGCACAGAAGCAATAGCGGACCGTTTCCCTCGGAGTGAACGCGAAAGAGCCGTCTATATACTCGCAGACACGCGAACGTGCCTCAATGCGGTCACAGAGGCAGCAGCTTTTGCACAGATGCTCCTGGTGATTCTGGCACTTTCCAGGCACACTCCTGAAAGTCGCGCACACTGCTGTTCACTCGCTAAACGACCTCTTGGGAAACACGTCTCCGGTCGACGGACCGCTCAGATTGCTTCTCGTGTAACTGTGAACTGTGTCAGCGCAGGGAATCCGTCTCTGTTGAGCAGATGTCAATCCTGCCTCGCTTTTGCTTTGTTGCCTCTACCAAGATGATTTCCCGTTTCTCTCTTCACTGGAGCAGGCAGACACAGCCAACGCACATCAAGTGTCAAGAGACACGCTCTGCTGAGCTCAACGCTTGTGCAGATGCACATGTGCGACGAAGTCAACACACGTGCTTGTGGAGAGAAAGAAAGGGACTCCCAGGCGTGTGGAGCGACGGGGAGAAAGAGCGGGCGCTGAGGAACACAGTTTCAAACAGACTGTCTCCACACAAACAGGCACCTGTCTGCAGGTATCCTACATCTTGATTCTTGAACTTGAGGAAACACGCGTCTGAGCAAAACTCCCAAACGCTTCCAGGAAAGACACAGGCTCTCCCACAAGCACACAAGTGTTTGCCCTCAGCTATAGATCAGGGACAAGCCTGTGAAGAGATGCCCTGCTATTCTTTCGCCTTATGGCATCATGTGTTTCGTTCCTCTTGGAGATCGATTGTTAAACGTCTTTCCTAGGGCGACTGTGAAGCATTTGCCAGCGGAGGAGAAGTAGCACGGAGCAGCATTCAGTACTGCCTACGAGTGTCTTTGCTACCCTACTAGCGGAGCTCCAAGAACAGGCACACATCTTCAGGTACCTTCCAAATGTGGATTCCCCTGCAGCCCCGTAGGCGGGCGTGCAGTACGCCAACCGTCAACGGACGTTTTTCCCCTCAAGCCTGTCAGGACGTTGCTCGTCCGTCTTTCCCTCAATAGATGGGAGTAGGCGCGCTTGCGGATGTGTGCGTGTGTGTGGCCACGCGTTTGCTTAGGCATCAGTGTGTGAAAAGGTAGGTGCTTTTCTCTAGCTGCGTGTGCGTGCACGTGGTGCTGGGTGCACATCCCTGGGTGCTCGTGGAAAGGTTTCTGCATGGTTTTCGCTGAGGAATCGTGTGTGTGCACATGGACAAAGAGAAGGCGCAGCAACCAGGTTCCAGCGCCGAAGAAGGCAAAAGGCGAGGTTTCCGGCGCTATCTCCTTCTCTCCCCAGAGCTAGTCGCGCAAAGCAAGCCGCTAAGCCGGCGACCGGCAAGAGAGCTACAACGAAGCATGCCGAACGGAGAAAATAGCAGCAGCTCATCTGTTCACACCTTGTTTCTGCCATGTGCTTGAACGCCAAGACGTTCGCGCTTCTGTGAGATGAAAGACGTCCTTCTGCATATGTGGTTGCTCACACCGGTGCACTTGTTAGTGTATCCATTCAGTCCTGGGCTGCGGGGCATTCAGAAGTGGCTCTGTGGAGACGTCTGCATAGAGGCAGCTGTCAGAACACGCACACTCGATTGTTCACCAAAACATATGCAGACGCGTCCTTAGCCTGTAGATTTGGATGCACAGAGTTCCCTGTGTTCGCAAGAGACAAGGGAATCGCGTCTGTACGCACAGAAGCAATAGCGGACCGTTTCCCTCGGAGTGAACGCGAAAGAGCCGTCTATATACTCGCAGACACGCGAACGTGCCTCAATGCGGTCACAGAGGCAGCAGCTTTTGCACAGATGCTCCTGGTGATTCTGGCACTTTCCAGGCACACTCCTGAAAGTCGCGCACACTGCTGTTCACTCGCTAAACGACCTCTTGGGAAACACGTCTCCGGTCGACGGACCGCTCAGATTGCTTCTCGTGTAACTGTGAACTGTGTCAGCGCAGGGAATCCGTCTCTGTTGAGCAGATGTCAATCCTGCCTCGCTTTTGCTTTGTTGCCTCTACCAAGATGATTTCCCGTTTCTCTCTTCACTGGAGCAGGCAGACACAGCCAACGCACATCAAGTGTCAAGAGACACGCTCTGCTGAGCTCAACGCTTGTGCAGATGCACATGTGCGACGAAGTCAACACACGTGCTTGTGGAGAGAAAGAAAGGGACTCCCAGGCGTGTGGAGCGACGGGGAGAAAGAGCGGGCGCTGAGGAACACAGTTTCAAACAGACTGTCTCCACACAAACAGGCACCTGTCTGCAGGTATCCTACATCTTGATTCTTGAACTTGAGGAAACACGCGTCTGAGCAAAACTCCCAAACGCTTCCAGGAAAGACACAGGCTCTCCCACAAGCACACAAGTGTTTGCCCTCAGCTATAGATCAGGGACAAGCCTGTGAAGAGATGCCCTGCTATTCTTTCGCCTTATGGCATCATGTGTTTCGTTCCTCTTGGAGATCGATTGTTAAACGTCTTTCCTAGGGCGACTGTGAAGCATTTGCCAGCGGAGGAGAAGTAGCACGGAGCAGCATTCAGTACTGCCTACGAGTGTCTTTGCTACCCTACTAGCGGAGCTCCAAGAACAGGCACACATCTTCAGGTACCTTCCAAATGTGGATTCCCCTGCAGCCCCGTAGGCGGGCGTGCAGTACGCCAACCGTCAACGGACGTTTTTCCCCTCAAGCCTGTCAGGACGTTGCTCGTCCGTCTTTCCCTCAATAGATGGGAGTAGGCGCGCTTGCGGATGTGTGCGTGTGTGTGGCCACGCGTTTGCTTAGGCATCAGTGTGTGAAAAGGTAGGTGCTTTTCTCTAGCTGCGTGTGCGTGCACGTGGTGCTGGGTGCACATCCCTGGGTGCTCGTGGAAAGGTTTCTGCATGGTTTTCGCTGAGGAATCGTGTGTGTGCACATGGACAAAGAGAAGGCGCAGCAACCAGGTTCCAGCGCCGAAGAAGGCAAAAGGCGAGGTTTCCGGCGCTATCTCCTTCTCTCCCCAGAGCTAGTCGCGCAAAGCAAGCCGCTAAGCCGGCGACCGGCAAGAGAGCTACAACGAAGCATGCCGAATGGAGAAAATAGCAGCAGCTCATCTGTTCACACCTTGTTTCTGCCATGTGCTTGAACGCCAAGACGTTCGCGCTTCTGTGAGATGAAAGACGTCCTTCTGCATATGTGGTTGCTCACACCGGTGCACTTGTTAGTGTATCCATTCAGTCCTGGGCTGCGGAGCATTCAGAAGTGGCTCTGTGGAGACGTCTGCATAGAGGCAGCTGTCAGAACACGCACACTCGATTGTTCACCAAAACATATGCAGACGCGTCCTTAGCCTGTAGATTTGGATGCACAGAGTTCCCTGTGTTCGCAAGAGACAAGGGAATCGCGTCTGTGCGCACAGAAGCAATAGCGGACCGTTTCCCTCGGAGTGAACGCGAAAGAGCCGTCTATATACTCGCAGACACGCGAACGTGCCTCAATGCGGTCACAGAGGCAGCAGCTTTTGCACAGATGCTCCTGGTGATTCTGGCACTTTCCAGGCACACTCCTGAAAGTCGCGCACACTGCTGTTCACTCGCTAAACGACCTCTTGGGAAACACGTCTCCGGTCGACGGACCGCTCAGATTGCTTCTCGTGTAACTGTGAACTGTGTCAGCGCAGGGAATCCGTCTCTGTTGAGCAGATGTCAATCCTGCCTCGCTTTTGCTTTGTTGCCTCTACCAAGATGATTTCCCGTTTCTCTCTTCACTGGAGCAGGCAGACACAGCCAACGCACATCAAGTGTCAAGAGACACGCTCTGCTGAGCTCAACGCTTGTGCAGATGCACATGTGCGACGAAGTCAACACACGTGCTTGTGGAGAGAAAGAAAGGGACTCCCAGGCGTGTGGAGCGACGGGGAGAAAGAGCGGGCGCTGAGGAACACAGTTTCAAACAGACTGTCTCCACACAAACAGGCACCTGTCTGCAGGTATCCTACATCTTGATTCTTGAACTTGAGGAAACACGCGTCTGAGCAAAACTCCCAAACGCTTCCAGGAAAGACACAGGCTCTCCCACAAGCACACAAGTGTTTGCCCTCAGCTATAGATCAGGGACAAGCCTGTGAAGAGATGCCCTGCTATTCTTTCGCCTTATGGCATCATGTGTTTCGTTCCTCTTGGAGATCGATTGTTAAACGTCTTTCCTAGGGCGACTGTGAAGCATTTGCCAGCGGAGGAGAAGTAGCACGGAGCAGCATTCAGTACTGCCTACGAGTGTCTTTGCTACCCTACTAGCGGAGCTCCAAGAACAGGCACACATCTTCAGGTACCTTCCAAATGTGGATTCCCCTGCAGCCCCGTAGGCGGGCGTGCAGTACGCCAACCGTCAACGGACGTTTTTCCCCTCAAGCCTGTCAGGACGTTGCTCGTCCGTCTTTCCCTCAATAGATGGGAGTAGGCGCGCTTGCGGATGTGTGCGTGTGTGTGGCCACGCGTTTGCTTAGGCATCAGTGTGTGAAAAGGTAGGTGCTTTTCTCTAGCTGCGTGTGCGTGCACGTGGTGCTGGGTGCACATCCCTGGGTGCTCGTGGAAAGGTTTCTGCATGGTTTTCGCTGAGGAATCGTGTGTGTGCACATGGACAAAGAGAAGGCGCAGCAACCAGGTTCCAGCGCCGAAGAAGGCAAAAGGCGAGGTTTCCGGCGCTATCTCCTTCTCTCCCCAGAGCTAGTCGCGCAAAGCAAGCCGCTAAGCCGGCGACCGGCAAGAGAGCTACAACGAAGCATGCCGAACGGAGAAAATAGCAGCAGCTCATCTGTTCACACCTTGTTTCTGCCATGTGCTTGAACGCCAAGACGTTCGCGCTTCTGTGAGATGAAAGACGTCCTTCTGCATATGTGGTTGCTCACACCGGTGCACTTGTTAGTGTATCCATTCAGTCCTGGGCTGCGGAGCATTCAGAAGTGGCTCTGTGGAGACGTCTGCATAGAGGCAGCTGTCAGAACACGCACACTCGATTGTTCACCAAAACATATGCAGACGCGTCCTTAGCCTGTAGATTTGGATGCACAGAGTTCCCTGTGTTCGCAAGAGACAAGGGAATCGCGTCTGTACGCACAGAAGCAATAGCGGACCGTTTCCCTCGGAGTGAACGCGAAAGAGCCGTCTATATACTCGCAGACACGCGAACGTGCCTCAATGCGGTCACAGAGGCAGCAGCTTTTGCACAGATGCTCCTGGTGATTCTGGCACTTTCCAGGCACACTCCTGAAAGTCGCGCACACTGCTGTTCACTCGCTAAACGACCTCTTGGGAAACACGTCTCCGGTCGACGGACCGCTCAGATTGCTTCTCGTGTAACTGTGAACTGTGTCAGCGCAGGGAATCCGTCTCTGTTGAGCAGATGTCAATCCTGCCTCGCTTTTGCTTTGTTGCCTCTACCAAGATGATTTCCCGTTTCTCTCTTCACTGGAGCAGGCAGACACAGCCAACGCACATCAAGTGTCAAGAGACACGCTCTGCTGAGCTCAACGCTTGTGCAGATGCACATGTGCGACGAAGTCAACACACGTGCTTGTGGAGAGAAAGAAAGGGACTCCCAGGCGTGTGGAGCGACGGGGAGAAAGAGCGGGCGCTGAGGAACACAGTTTCAAGCAGACTATCTCCACACAAACAGGCACCTGTCTGCAGAAGCACGAACGTCTTGGCGTTCAAGCACATGGCAGAAACAAGGTGTGAACAGATGTGCTGCTGCTATTTTCTCCGTTCGGCATGCTTCGTTGTAGCTCTCTTGCCGGTCGCCGGCTTAGCGGCTTGCTTTGCGCGACTAGGTCTGCGGAGAGAAGGAGATAGCGCCGGAAACCTCGCCTTTTGCCTTCTTCGGCGCTGGAACCTGGTTGCTGCGCCTTCTCTTTGTCCATGTGCACACACACGATTCCTCAGCGAAAACCATGCAGAAACCTTACCTCGAGCACCCAGGGATGTGCACCCAGCACCACGTGCACGCACACGCAGCTAGAGAAAAGCACCTACCTTTTCACACACTGATGCCTAAGCAAACGCGTGGCCACACACACGCACACATCCGCAAGCGCGCCTACTCCCATCTATTGAGGGAAAGACGGACGAGCAACGTCCTGACAGGCTTGAGGGGAAAAACGTCCGTTGATGGTTGGCGTACTGCACGCCCGCCTACGGGGCTGCAGGGGAATCCACATTTGGAAGGTACCTGAAGATGTGTGCCTGTTCTTGGAGCTCCGCTAGTAGGGTAGCAAAGACATTCGTAGGCAGTACTGAATGCTGCTCCGTGCTACTTCTCCTCCGCTGGCAAATGCTTCACAGTCGCCCGAGGAAAGACGTTTAACAATCAATCTCCAAGAGAAACGAAACACATGATGCCATAAGGCGAAAGAATAGCAGGGCATCTCTTCACAAGCTTGTCCCTGATCTATAGCTGAGGGCAAACACTTGTGTGCTTGTGGGAGAGCCTGTGTCTTTCCTGGAAGCGTTTGGGAGTTTTGCTCAGACGCGTGTTTCCTCAAGTTCAAGAATCAAGATCTAGGATACCTGCAGACAGGTGCCTGTTTGTGTGGAGACAGTCTGTTTGAAACTGTGTTCCTCAGCGCCCGCTCTTTCTCCCCGTCGCTCCACACGCCTCGGAGTCCCTTTCTTTCTCTCCACAAGCACGTGTGTTGACTTCGTCGCACATGTGCATCTGCACAAGCGTTGAGCTCAGCAGAGTGTGTCTCTTGACACTTGATGTGCGTTGGCTGTGTCTGCGTGCTCCAGTGAAGAGAGAAACGGGAAATCATCTTGGTAGAGGCAACAAAGCAAAAGCGAGGCAGGATTGACATCTGCTCAACAGAGACGGATTCCCTGCGCTGACACAGTTCACAGTTACACGAGAAGCAATCTGAGCGGTCCATCGACCGGAGACGTGTTTCCCAAGAGGTCGTTTAGCGAGTGAACAGCAGTGTGCGCGACTTTCAGGAGTGTGCCTGGAAAGTGCCAGAATCACCAGAGCATCTGTGCAAAAGCTGCTGCCTCTGTGACCGCATTGAGGCACGTTCCCGTGTCTCCGAGTACATAGACGGCTCTTCCGCGTTCACTCCGAGGGAAACGGTCCGCTATTGCTTCTGTGCGTACAGACGCGATTCCCTTGTCTCTTGCGAACACAGGGAACTCTGTGCATCCAAATCTACCGGCTAAGGACGCGTCTGCATATGTTTTGGTGAACAATCGAGTGTGCGTGTTCTGACAGCTGCCTCTATGCAGACGTCTCCACAGAGCCACTTCTGAATGCCCCGCAGCCCAGGACTGAATGGATACACTAACAAGTGCACCGGTGTGAGCAACCACATATGCAGAAGGACGTCTTTTATCTCACAGAAGCGCGAACGTCTTGGCGTTCAAGCACATGGCAGAAACAAGGTGTGAACAGATGAGCTGCTGCTATTTTCTCCGTTCGGCATGCTTCGTTGTAGCTCTCTTGCCGGTCGCCGGCTTAGCGGCTTGCTTTGCGCGACTAGGTCTGCGGAGAGAAGGAGATAGCGCCGGAAACCTTGCCTTTTGCCTTCTTCGGCGCTGGAACCTGGTTGCTGCGCCTTCTCTTTGTCCATGTGCACACACACGATTCCTCAGCGAAAACCATGCAGAAACCTTACCTCGAGCACCCAGGGATGTGCACCCAGCACCACGTGCACGCACACGCAGCTAGAGAAAAGCACCTACCTTTTCACACACTGATGCCTAAGCAAACGCGTGGCCACACACACGCACACATCCGCAAGCGCGCCTACTCCCATCTATTGAGGGAAAGACGGACGAGCAACGTCCTGACAGGCTTGAGGGGAAAAACGTCCGTTGATGGTTGGCGTACTGCACGCCCGCCTACGGGGCTGCAGGGGAATCCACATTTGGAAGGTACCTGAAGATGTGTGCCTGTTCTTGGAGCTCCGCTAGTAGGGTAGCAAAGACACTCGTAGGCAGTACTGAATGCTGCTCCGTGCTACTTCTCCTCCGCTGGCAAATGCTTCACAGTCGCCCGAGGAAAGACGTTTAACAATCGATCTCCAAGAGAAACGAAACACATGATGCCATAAGGCGAAAGAATAGCAGGGCATCTCTTCACAAGCTTGTCCCTGATCTATAGCTGAGGGCAAACACTTGTGTGCTTGTGGGAGAGCCTGTGTCTTTCCTGGAAGCGTTTGGGAGTTTTGCTCAGACGCGTGTTTCCTCAAGTTCAAGAATCAAGATCTAGGATACCTGCAGACAGGTGCCTGTTTGTGTGGAGACAGTCTGTTTGAAACTGTGTTTCAGGGTGTCACCATCGACCTTGGGGAGAAAGTGGGGTCCCCTGAATGTCACAATGGGCCTTGGGGACAATGGGGGGTCCTGGGATGTCACCATGGGCCCTGGGGGCAATGGGTGGTGCTGGGATGTCACAACTTTCCCTGGGGACAAAGGGGGTCCCCATGGTGCCACAAGGGGCCCTGGGACAAAGGGGGGTCCACAGGATGTCACAATGGTCCCTGAGGACAAGGGGAGGTCCCCATGGTGTCACAATGGGTCCCCAGTGACAAGGGGGTCCCCCATGGTTCACAATGGGCCCTGGGGAGAAGGGGTTAGGGGGTTGGAGGATTAGGTGGTGCAGGATTTGGGGGTGCAAGGCCGGGGGAGCAGGATTTTGCGGGGCCTGATTTGGGGCTACAGGGTCTGGGGTTGCAGGTTCCAGGGGTGCAGGTTTTGGGGGTTCAGGGTGTAGGGCAGTAGGGTCTTTGGGTGCAGGAGTTTGGGGTACCGGGTTTGGGGGCCAGGATTTGGGGTTGCAGGATTTAGGGGTGCAGTGGTTTGGAGTGCAGTGTTTTGGGGTGCAGGGTTTGGGGAAGGAGGATATGGGGGTGCAGGGTTTAGGGGAATAGGATCTTGGGGTGCAGGGGTTTGGGGTGGGGGGCTTGGTAGGGCAGGATTTGGGGGTGGAAAGTTTTGGGGGTAGGGCTGGGGGTGCAGGATTTGGGGGTGAAGGGGTTGTGGGGTGCAGGGTTGTGGGGTGCAGGGTTTGGGAGATCGGTACGTGGGGCTGGAGGATTTGGGGGTGCAGGGTTTGGAGCAGCAGGATCTGGGGGTGCAGAGTTGGGGGGTGCAAGATTGGGGGTAGCAGGGTTTTGGGGAGCAGGGTTTCGGGGTCAGGCTTTAGGGGGACAGGGTTTGGGGGGCAGGGCTGGGAGGGATGATTTTGGGGTGCAGGGTTTAGGGCAGCAGGATCTTGGGGTGAAGGGGTTTGGGGTGAAGGGTTTGGTAGGACAGGATTTGGGGTGCAGGTTTTTAGGGTGCAACTTGTGGGGGTCAGGATTTGGGGTACAGGGTTTGGGGTGCAGGGTTTAGTGGTGCAGGGTTTGGGGGTGCAGGTCTTGTGGAGGCAGAATTGGGGGTGCAGGTTTTTGGAGTTAAGGGATTTGGGGGTGCAGATTTTGGGTGTTCAGGACCTGGGGGTGCAGGATTTGGGGATGTAGGTTTGGTGGGGGCAGGGCTTAGGGTTTCAGTATCTTGGGTTGAAGAGGTTTGGGGTGAAGGGTTGTGTACGGCAGGATTTGGGGGTGCAGGGCTTTGGGCTGCAGGTTTGGGGGTGCAGGGTTCGCATGTTCAGGAACTGGGGGTGCAGGATTTGGGTTTGCAGGTTTGGGGAATTTTGGGGTAAAGGATTTGGGGTGTAGGGTTGGGGGACGCAGGATCTGAGGGTGCAGCGTTTGGGGTGCAGAGTTAGCGGCTGCAGGAACTGGGGGTGCAGGGTTTGGGGGGCACTGTGTTGGGGGGAAGGATTTGGGGGATGCAGGGTTTAAGGGTTTAAGATTTGGAGGTGTCGAATTTTGGGGTGCAGGAGGTGCAGGATTTGCAGTTTGCAGGATTTGGGAGAGAACAGTTTGGGGTGCTGGGGTTTTGGGGATGCAAGATTTGAGGCTGCAGGGTTTCGGGGTTTGGGACATGGGGCTGGAGGATTCGGGGGTGCAGGATTTGGGGTGCAGTGTGTGGGGGTGCAAAATCTTGGGGTGTACGAGCTTTGGGTGTGGGATTTGAAGGACAATGATTTGGGGGTGCAGAGATTGGGGGTGCAGGGTTTGGGGTTGCTGCGTTTGGAGATTCGGGATGTGGAGGTCAAGGATTTAGGGGTACAGGGTTTGGTTGCAGGATTTGGGGTGCAGGGTTTGAAGTGCAGGGCTAAAGGGGGCAGGATTTGGAGGTGCAATATTTGGTGGTCTGGGGTATTGGGGTGCAGGGTTTTGGGGTGAGGGATTTGGGGGTCAGGATGTGGGGTGGAGGATTTGAGCGTGCGTGCTGTTGGGGCACAGAGTTTCGGGGGACAGATCTGGGGGTGCAGGGTTTGTGGGGCAGCATTTAGGGCTGTAGGCTTTGGGGGTGGAGTGTTTTGGGGAGGATTTGGGGTGCAGGGTTGAAGGGTTTAGATCTGGAGGTGCAGAGTTCTGGGGTGCAGGGTGTTGGGTGCAGGATCTGGGGCTCCAGGATTTATGGGTGCAGGCTCTTGGGGTTCAGGGTAGGAGGATCGTGGGGTGCGGGGCTGAAGGGTTTGGTAGGGCCGGATTTGGGGCTGCAGGGCTTTAGGGTGAGGCTTTGGGGGTGCAGGTTTCATGTCTTTAGGAACTGGGGGGGCAGGATTTTGTGGTGCGGACTTTTGAGTGCAAGTTTGAGGGGCCTTGATTTTGGGGTGCACGGTTTGGGGGGGCAGGATTCCGGGTGTAAGGTTTTGGGGTGCAGAACTTGGGGGTGTGGGTTTCACACATTAAGGAACTGGGGGCTGCAGAAGTTGGGGGTGCAGCGTTTTGGGGTGCAGGGTTGAAGGGTGCAGGATTCAGGGGTACAGGTTTTGGGAGATAAGGATCTGGGGGTGCAGGTTGTAGGGATCAGAATATGGGGGTGCATTGTTTGGGATTGCAGGATATTGGGTGCAGGATCTGAGGGTACAAGGTTTGGGGTAGCAGGGTTTTGGGGAGCAGGGTTTCGGGGTCAGGCTTTAGGGGGACAGGGTTTGGGGGGCAGGGCTGGGAGGGATGATTTGGGGGTGCAGGGTTTAGTTCAGCAGGATCTTGGGGTGAAGGGGTTTGGGGTGAAGGGTTGGGTAGGACAGGATTTGGGGTGCAGGATTTTAGGGTGCAACTTGTGGGGTTCAGGATTTGGGGTACAGGGGATTGGGGGTCCAGGGTTTGTGGGTGCAGGATTTAGTGGAGCAGGGATTGAGTTGCAGATCCTGGGGAGGCAGAATTGGGGGTGCAGGTTTTGGGAGTTAAGGGTTTGGGGGTGCAGATTTTGGGTGTTCAGGACCTGGGGGTGCATTATTTGGGGATGTAGGTTTTGGGGGGTAGATTTTGGGGTGCTGGGTTCGGGACATGGGTCTGGAGGATTTGAGGGTGCAGGGTTAAGGGGTTTAGGATTTTGGGGTGCACGGTTTAGGGTGCACACGTTTTGGGTGTGTATGATTTGAGAGTGCAGGGCTTTGGGGTACAGGATTTGGGGTGCAGGGTTTTGGGGTCAGGATCTGGGGGTGCAGGGTGTTGGGGAGAAGGATTCGGGGTGCAGCATTTTGAAGGGCAGGGTTTGGAGGAGGGAGGTTTTGGAGGTGCAAGGTTTGGTGCTTCAGGTTTTGAGGGTGCAAGATATGGTGGTGCAGGTTTTGGGGGTGCAGTGTTAAGGGGGTGGAGGATTAGAGGTGCAGGATTTGGGGGTGCAGGGTTGGGAGTGCAGGGTTTTTGGGGCCTGATTTGGGGGTACAGGGTCTGGGGGTGCAAGATCCTGGAGTTCAGGATTTGGGGGTTCAGGATGTGGGGGTGCAGGGTATGGGAGGGAAGGATCTGGGGCTTCAGGATTTGGGGGTGCACCGTTTGGGGGTGCAGGGTTTAGAAGTCAGGTCTAAGAGTGCAGGGTTTGGGGTGCAGGGGTTTGGGGGTGCAGGTTTCATGAGTTCAGGAACTGGGGGTGCAGGAATCAAGGGTGCAGGGTTTGGGAAAGAATTTGGGGGATCAGGGTTTTGGGGTGCAGAGTTTCAGAGTTCAGGGTTTGGGGGGAAGTTTAAGGTTGCAGAGTGTTAAGGGTGCAGAGCATTGGGGCAGAGGATTTGGGGGTGCGGGGTTTCAGGGTTCAGGATGTGGAGGGGTGGAGTTTTGGGGGGCAGGGTTTGGGGGTGAAGGATTTGGGGGTGCAGGGTGGTGGGGTACAGGCCTTCCTGTGTCACCTCAGCTGGGTGTTCCTGCTCCACGGGGGGATTGCACCGGATGAGCTTTCCAGGTCCCTTCCAACCCCTGACATTCTGGGACTCTGTGCGGAAGGATTTGGGGGTGAGAGATTTGGGGTGCAGCATTTGGGGGTGCAGAGTTTTGGGAGGCAAGGACCTGGGGCTGCAGGATTTGGGGGTTCATTGTTTAGGGCAGCACAATCTTGGGGTGCAGGAGTTTGCAGTGAAAGGTTTGGTAGGGCAGGATTTGGGGTGCAGGATTCTGGGGTGCTGGGTTTTGGGGCACAGGATTTGGTGTTGCAGGGATGGGGTTGAAGGGCTTGGGTTTCCAGGCCTTGGAGGTGCAGGATTTGGAGGTGCAAGGTTTGGGAGGGAATTCTTTCGGGGTGCTGTGTTTGGGGGTGCAGGGTTTGGGGGTGCAGGGTTTGGGTGTTCAGGACCTGGGGGTGCTGCATTGGGGGTGCAGTGGTTTGGGGAGCAGGGTTTAGGGAGGCAAATTATGGGGGTCCTGGGTTTTAGGAGGACAGGATTTAAAGGCGCGGGATTTGGGGGTGCAGGGTTTTGGGACTCAGGACCTGGGGATGCAGCTTTCAGGGTGCGAGGCTTAGGGGTGCATTATTAGAGGGTGGAATATTAGGGGTGCAGGACTGGGTGGGGAGGATCTGGGGTGCACATTTTGGGCGTTAAGGACGTGGGGGTGCAGGACTTGGGCGTTCAGGGATTGGGAGTGCACGGTTTGGGGGTGCAGAGTGCAAGCTGGGGGGCAGGATTTGGGGTGCAGGGTTTGGGGGTGCATTGTTGGGGGACCGGATTTGGGGGTCCAGGGTTTGGGGATGTAGGATTTAGGGTGCAGGACTTGGGGTTGTACGGCTGGGGGGTGAAGGGTTTGAGGGAAAGAATAATGGGGTGCATGGTTTAGGGGTACAGGGGCTTGGGGGGGACAATTTGGGGCTGCAGGGTTTTGAAGTGCAGGGTTTGAGGGGGCAGGATTTGGGGGTGCAAGATTTGGTGGTTCGGGATTCTGGGGTGCCGGGTTTTGAGGTGAAGGATTTGGGGGTGCAGGGTTTGGGGATGGATGATCACGGGGTGCAGACTTTGGAATTCAGGATCTTGGGGTGCAGGGGTCTGCAGTGAAGGGTTTGGTAGAGCAGGGTCTGGGGGTGCAGGACTTTCGGGTGAGGTTTGGGGTGCAGGGTTCGTGTGTTCAGGGTTAGGGGTGCAGGATTTGAGGGTGCAGGGCTCTGGGTGCAGAGTTTGGGAGTTCAGGGTTTGGGGTGCAGGGTTTTTGGCAGGAGCATCTGAGGGTGCAGGATCTGGGGATGCTGGATCTGGGGCTGCAGCGTTTTCAGTGCAGGTTTTGGGGGGACTTGATTTTGAGGTGCTCGCTGTGGGGCTGCAGGATCTGGGGGCAGGATTTGGGGTTTCAGGGTTGAGGGTAACAGGAATTTGGGGTGCAGGGGCTTGGGGTGAAGAGCATGGTAGGGCAGGATTTGGGGGGGCAGGATTGGGGAAAAAAAGGAAGGAAGGAAGGAAGGAAGGAAGGAAGGAAGGAAGGAAGGAAGGAAGGAAGGAAGGAAGGAAGGAAGGAAGGAAGGAAGGAAGGAAGGAAGGAAGGAAGACCTGGGGTTGCAGGGTTTACGGTAGCAGGATCTTGGGGTGCAGGATCTGGGGGTGCAGGGATCAGAATTTGGGGGTACAGGGTTTGGGGTGCAGGATATCAGCGAACAGGGCTTGGGGTGCAGAACCTTGTTGTTCAGGGTTTAGAGGCAGGATTTGGGGGTGCAGGGCTTTGGGGTGAGGGGTTGGGGTGCAGGGTTCAGGGCTCCAGGACCTGGGGGTCGGAGGATTTAGGGGGTTGCAGGATTTGGGGGTGCAGGGCAGGGCAAGGAAGGCTTTGAATGTGCAGTGTTTGAAGTTTCAGCACTTGGGGGTGCAGGATTTGGGGGTACAGGATTAATGGGGGCAGGGTGTCTGGGGGTAGAACTTGGGGTGCACATTTTGTGAGGATGCAAGATTTGAGAGTGCAGGGATTTGGGGTGAGGGATTTCAGGGTGCCGGGTTGGGGGGGGAAGGATCTGCGGGTGCAGGGTTTGTCAGTGCATTGATTGGGGGTCAGAATTTGGGGGTGCAGGGTTCGTGGGGCACGATTTTGGGTGCAGGTTTTGGGGAGCAGGATCTGGGGGTGATGGATTTGGGTGACAAGGTTTGGAGGAGCAGAGTTCAGGGGTTTGGGGGATGGGTTTGGACCTACAAGATTCGGGGGAAATGGTTTGGGGGAAGGATCTGGGGGCGAGATATTTGGGGGGCAGGGTTTGGGATGCCAGGTTTGGGGGTGAAGGGCTTGGGGGCAAGGATCTGGGGTGCAGGATTAGGGGGATTCAGGATTGGGGGGGTTAAGGTTGTATGGGGGACAATTTTGGGGTGCAGGTTTGGGGGGCAGGATTTACAGTGCAGGCTTTTGGGATGCACGGCTTCAGGGTACAGGGCTTGATGAGGCAGGATTTGGGGGTGCAGGATTTGGGGGCTCAGTGTTAGGAGGTGAATGTTTTGGGGGTGAAGGGTTTGGGAGTGTAAAATCTGGGCGTGCAGGATTTTGGAGTGCAGTATTTTGGGGTGCATGGTTTGGGACTGTAGATTTTGGGGTGCAGGGTTTGGGGGGCAGGGTTTGGGGGTACAAAGTTTAGGGGGCAGGGTTTTGGGGTGCAGGATCTTGGGGTGTACGAGTTTTGGGTGTGGGATTTGAAGGAAAATGATTTGTGGTGCAAGGTTTTGGGGTGCAGGGTTTGGGGGGCAGGTTTTGCATGTTCAGGAACTGGGGGGTGCGGGATTTTGCGTTGAAGGGCTCTGGGGTGCCGGGGTTGGCCTGCAGGGGTTGGGGTGCAGTATTTTGGGGTGCAGGGGTTTGGGTTTCAGGACCTGGGGGTGCAGGGTCTCAGGGAACAGGATTTCAGGGGTGCAGCATTTGAGGGGTGACGGCCTTGGGGATGAAGGATTGGGGAGTGCAGGGTTTGGGGGTGCAGATTTGGGGTGCAGGGTTTAGGGGGTGTAGGGTTTTGGAGGGGCAGGATATTGGGGTGCAGGATTTAGAGGAGCCGACTTTTGGGCAGCAGGATTGGGGGGCAAGGATTTGGGGGTGCAGGGTTTAGGGTAGCAGGGACTTTGGGTGCAGGGTTTGGTAGGGCAGGATCTTGGGGTGCAGGGTTTGGGGTTCAGGGTTCGGGATGTACATTTTTGGGAGGCAGGATTTGAGGGCGCAGGGTTTTGGGGCGAAGGGTTTAGAGAGCAGGATTTAGAGTGCAGGGTTTGGGGGTTCAGGGTCTAGGGTGGCAGGAATTTTGGGGTGCAGGCCTTTGGGGCAAAGGGTTCTGTGGTGCTGGGTTTTGGGGTGCAGGATTTGGGTGTGCAGGGTTGGGGGTTGGGGAGAAGGATTTTAGTGTGCAGGATTTTAGGGTGAAGGTTTGGTAGGGCTGAGTTTGGAGGTTCAGGGTTCTGGGGGGCAGGGTGTTGGGTGCAAGATCTGGGGGTACAGGATTTATGGGTGCAGGGTGTTGTGGGGTGCAGGGATTTTGAGTGAGGGATTGGAGGTTCAGAGTTAGGGGGTGCAGGCTTTGGGGGTGCAGGGTGTTCGGGTGAGGGATTTGGGGTTCAGGGTTAGGGGGTGCAAGATTTGAGGGGTGCATGGGTTTTGGGTGAGGGATTTGGGGTTCAGGGTTAGGGGGTGCAGGGTTTGGTGGGCAGGAATTGGGGGTGCAGGGTGTTGGGGGAAGGATTTGCTGGTGCAGGCTTTAGGGTAAAGGGGTTTGCGGTGCAGGGTTGCGGGGTGGAGGATTTGGGGGTGAAGGTTTGGGGGTGCAGGATTTGGGGGAAGGATCTGTTGGTTCAAGATCTGGGGGTTCAGGATTTTCTGGTGCAGAATTGGGGGTGCGGGATTTAGGGTGTAGGGTTGGAGGGTGAAGGGTTTGGGGAATAGAATTTCGACGTGAAGGGTTTGGGGTGAAGGGTTGGTAGGGCAGGATTTTGGGGTGCAGTGCTATGGGGGTGGAGGATCAGGTAGTGCAGGATTTGGGGGTGCAAGGCGTGTGGGGCTGCAGGGTTTTGGGGGGCCTGATTTGGTGCTACAGGGTCTGGGGGTGCAGCTTTTGAGAGTTAAGGGATTTGGGGATGAGAGTTCAGTGGTGCAGGATCTGGGGTGCAGGGTTCAGGGGGGCAGGGTTTGGGGTTGCAGCTTTTGGAGATTCGGGTTGTGGGTGTCAAGGATTTGGGGGTACAGGGTTTGGGTGCAGGATTTGGGGGTACAGGGGTTTGAAGGGGACAGGATTTGCAGGTGCAAGATTTGGTGCGCTGGAGTACTGGGGTGCAGGGTTTGCAGGGTGCAGGGTTTTTGGGTGCACGGTTGTGGAAGGTGGGATTTGGGGGTGCAGCGTTTGGGGTTGCAGGATTTGGGGTGCAGGTTTGTGGAGAGCAGGAACAGAGGAGCAGGGTTGGGGGTGCAGGGTCTGGTGGGGCAGGAATTGGGGGTGCAGGGAGTTGGGGGAAGGATCTGCTGGTGCAGCTTTTAGGGTAAAGGGTTTTGGGGTACAGGGTTTTGGGGTGGAGGATTTGGGGGTGTAGGGTTGGGGGTTGAAGGGTTTGGGGGACAGAGCTGCAGGTGAAGGGTTTGGGGTGAAAGGTTTGCAGTGAAGGTTTTGGGGTGAAGGTTTTGGGGTGCAGAATCTGAGGGTGCAGGGCTTGGTAGGGCAGGATTTTGGGGTGAAGGATTTGGGGGTGTAGAGTTTTCGGGTGCAGGGTTTGGGACTGCAGGTTTTGGGGTGTAGGGTTTGGGGGCAGGGTGTGGGGTACAAAGTTTAGGGGGCAGGGTTTTGGGGTGCAGCATCTTGGGGTGTATGAGTTTTGGGTGTGGGATTTGAAGGAAAGTGATTTGGGCTGCAGGGTTTGGGGTTTCCATTGACAGGAACTGGGGGTGCAGGGCGTCGGGGTGCCGGGGTTGGTCTGCAGGGTTTAGGGTGCAGAATTTAGGGGTGCAGTATTTTGGGGTTCAGGGTTTTGGGGTGCAGGATTGGGGATTCAGGGTTTTGGGGGCATTATCTGGGGGGTCAGGATTTGGGGGTGCAGGGTTTGGGGCTGCAGGTTTTGGGTGGGGAATTTGGGGGTACAGGGTGTTGAGGAAGGATCTGGGGGTGCAATATTTGGGCTTTAAGGGTTACGGGGGGCAGGATCTGGCAGTGCAGAGTTTGGGGACAGGACCTGGGGGTGCAGCGTCTGGGGTTACAGGTTTTGGGGGTGCAGGGTGGAGGGAATTATTTGAGGTGCAGGGTTATGAGAGTACAGGATTTCCAGGTGCAGAGTTTGGGGTGCTGGGTATGGGGCAGCAGCATCTGGGGGTTCAGGTTCTGGGGGTGCATTCACTTGGGGGGATGGATCTAGGGGTGCAGGTTTTGGGGGTCCAAGGTTAGACGGGATTTGGGGCTGCAGGGATTTAGGGTGCAGGGTTTAGGGCTGCAGTGTTCTGGAGGAAGGATTTGGGGTGCAGTGTTTGAGGGGTAGGATTTGGGGTTTCAGTGTTTCAGGGTGTATGATTTTGGAGTGCAGGATTTGGGGTGCAGGGTTTGGGGGTGCAGGGTTGGAGGTGCAGGGTTTGGGGCTGCAGGGTTTGGGGTACAAAGTTTTGGTAGGGCATGCTTTGGGGTGCAGGACTTTAGGGTGCAGAATTCGGGGGTGTGCAGTTTAAGGGGGCAGGATGTGGTGTTGCAGCGTTCTGGGGTGTCAGGTTTGGGGTGCAGTGGTTTGGGGTGCAGGGTTTGGGGTGCAGGGTTTAGGGAAGGATGATAAGGGGGTGCAGGGTTTAGGGCAGCAGGATCTTGGGGTGCAGGGGTTTGGGGTGGAGGGCTCGGTAGGGCAGAGTTTGGGGGTGGACAGTTTAGGGGGGTAGGGTTTGGGGAGCAGGTTTTGGGGGTTCAGAACCTGGGGGGGCAGGGTATTGGGGTGCAGGATCTAGAAGGGCAGGGTTTGGGGGTGCAGTGTTTGGGGCACAGGGTTTGGGGGTGCAGGATCTTGGGGTGTACAAGTTTTGCAGGTAGGATTTGAAGGAAAATGATTTGGGGTGCAGGGATGGGGGTACAGGGTTTTGGGGTTGCTGGTTCTGGGGATTTGGGCTGTGGGGTTGGAGGATAACGGGAAGCAGGGTTTGGGGGGCAGTGTTTGGGGAGCCAGGGTTAGGGTTCGGTGGGGGCAGAATTTTGGGTGCACAGTTTTGACAGCTAAGTTTGGGGTGCAGGGCCTGGGAATTCAGGGTTTGGGGGTGCAGAGTTTTGGGGAGCAGGGTTTGGGGGTTCATGACGTGGGGATGGAGGAATTGGGGGTGCAGGGTTTGGTGGGGAAGGGTTTGGGGGTGCCTGGCTTAGGGTTGCAGGATTTGGGGGTCAAGGGTTTGGACGTGCAGGGGTTTGGGGGCAGGATATAGGGGTGCAGGATTTGAGGGTGCAGGGTTGTGGAGTGCAGAGATTTAGGGGTGCAAGATCTGGGCTTGTACGGTTTTGGGGTGCAGGTTTTGGGGAGGGAGGATTTGGGGTGCAGAGTTTGGGCGTGCCAGGTCTGTGGTTGCAGGTTTTAGTACAGGGTTTGGGGGTTCAGGTTGTGGGGGCGGAGTTTTTGGGGGTGCAGGGTTGGGGAGAAGGATTTTGGGGGTGCAGGGTTTTAGGGTGCAGGATCTTAGGGTACAGAATTTGGGCAGGAATGCTTTCGGGATGCAGGTTTGGGGAGTGCAATATTTGAGGGTGCAAGGTTACCAAACCTTGCAGGATTTTGGGGTGCAGGGTTTTGGTATTTGGGGTTCAGGGTTAGGGGGTACAGGGTGTTGGGGAACGATTTGGGGGTGCAGGGTTTGGAGGTGGAGTGTTTCAGGGATCAGGGTCTGGGAGGCAGAATTATGGGTGCAGGGTTTGGGATGGCAGGGTTTGGGGTGCAGAGTTTGCGTGTTCAGGACCTGGGGGTGCTGCCTTTGGGGATGCAGGGTTTTGGGGTGCAGGGTTTGGGTGTTCAGGACCTGGGGGTGCTGGGTTTGGGGGTGCAGGGTTTTGGGGAGCAGGGTTTGGGGAGGCAAATTATGGGGGTCCTGGGTTTTAGGAGGACAGGATTTAAAGGCGCGGGATTTGGGGGTGCAGGGTTTGGGGACTCAGGACCTGGGGGTGCAGCTTTCAGGGTGCGAGGCTTAGGGGTGCATTATTAGAGGGTGGAATATTAGGGGTGCAGGACTGGGTGGGGAGGATCTGGGGTGCACATTTTGGGCGCTAAGGACGTGGGGGTGCAGGACTTGGGCGTTCAGGGATTGGGAGTGCACGGTTTGGGGGTGCAGAGTGCAAGCTGGGGGGGCAGGATTTGGGGTGCAGGGTTTGGGAAGACAGGATCGGGGGTGGAGGATTTGGGGGTGCAGGATTGAGGGGCAGGGTTTTGGTACAGGGCTTGGGGTCAGGATCTGGGGCTGCAGGATTTGGGGGTTCAGTGTTTAGGGCAGCACAATCTTGGGGTGCAGGGGTTTGCAGTGAAAGGTTTGGTAGGCAGGATTTGGGGTGCAGGATTCTGGGGTGCTGGGTTTGGGGTACAGGATTTGCTGTTGCAGGGATGGGGTTGAAGGGCTTGGGTTTCCAGGCCTTTGAGGTGCAGGATTTGGAGGTGCAAGGTTTGGGAGGGAATTCTTTGGGGTGCAGGGTTTGGGGGCAGGTTTAGGGGTGTAGGGTATAGGACGGAAGGATTTGGGAATGCAGGGTTTGGGGTGCACGTTTCGGGGTTCAGGAAGGTAGGGAGGGCAGGATTAGGGGGTGCAAGGTTTCAGTTGTAGGGTTTAGGGGTGCAGAGTTTGGTAGGGCCGAATTTGGGGGTGCAGGATTTGGGAAGACAGGATCGGGGGTGGAGGATTTGGGGTGAAGGATTGAGGGGCAGGGTTTTGGTGCAGGGCTTGGGGTCAGGATCTGGGGTGCGGGTTTGAGAAGAGTATTTTGGGGTGCAGGATTCTGGGTGCCGTGTCTGCGGGGCAGGTTTGGGGTGATATCCCCCATATCCTGCTCCCCAGATCCTGCACCCCAGAATCCTGCACCCCCATACTGTGATCCCTGCACCCTGCACCCCCAGACCCTTCCCTCCCAAAACCTGTAGCCCCATAACCCTGCACCCCAAAACGCTGCACCTCCAGATCGTGAACCTTTAAACCCTGCACCCCAAATCCTTCCTCCCCAAAACCTGCACCCCAAAACCCTACAATCCCAGATCTTGCACCTGCAAATCTCTGCACTCCACAACCCTGCACCCTCAAATCCTGCACCCCTATATCCTGCCCCCCAAAACCCCGGCACCTCCAAACCCTGCACCCCAGATCCTGCAACCCTAAACCAGGCACCCCAAACCCTTCCCCACCAAACCCTGCACCCCTCAGACCCTGAAGCCCAAATCCCTCTCCCAAAGCCCCTGCACCCCTTAAATCCTGCACCCCTGAAATCCGGTTCCCTAAGACCCTGCACCCCCAGGTCCTGAACCCCAAACCCCTGCACCCCAAAATACTGCACCCCAATCCCTGCAGGCCAACCCCGGCACCCCAGAGCCCTTCAACGCAAAATCCTGCATCCCCAGTTCCTGAACACGCAAAACCTGCCCCCAAACCCTGCACCCCAAAACCTGCCCCCCAACACTGCAGCCCAAAGCCCAGCACCCCAAGACCCTTCATCCCCAAACCCTGAGCCCCCAAATCATGCACCCCCAGATCCTGACCCCCAAAACACTGCACCCCCATATCCTGCACCCCAAGATCCTGCTACCCTAAACCCTGAACCCCCAAATCCTGCACCCCCGATTCCTCTCTCACAAGCCCTGCACCCCAAAACTCTGCACCCCCAAGTCCTCTCCCCCCAAACAATGCACCTGGAACCTTGAACCCGCAAAGCCTGCACGCCCAGGTCCTGAACACCTGAACCCTGCCCCCGCAAATCCTTTAACCCCCAAACCCAGCACCCCAAACCCTGTACCCCCAGATCGTTCCCAAAACACCCTGCACCCCCAAACCCTGCACCCCAAATTCCTGCCCTACCAAGCCCTTCACCCAAACCCCCGCACCCTTAAATCCTGCACCCCTAAACCCTGCACACCAAATCCTGCACCTCCAGATCCTTCTTTCCTTCCTTCCTTCCTAAAGCCTGCACCCCAAATCGTGCCCTACCAAACCCTTCACCCCAAACCCCTGCACCCCACAGTCTTGCTCCCCCTAATCCTGCCATCCCAAACCCTGCACCCCAAATTCTGCCCCCCAAACCCCGATCCCTGAAACACTGCACCTCCAAACCCTGTACCCCCAAATCCTTCCCCAACACCCTGCACCCCCAAACCCTGCACCCCTAAGCCTGAACCCTAAATCCCTCACCCAAAAGCCCTGCACCCCCAAACCCTGCACCCCAAGATCCTGCTCCCCTAAATCTTGAACACCCTAACCTTAAGCCCCCAAACCCTGCACCCCCAAATCCTGCAGCACCAAACCCTGCCCCCCAAATCCTGCACCCCTATAATTCAGCCCTACCAAGCTTTGCACCCCTAAACCCTGAAATCTCACACCCCCTAATCCTGCCCTCCCAAATCCTGAGCCCTGCACCCCCAAAGCCTGCATTCCCAAACGCAGCACCCCCAGGTCCTGAACACCCAAACACTGCACCCCCAAATTAGGCAGTCCCAAACCCAGCACCCCAAAATCCTCCATTCACAAACTCTGCACCCCCCAAACCTGGACCCCCACATGTGCACCCCCAAAACCATGCTCCCTGAAACGCTGCACTTCAAAACCCTGCACCCCTAAATCCTTCCCCCAAAACCCTGCCCCCCAAACCCTACACCCCAAGGTCCTTCCCCCACCTCCTGGAACCCCAAACCCTGCACCCCAAAGAATTCCCTCCCAAACCTTGCACCTCCAAATCCTGCACCTCAAAGGCCTGGAAACCCAAGCCCTTCAACCCCATCCCTGCAACACCAAATCCTGTGCCCCAAACCCAGCACCCCAGAATCCTGCACCCCAAATCCTGCCTACCAAACCTTTCACTGCAAACCCCTGCACCCCGAGGTTGTGCTGCCCTAAACACTGAACCCCCAAATCCTGCAGCCCCAGATCCCTGCCTCCCAAAACTCTGCACCCCCACATCCTGCACCCCAAATCTCTCACCCCCAAATCCTCCCCCCACCACCCTGCAGCCTCAAATCCTTCACCCCCATCCCCTGCACCCCAAAACTCCACACCTCCAAATCCTGAACCCTGAAACCTCGCACCCCCAAATCCTGTGCCCCAGTCCTGTGCACCCCACACTCTGCAACCTTAAATTTCCCCCCAAGCCCCTGCACCCCAAACGCTGCACTCTTAGACCTGACTTCTAAACCCTGCACCCCCAAACAGTGCACCCCCAAATCCTGAAGCCCCAGATCCTTCCCTCCCATACCCTGCACCCCCAAATCCTGAACCCCCAGATCCTGAATTCCAGGATCTTGCACCCCCAGACCCTGCACCCCCAAATCAGACACACGAAAACTCTGCACCCCCAAATCTTGCACCTCTAAGCCTCCACCCCTTAACACTGCACCCCCAAATCTTTCACCCCAAAACCTCCACCCAGAACCCTGTACCCCAAAACCCTACACCTCCAAATCCTGAACCCTTAAACCCTGCACCCCCAGATCCTCCCCCCAAATGAATGCACCCCCAAAACCTGCACCCCCAGATCCTGCTGCCCCATACCCAGCACCCCAAACTCTGCACCCAGAAATCCTGCACTCTCATAACCCTGCACCTCAAACAATTCCCTTAACCCTGCACCCCCAAAACCTGTAACCCCAATCGCTGCACCCCCAGATCCTGTCCCCAAACTCTGCACTGCCAGATCCTGCCCCCCTAAGCCCTTAAAGCCCAAACATTGCACCCCCAGATCCTTCCTCATCACCCTGCACCCCCAAATTCCCCACCGCAAACCTGCACCCCCAGATCCTGCACCACCAAGTTCTGTGCCCTGAAGCCCTGCACTGAAAATCCTGCCCCCTAACTCTGCACCCCCAAATCCTGCACCCCCAAATCCTGCATTCCTAAACCCTGCACCCCCAAATCCTTCAACCCCCAAAGCCAATGCACTGCCAAACCCTGGACCCCCAGATACTGCACCCCAGAACCCTGCACGTTGAAATCCTGCACCCCCAAACCCTGCAGCCCAGAACCCTATACCCGATATCCTGCCGCCCCACAACTTGCACCCCCAAACCTGCAACCCCAAATACTGCACCCCAAATCCTGCATCTTGAAACCCTGCACCCCTAAATCCTTCCTCCCAAGCCATGATTCCCCAAAACCTGTAATACCAAATCCTGCACCCCCAAATCCTGCACCCCCAAATCGTTCCCCCAAACCATTCGCCCCCGAATCTTTTATGTCCAAACCTGTCCCCCAAAACCTTGCACCCCTGAACTCTGCTCCCCCAAAGCCGGCACCACGAAACCTTTCAACCAATTCCATCACCCCCAGATCCTGCTCCCCAAACCCTGCACCCAAAATCCTACCCCACAAACCCTGCACCCCCAAATTCTGACCCCCAATCAATGCACTGACAAACCCTGCACCCGCAGATCCTTCCCCCCCCAACCCGGCACCCTGAAATCCCTCACCCCAAATCCCTGCACTCTCAAATCTTGCACACCCCAAAAATGTGCACCCCCAAATCGTTCACCCCATATCCTGCCCCTTTAAACCCTGCACTTCAAAACCCTGCACCCCCAAATCCTTTCCCCAAACACCCTACACCCATTAATCCTGTACCCCCAAATCCTGCACCCCAAGTCCTGAAACTTCAAACCCTGCGCCCTCAGATCCTTCCTTACCCAACCCTGCACCCCCAAATCCTGCAACCCCCAAGTCCTGAACCCTGCACCCGCAACTCCTCACCCCAAAGCCCTGCACCCCCAAATCCTGCCTCTAAACCCTGAACAACAAGGTTCTGCACCCCAAACCCTGCTCCCCGGATCCTACACCCCCAAACCCTACAATCCCAGATCTTGCACCTGCAAATCTCTGCACTTCACAACCCTGCACCCCCAAACCCTGCACCCCAAATTCCTGCCCTACCAAGCCCTTCACCCAAACCCCCGCACCCTTAAATCCTGCACCCCTAAACCCTGCACACCAAATCCTGCACCTCCAGATCCTTCTTTCCTTCCTTCCTTCCTAAAGCCTGCACCCCAAATCGTGCCCTACCAAACCCTTCACCCCAAACCCCTGCACCCCACAGTCTTGCTCCCCCTAATCCTGCCATCCCAAACCCTGCACCCCAAATTCTGCCCCCCAAACCCTGATCCCTGAACAACTGCACCTCCAAACCCTGTACCCCCAAATCCTTCCCCAACACCCTGCACCCCCAAACCCTGCACCCCTAAGCCTGAACCCTAAATCCCTCACCCAAAAGCCCTGCACCCCCAAACCCTGCATCCCAAGATCCTGCTCCCCTAAATCTTGAACACCCAAACCTTGCACCCTCAAATCTTGCACCCCCAAACCCTGCACCCCCAAATCTCACAGCACCAAACCCTACACCCCAAATCCTGCACCCCTAAATTCAGCCCTACCAAACTTTGCACCCCTAAACCCTGAAATCTCACACCCCCTAATCCTGCCCTCCCAAATCCTGAGCCCTGCACCCCCAAAGCCTGCATTCCCAAACGCAGCACCCCCAGGTCCTGAACACCCAAACACTGCACCCCCAAATTAGGCAGTCCCAAACCCTGCACCCCAAAATCCTCCATTCACAAACTCTGCACCCCCCAAACCTGGACCCCACATGTGCACCCCCAAAATCATGCTCCCCTGAAACGCTGCACTTCAAAACCCTGTACCCCCAAATCCTTCCCCCAAAACCCTGCCCCCCCAAACCCTACACCCCAAGGTCCTTCCCCCACCTCCTGGAACCCCAAACCCTGCACCCCAAAGAATTCCCTCCCAAACCTTGCACCTCCAAATCCTGCACCTCAAAGGCCTGGAAACCCAAGCCCTTCAACCCCATCCCTGCAACACCAAATCCTGTACCCCAAACCCAGCACCCCAGAATCCTGCACCCCAAATCCTGCCTACCAAACCTTTCACTGCAAACCCCTGCACCCCGAGGTTGTGCTGCCCTAAACACTGAACCCCCAAATCCTGCAGCCCCAGATCCTTGCCTCCCAAAACTCTGCACCCCCAAATCCTGCACCCCAAATTTCTCACCCCCAAATCCTTCCCCCACCACCCTGCAGACTCAAATCCTTCACCCCCAACCCCTGCACCCCAAAACTCCACACCTCCAAATCCTGTGCTCCAGTCCTATGCACCCCACACTCTGCACCCCAAACCCTGCACTCTTAGACCTGACTTCTAAACCCTGCACCCCCAAACGGTACACCCCCAAATCCTGAAGCCCCAGATCCTTCCCTCCGATACCCTGCACCCCCAAATCCTGAACCCCCAAACCCTGCACCCCTAAACTTCCACCCCCTTAACACTGCACCCCCAAAACCTGAACCACCAAATCTTTCACCCCCAAAACCTCCCTCCTCCAAACCCTGCACTTCAAAATGCTGCACCCCCAAATCCTTCTCCCCAACACCCTGCACCCCCAGATCCTGACCCCAAAACCCTGCACCCCAAATCCTGTACCCCAAAGCCCTGCACTCTCAAATCATACAGGCCCAGAACGTGCACCCTAAACTGTGCACCCCAAAATCCTAAACCCCTTAACCCTGCACCCCCAAATCCTCCAGACCCATGTCCCGAACCCAGCACCCCAAAATCTACCCCCCAAAACCTACATCCCCAAATCCTGCACCCCCAGGTCCTGAACACCCAAAATCTGCACCCCCAATTCTGCCTCCACAAGACCTTCACCCCCAGTCCCTGCTCCACTAAATCCTACACCCCAAACCCTGCACCCCCAACCTCCTGTACCCCAAATCCTGCCCCCACAAGTTGCATCCTAAAATCCTGCACCCCCAAATCCTGTCCTACCCACCCTTCAGCCCAAACCCCTTCACCCCAAAATCCTGCTGCCCTAAACCCTGCACCCCCAAATCATCCCTCCCAACCCTGCCCCCCAAACCCTGTCCCCCTAAAGCCTGACCCCGAAACCCTGCTCCCCAAAACCCTGCTACCCCCAATCTTGTACCCCCAGATCCTTCCCCCAACACCCTGCAATCCCAAACCCTGCACCCCCAATTCTGGCGCTAAACCCTGCACCCCCAGAACCCTGCACCACTGAACCTTGCACCCCAAAACCCTGCTCCCCCAATCCTCCCCCCCAAAACTCTGCACCCCAAAACCCTATACCCAAAACCTTGCACCCCACAAGTTGCACCCATATCCCTGCACCCCCAAATTCCTGCACCCCCAAATCCTCCAACCCTCAGGTCCTGCACCCCCAGGTGCTGAACACCTGAACCCCTCACCCCAAACCCTGCACCCCCAAATCCTGCCTCTAAACACTGAACTACAAGGTTCTGTACCCCAACAGCCTGCTCACCCAGATCCTGCACCCCAGAACCCTGCACCCCCAAATTCTGATCCCTACAGTCTGCACCCCCAGCTCCTGCACCCCCAAAACCTGTACCCCTAAATCCTGCACCCTTCAACCCTGCAGCCCACAACGCTGCACCCCCAACCTCTGCAGCCCCAGTTCCTTAACGTGTGAAACCTGCACCCCCAAGTCCTGCACCTCAAAACCTTACACCCGGAATCCTGCCCCCCAAACCATGCACCCCAAAATCAAGGCCCCTCAAACTTGCACTCAAAAGTCCGCACCAAGAAACCCTCCCCGCCCAGTTCCTAAAGACGTGAAACCTGCACCCCGAAATCCCGCACCCCAAAACCCTGCACCCCAGTACCCCAGACCACCAAATCTTGCACCTCCAAATCCTGCCCCCTTTAGCCCTGCACTTCAAACCCTGCACCCCAAATCCTTGACACCCAAGTCACAAATCTCCAAACACAGCAACCCCAAAACCCTACACCCCCAGTCCCTGCACCCCCAAATAATTTTCCTTCAAATCCCACACCCAAAGCTCGTACACCCCAAGATCTTGCACCCCCACACACTGCACCCCAAATCCTGCAACCCCAGACCCTGCACCTCCTGCACCCCAAAATTTTACATCTCCAAATCCTAAAGCCTTAAACCCTGTATCCGACAAATCCTTCCCCCCAAAACAGTGCCCCCCAAACCCTGCACCCCAGATCCTGCAGCCCCTAACTCTGCGTGCCCCAACCACGAACCTCCAAATTCTTCCACCTCCAAACCCTACACCCCAAATCCTGTACCTCAAATATTCCCCCAACCCTGCACCCCAAAACCCTGCAACCCTGGTTCCTGAACATGTGAACCCTGCAACCCCAAACCCTCAGCCCATAGTCCTGCACCCCCAAATCCTGCCCTACCCAACCCTTCACCCCAAACCTCCTCACCCCAAGACCCTGTACTGACAAACCCTTCACCTCAAAATTCTGTCCCCCAAACCCTTCACCCCCAACCCTACACCCCTAAATCCCACACCCCCAGATCCTGCCCCCCAAACCCTACACCTCAACACCCTGCACCCCCAAACCCTGCACCCCCAAATCCTGCATCCCCAGATCCTTCTCACCCAAACTGCACCTCCAAAAACTGCACCCCCAGATCCAGATACTGTAAGCACTGAACCCTCAAATCCTGCACCCCAAATGCAGCCCCCCCAATCCTGCCTCCCCACACGCCATACTCAAATCCTGCACCCCCAAATCCTGCACCCCCAAATCCTGCTCCTCCAAACCCTTTGCCCTCCCATTTTGTCCCCTAAGACCTTCACCCCCAAGCCCTTCACCCTAAAACCCTACACCCCCATATCCTGCTCACCCAATTCTTGCACCCCCAGATCCTTCCTGCAAGACTCTGCACCCCAAAATAGGGCACCCCAGATCCCGCACTTCAAACCAATGCATCCCTGAACCCTGAAACCCCAAATCCTCCCCCCCAGATCCTGCACCCTCAGATCCTCCTGCCAAAAATCCTGCACCCCAAACCCTGAACTCCCAAACTCGGCACCCAAAGCCCTCAAACCCTGCACCCCCAGTTCCTGAACACATGAACCCTGCACCCCCAAACCCCACCCTAAAGTCCTGCACCCCCATATCCTACTCTACCAAACCCTTCAGTGCAGACCCCTGCACCCCAAGATCCTGAATTCCAAAGTCTGCACCCCCTAATCATCCACCCCCAAACCCTGCACCCCAAACCTTGAACCCCCACATCCTGCAGCCTCAAGTCCTGAACCTTCAAACCCTGCACCTGCAAATTGTGCCCCCAAACCTGGCAGCCACACTCCCTGAACACAGGAACCCTGCACCCCGAAACCCTGCACCCTCAAACCCTGCACCCCGAACCCTGCACCCCGAAACCCTGCACCCTCAAACCCTGCACCCCGAACCCTCACCCCAAGGTGCTGCTCCCCAAGGTCCTGCTCCCCAGATCCTGCATCCTCAGATCCTGCACCTCTAAATCCTGCACCCCCAGATCCTTCACCTCAAATCCCAGCACCCCAGAATCCCGAACCACCGAACCTTGCACTTCAAACCCTGCCCCCTTAAACCCTGCACTTCAAACCCTGCAGCCCCAAATCGTTCCCCCCAAGCCCCTGTGCCCCTAAACCATGCACCCCAATATTCTTCCCCCCAAAGCCTGCAGCCCCAGCCCTACACCCCCATACCCTGCACCCCAAAACTCCACACCTCCAAATCCTGAACCCTGAACCCCCGCACCCGCAAATCCTGTGCCCCAGTCCTGTGCACCCCACACTCTGCAACCTTAAATTTCCCCCCAAGCCCCTGCACCCCAAACCCTGCACTCTGAGACCTGACTTCTAAACCCTGCACCCCAAACAGTGCAACCCCAAATCCTGAAGCCCCAGATCCTTCCCTCCCATACCCTGCAGCCCCAAATCCTGAACCCCCAAACCCTGCACCCCTAATCCTCCACCCCCTTAACACTGCACCCCCAAAACCTGAACCACCAAATCTTGCACCCCCAAAACCTCCCTCCTCCAAACCCTGCACTTCAAAATGCTGCACCCCCAAATCCTTCTCCCCAACACCCTGCACCCCCAGATCCTGCACCCCAAAGCCCTGCACTCTCAAATCACGCACTCCCAAAACTTGTGCACCCTAAACCATGCTCCCCCAAACAGTGCACCCCAAATCCTGACTCTCCAGATCTTGCACCCCCAAAACCTGCAACTTCAAAAGCTGCGCCCCAGATCCTGCCTCCTGCAACCCCAAGTCCTGCACCCCAATACCCTGCACCCCCAGAACACTGCACCCCAGAACCCTGCACCCCTTAACCCTGCACCCCAAGGTCTTGAACACCCAAAATCTACACCCCAATTCTGCCTTCCCAAGACCTGCACTCCCAAACCCCTGTACCCCAAATCCTGCCCCCACAAGTTGCACCCTAAAAACCTGCACCCCAAATCCTGTCCTACCCAACCCTTCACCCCAAACCCCTTCACCCCAAGATCCTGCTGCCCTAAACCCTGCACCCCCAAATCATCCCTCCCGGCCCTGCCCCCCAAACCCTGTCCCCCTAAAGCCTGACCCCGAAACCCTGCTCCCCAAAACCCTGCTACCCCAAACCTTGTACCCCCAGATCCTTCCCCCAACACCCTGCAATCCCAAACCCTGCACCCCCAATTCTGTCTCCCCAAACCCTTCACCCCCAAACCCCTGCACCACTGAACCTTGCACCCTGAAACCCCGTACTCCACAAGTTGCACCCTAAAAGCCCGAAGCCCCAAAACCTGTACCCCCAGATCCTTCCCTCCCAAACCCGGCACCCTGAAATCCCTCACCCCAAAGCCCTGCACCCCCAAATCCTGCCCTACCGAACCTTGCACTACAAACCCCTACATCCCAAAATCCTGCACACTTAAACCCTGCAGCCCCACATCCCACCTAACCCTGCCCCCCAAATCCTTCCCCCTGACCCTGCACCCTGAAACCCTTCACCCCCAGATCATACACCCCCAAACCCTGCCCCTCGAAAGCATTCACCCCCTAACACTGCACCCCCAAATCCTGGAACCCCAAACCTTGATTTCCCAAACCCTGCGCCCCAAAACCCTGCACTTCCAAACCTTGCACCCCCTGATCCTGCACCCCAAAACCCAGCACCCCAGACCCCTGCACACCTAAATTCTTCACCCCCAAGTCCTAAACATGTGAACCCTGCACCCACAAACCCTGCACCCCAAATTCCTCCATCCCCACGTCATGAACCCCCAAACTCTGCTCCCCAAAATCCTGCACCCCCAAACCCTGCCCTTCTAGATCCTGCTCCCCAATACCCTGCACCCTCAGGTTCTGAACCCGCAAATCCTGCTCCCCCAACCCCTGCCCTACCAAACCCTTCAGCCCAAACCCTGCCCCCCCAGATCCTTCTCTCCCAAATCCTGCACCCCACATTGTGCTGTCCAAACTGTGCCCCCCGAGGTCCTGACCCTTCCAAACCTGCACCCCCAAATTCTGCCTCCCCAAGCCTGCACCCCCAAACCCTGTACTCCAAAATCCTGCACTCCCAAGCCCGGATGCCCCGAAATCCTGCCCACCCAGACCCTGCACCCCGAAATTCTGCCCCACACAAACTTATCCCCCCAGCCCTGATTGCCCTAATCCTGCACCCCAGATCCTTTCCCCCAAACCCTTCACCCCAAACCTGGCATCCCAAACCCTGCACCCCAAATATCTCACCCCCAGATCCTTCCCCACTGCCTTTCACCCCCAGATCCTGACCCCCAAACCCCGCACCCCCAAATCCTTCACCCCAAAACCAATGCAACCCACACTGCGCAACGTTAAATTTCCCCCCAAACCCCTGCACCCCAAACCCCTGATCTCCCAAACTCTGCACCCCAGAACCCCGCAGCCCCACATTCTGCCAACAAACCCCTGCCCCCCAGGCTCTGCAGCCCTAAATCGTGCACCTCCTCATCCAGCCCCCCAAACAATGCACCCCCAGATCCTTCCTCAACATCCTGCACCCCAAATTCCCCACCCAAACCCCTGCACCCCCAAGTCCTGTACCCCAAAGCCCTGCACCAAAAATTCTGCCCCCCAACTCTGCACTCCCAAATCCTGCACCCCCACATCCTGCACCCTGAAACCCTGTGTCCCCCAGTCCTCCACCCCCAAAACCAATGCACCACCAAACCCTGCACCCCAAATCCCTGCAACCCCAAATCCCAACTAACCCTGCACCCCAAAATCCTCCACTCCAAAGCCCTGCACCTCCAGATCCTTTCCTCAAACCCTGAACACCTGAACCCTGCACCTCAAAACCCTGCACCCCAAATCCTGACCCCCAGATAATGTCCCCAAAACCCCTACATCTCCGATTCTTCCCCCTAAGCTCTGCACCCTTAAAACGTGCACCCCTAAATTCTGCACCCCCAAATCCTTCCTCCCAAGCCATGAACCCCTCAAACCTGTGATACCAAACCCTGCAACCCTGAACCCTGCGCCCCCAAACCCTGCACATCCCATAATCCTGTACCCCCAGATACTGCTCCCCAAAACCCTGCACCCCCAAACTGTATACCCGAAATGCTGCCATCCCCAAACTCGCACCCCAAACCCTGCACCCTAAAATCAAGTCCTCCCCCAACTTGCACTCAAAACGCTGCCCCCTAAGCTTTGCACCCCCAAATGCTGACCCCCAAACCCCGTGCCCCCAAATCCCACCACCCTAAATCCTTCCCCCTAATCAATGCACTTCCAAACCTTGCACCCCCAAATCCTCAACCCCATGTCCTGAACTCCAAAACCCTGCACCCCCAATTCTGCCTCCCCAAACCCGGTACCCACGGGTTCTGCACCCCAAACTCTGCACCCACAGGTTCTGAACCCCAAACTCCTGCTCCCCCAAGCCCTGCCGCCCAAACTCTGCACCCTCAATTCCCGCACTACCAAACCCTGCACCCCCAGATCCCTCACCCAGACCTGCACCCCAAATCTGGCCTCACCCAGCCCTGTGCCCCAAAACCCAAGATCCTGCTCGCCTACATCTTGAACACCCAAACCTTGCACCATCAGATTTTGCATCCTCAAATCCTGCACCCCGAAAGTATTCATGCCCAAATCCTGCACCCCCAGATCCTGCACCCCAAAACCTTCACTACAAACCCTGCACCCTCCACCACCTTAGCACTGCACGCCCAAACCCTGCACCCCCAAATCCTGCACCCCAAATCCTGCTCCTTCAAACCCTTTGCCCCCAAATTTTACCCCCCTAGACCTGCACCCCCAAGCCTTTCTCCCTAAAACCCTACACCCCCAAATTCTGCACCCTAAACCCTGCACCCCCAGATCCTTCCTGCAAGACTCTGCACCCCAAAATCGAGCACCCCAGATCCCGCACTTCACTGCATCCCTGAACCCCGAACCCTAAATCCTGCACCCAGATCCTGCAGCCCAAAGCGAGCACCCTAAAATCAAGTCCCCCCAAAACCTGCACTGAAAATGCTGAACCCCAAATCCTGCCCCCCAGATCCTGCACCCTCAGATCCTCCTGCCAAAAACCCTGCACCCCAAACCCTGAACTCCCAAACTCTGCACCCAGAGCCCTGCACCCTCAAATCCTGCACCCCCAGTTCCTGAACACATGAACCCTGCACCCCCAAACCTCACCCGAAAGTCCTGCACCCCCAAATCCTGCTCTACCAAACCCTTCAGTGCAGACCCCTGCACCCCAAGATTGTGCTGCCCTAAACACTGAACCCCCAAATCCTGCAGCCCCAGATCCTTGCCTCCCAAAACTCTGCACCCCCAAATCCTGCACCCCAAATCTCTCACCCCCAAATCCTTCCCCCACCACCCTGCAGCCTCAAATCCTTCACCCCATCCCCTGCACCCCAAAACTCCACACCTCCAAATCCTGAACCCTGAAACCCCGCACCCCCAAATCCTGTGCCCCAGTCCTGTGCACCCCACACTCTGCAACCTTAAATTTCCCCCCAAATCCCTGCACCCCAAACTCTGCACTCTTAGACCTGACTTCTAAACCCTGCACCCCCAACAGTGCACCCCCAAATCCTGAAGCCCCAGATCCTTCCCTCCCATACCCTGCAGCCCCAAATCCTGAACCCCACAAATCCTGCACCACTAATCCTCCACGCCCTTAACACTGCACCCCCAAAACCAGCACCACCAAATCCTTCACCCCCAAAACCTCCCTCCTCCAAACCCTGCACTTCAAAATGCTGCACCCCCAAATCCTTCTCCCCAACACCCTGCACCCCCAGATCCTGACCCCAAAACCCTGCACCCCAAATCCTGTACCCCAAAGCCCTGCACTCTCAAATCATACATGCCCAGAACGTGCACCCTAAACTGTGCACCCCAAAATCCTAAACCCCTTAACCCTGCACCCCCAAAACCTGTACCCCAGATCCTTCCCCCCCATAACTGGCACCCTGAAATCCCTCACCCCAAATCCCTGCACCCTCAAATCCTCCAGCCCACAAGTCCTGCACCCCCAGGTCTTGAACACCTGAACCCTGCAGACCCAAATGCTGCACCCAGAACTCTTGGTGCCCAAATCCCTGCACCCAAAAGTCTGTCTCCCGAACCTTCACACCAAAGCCCTGCACCCCAATATCCAAAAGCATCCCCTTGGGACTGGCCCAGATGCTCCGTGCATCCTTGGCATAGAGCACCATCATCATCCAACCACCATCATCATCCAACCACCACCATCATCATCCAACCACCACCATCATCATCCAACCACCATCATCATCATCCAACCAACCAATCCTGAACCCAACCAGTGACCCCATCACCCAATCAGTGACTCCACAACCCAACCAATGACCCCATCATTCAACCAATGACCCCATCACCCAATCAGTGACCCCATGACCCAACCAATGACCCCATCATTCAACCAATGACCCCATTATTCAACTAATGACCCCATCACCCAACCAGTGACTCCATGACCCAACCAATGACCCCATCATTCAACCAATGACCCCATTATTCAACTAATGACCCCATCACCCAACCAGTGACTCCATGACCCAACCAATGACCCCAGGGACCACAGTGCTACCATCTGCCATGGGCTGATCCAGACCACGCTGGAGCAAGGTGAAGCTCCAGAACACTTGCAGTATATTGATGACATCATCGTATGGGGCGACACAGCGAAAGAAGTCTTCAAAAAAGGTGAGAGAATAATTCAGATTATTTGGGATGCTGGTTTTGCCATAAAACGAAGCAAGGTCAAGGGACATGCACGGGAGATCCAGTTTTTAGGAATAAAATGGCAAGATGGCCGTCGTCAGATCCCAATGGAGGTGATCAACAAAACTGCAGCAATGTCTCCACCTACTAATAAAAAGGAGACACAGACTTTCTTGGGCGTTGTAGGTTTTTGGAGAATGCACATTCCTGACTACAGCCACATTGTGAGCCTCTCTATCGAGTGACTCGTAAAAAAGAACCAATTTGAGTGGGGCCCTGAACAACGCCAAGCCTTTGAACAAATGAAGCGTGAGATAACTCATGCGGTGGCCCTTGGACCAGTTCGAACTGGACTAGATGTTAAAAATGTGCTCTACACCGCAGCCGGAGATAATGGACTTACCTGGAGCCTCTGGCAGAAAGCACCAGGAGAAACCCGAGGTCGACCCTTAGGTTTTTGGAGTCGAGGATACAAAGGATCTGAGGCCAACTGTACTGCAACTGAAAAGGAGATACTGGCAGCATATGAAGGAGTTCGAGCTGCTTCAGAAGTGATGGGCACTGAAGCACAGCTCCTCCTGGTACCTCGACTGCTGGTGCTGAGCTGGGTGTTCAAAGGGACGGTTCCCTCTCCACATCATGCAGCCGAAGTTACATGGAGTAAATGGATTGCACTGATCACGCAATGAGCTCGGATTGGAAGTCCCAACCGTCCAGGGATATTAGAAGTGATTACAGACTGGCCAGAAAGCAAAGACTTTGGGATGTCTCCAGATGAGGAGGAAGTAAAACGTGCTGAAGAAGCACCACCATATAATCCGCTTTCAGAGACTGATAAGCAGTGTGCACTGTTCACAGGTGGATCCTGTCGTCTGTAGGAAAACATCGACGGTGAAAGCTGCTGTGTGGAGTCCCACACGACAAGTTACAGAAGCCACTGAAGGACAAGGTGAATCCAGTCAGTTTGCAGCAGTGAAAGCCATCCAGCTGGCTTTGGACATTGCTGAACGAGAGAAGTGGCCAATGCTTTGTCTCTATACTGACTCATGGATGGGAGCAAATGCCTTGTGGGGGTGGCTACGGCAATGGAAGAAAAGTAACTGGCAGCGCAGAGGTGAAACCATTGGGAACCACGCTGTGGGAAGACATTGCTCCTCGGCTGGAGAGCCTGCCTGGGGAAGTTGGTCATGTAGATGCTCATGTGCCTAAAAGTCAAGCCACCGAGGAACATCGAAACAACCAACAAGCGGATCAAGCTGCTAAGATTAAAGTAGCTGAGGTGGACTTGGGCTGGCAACATAAAGGTGAACTTTTCCTAGCTCGGTGGGCCCATGGTGCTTCAGGGCATCAAGGTAGAGATGCAACATGAAAATGGGCTCGTGATCGAGGGGTGGATTTAACTATGGACACTGTTTCACACGTTATTCATGAATGTGAAACTTGCACCGAAATCAAACAAGCGAAACGGTTAAAGCCTGTATGGTATGGGGGGCGATGGTTAAAGTATAAGTATGGAGAAGCTTGGCAGATTGATTATATTACACTTCCACAAACACGTCAAGGTAAGCGTTATGTACTTACAATGGTGGAAGCAACCACTGGATGGTTGGAAACATCTGCCGTACCTCATGCTACAGCCCGAAATACCATCTTGGGCCTTGAGAAGCAAGTCCTTTGGTGGCCGGGTACGCCAGAAAGAATTGAATCAGACAATGGTACTCATTTCAAAACCAGTATTATAGACAATTGGGCCAAAGAACATGGTATTGAGTGGGTATATCATATTCCATATCATGCACCAGCCTCTGGGAAAACTGAAAGGTACAATGGTTTGTTAAAAACTACACTAAAGGCACTGGGTGGTGGAGCCTTTAAAAACTGGGATTCACATTTAGCAAAAGCCACTTGGTTGGTCAACACCAGGGGATCAACCAATCGAGCCGGGCCTGCCCAATCAGAAATTCTATGGACTGTAGAAGGAGATAAAGTCCCTGTAGTACACATGAAAAATATCTTAGGAAAGGCAGTCTGGGTTCCTCCTGCCTCAGGCACAGGCAAACCTATTCGTGGGATTGTTTTTGCCCAGGGACCTGGCAGCACCTGGTGGGTGATGCTTAAGGATGGAGAAGTTCGGTGTGCACCTCAAGGGGATTTGATTTTAGGTGAAAATGTGCAATGCTGAACTGTACGATGTGAATTGCCGCACTAACAATGTTTAATAAGTGTCTTTCAGATCAAGACAATGGTGATGAAACCAGCGCTGGCTTCTTCGAGTGGCGCCCGACACCTTCTTGGAAGTTGGTGTCCTTAACCCACCAACAGGGGTCATGAGATGCACTTGGACCATTTTCCCTGCCCTGGGAGACTGTGGTGACAAAATGAACTTAATGAACTTTTCAAAGGATGGTCCACTGATTAATTACTCCTGTGTATATATGTACATATGTATATATATATATATATATATATAGTAGTAGTGATTAATTAGATTGTATTGATAGATTGTATTGATAAGGTTTAAGTATTCAGTGAATGTCATATTATAAGGGGTGGAATGTCCTGGTTTTGTTAAAAACAAGTTTCTCTTTTAGTGAATTTGCCTGTCAGCTCAAGCTTCATATTAGCTGCATTTTCCTGGAGAACCCAACACATGTTTTGGCAAACCCAGCAATGGAATGAAAACTTATTGATAAGCACGGATGGACATCTCGCGAGAGGGGCAACGAGAAACCGGTGACCAACTGTGTATAACATTCCATTCACGTGAATACTTCATATAAAAGCGGGAGATCACGAGGATCTCGGCCCTTTTTTCCTCATGGCTGACATTAGGAGAGGACCTTGCTGGTCGTCCCTGCGAACGGAGGCCAGTGAGAGACTGAATCCAGCTCCGGTTGGCTACAGAGTCCAATCCAGGACTTTGGGTGCTGGCTCCGCAGTTGCTCAGACTTACAAGATTGGTTTTGTATATTTGTATTATTTTCTCTGTTCTTATCAGTAGCATCAGTAAAACATCTTGAACTTTTCCAGCTCTCTCCCCTCTGTGCTTCTTCCCCTCCCAATCGCCTGTGCTGAGTGGGAAGGGGGGAGAGGGAGGGGAAAAAGTGGGAATTGGGGGGGGAGAGGACGTTGACAACACATCTGCCAGGGTTTGATTGTCACCCCGCAATCTTAACCCTCGACAGGGACAAAGGGGGTCCTGGGATGTCACAATGGGCCCTGGGGACAAAGAGTGTCCCCAGGATATCAGAATGGGCCCTGGGGACAAGTTGGGGTCCCCCGAATTTCACAATGGGTCCTGGGGACAATGGGGGGTCCTGAAACGTCACAATGGGCCCTGGGGACAAGGAGGGATCCACAGGATGTCACAATGGGCCCTGGGGACAATGGGGGGTCCTGGGACGTCACAATGGGCCCTGGGGACAATGGGGGGTCCCCAGGATGTCACAATGGGCCCTGGGGACAAAGAGGGGTCCCCTGAATGTCACAATGGGCCCTGGGGACAAGGGGGTGCAGTGGATGTCACAATGGGCCCTGGGGACAATGGGGGGTGTCCAGGATGTGAGAATGAGTCCTGAGGACAAGGGGGGGTCCCCATGGTGTCACAATGGGTCCCCAGTGACAAGGAGGGGTCCCCATGGTGTCACAATAGGCCCTGGGGACAAAGTGGGGTCCAAGAATATCACAATGGGCCCTGGGGACAAAAGGGGTTGCCATGGTGCCACAATGGGCCCTGGGGTCAAAGGAAGTCCCCATGGTGCCACAATGGGCCCTGGGGACAAAGCGGGTGTCCCCATGGTGCCACAACGGGCCCTGGGAGCAAGGGGGTGGCCAGGATGTCACAATGGGTCCTGGAGAAAATGGGGGGTGCCCAGGATGTCACAATGGACCCTGAGGACAAGCGGGGGTCTCCATGGTGTCACAATGGGCCCCAGTGACAAAGGGGGTCCCCTGAATGTCACAATAGGTCCTGGGGACAATGGGGGGTCCTGGGACGTCACAATGGGCCCTGGGGACAAGGACGGATCCCCAGGATGTCACAATGGGCCCTGGGGACAATGGTGGGTCCCCTGAATGTCAAAATGGGCCCTGGGGGCAAAGGGGGGTCCGCAGGATGTCCAAATGGGCACTGGGGACAAAGGGGGGGTCCCCAGGATGTCACAATGGGCCCTGGGGACAATGTGGGGTCCTGGGATGTCACAATGGGCCCCAGTGACAAACGGGGGCCCCTGAATGTCACAATGGGCCCTGGGGACAATGGGGGGTCCTGGGACGTCACAATGGGCCCTGGGGACAAGGAGGGATCCCCAGGATGTCACAATGGGCCCTGGGGACAATGGCGGGTCCTGGGACGTCACAATGGGCCCTGGGGAGAAGGGGGGTCCCCAGGATGACACAATGGGCCCTGGGGACAAAGAGGGGTCCCCTGAATGTCACAATGGGCCCTGGGGACAAGGGGGTGCCGAGGATGTTACAATGGGCCCAGGGGACAATGGGGGGTCCTGGGACGTCACAATGGGCCCTGAGGACAATTGTGGGTCCCCTGAATGTCACAATGCGCCCTGGGGACAAAGGGGGGTCCGCAGGATGTCACAATGGGCACTGGGGACAAAGGGGGGGTCCCCATGGTGTCACAATGGGCCCAAGTGACAAGCAGGGTCCCCACGGTGCCACGATGGGTCCTGGGGACAAGGGCGTCCCCCAGATGTCAAAATGGGCCCTGGGGATAATGGGAGTCCCCAAGGTGTCAGAACGAGCCCCGGGGACAACGTGGAATCCTGGAATGTCACAATGGCCCCCAGTGACAAAGGGGTTCCCCATGGTGCCACAATGGGCCCTGGGGACAAAAGGGGTCCCCAGGATTTCACAATAGCACTGGGGACAAAGAGGGGTCATGGGATGTGACAATGGGCCCTGGGGACAAGGGAGATCCCCATGGTGTCACAATAAGCCCTGGGGACAAAGTGGGGTCCTGGGATGTCACAATGGGCCCCAGTGACAAACGGGGTCCCCATGGTGCCACAATGGGCCGTGGGGACAAATGGGGTCCCCAGGATGTCACAATGAACCCTGGGGACAAAGGGGGGTGTCGACGGTGTCAAAATGGGCCCTGGGGACAAAGGGCGTCCCCAGGATGTCACCATGGCCCCTGGAGACAATAGGGGGTCCTGGGATGTCACAATGGGCCCTGCGGACAAGGGTGGTACTCACGGTGTCACAATGGTCACTGGGCACAAGGGGGGGTCCCTATAGTGTCACAATGGGTCCTGGGGACAAGTGGGGTCCCCTGAAAGTCACAATGGGTCCTGGGGACAATGTGGGGTCCTGGGATGTCACAATGGGCCCTGGGGACAAGGAGGGCACCCCAGGATGTCACAATGGGCCCTGGGGACAATGGCGGGTCCTGGGACGTCACAATGGGCTCTGGGGACAAGGGGGGGTCCCCAGGATGTCACAATGGGCCCTGGGGACAAAGAGGGGTCCCCTGAATGTCACAATGGGCCCTGGGCACAAGGCGGTGCCGAGGATGTCACAATGGGCCCTGCGGACAATGGGGGGTCCTGGAACCTCACAATGGGCCCTGAGGACAATGGTGGGTCCCCTGAATGTCACAATGGGCCCTGGGAGCAAAGGGGGGTCCGCAGGATGTCACAATGGGCACTGGGGAGAAAGGGGGGCGTCCCCATGGTGTCACAATGGGCCCAAGTGACAAGGAGGGTCCCCACGGTGCCACGATGGGTCCTGGGGACAATGGGGTTGCCCAGGATGTCACAATGGGCCCTGGGGACAATGGGAGTCCCCAAGGTGTCAGAACGAGCCCTGGGGACAAAGTGGAATCCTGGAATGTCACAATGGCCCCCAGTGACAAAGGGGTTCCCCATGGTGTCATAATGGGCCCTGGGGACAAAAGGGGTCCCCAGGATTTCACAATAGCACTGGGGACAAAGGGGGGTCATGGGATGTCACAATGGGCTCCAGTGACAAAGAGGGTCCTCATGGTTCCACAATGGGCCCTGGGGACAAAGGGGGTCCCCTGGATGTCACAATGGGCTCTGGGGACAAGGAGGGTCCCCAGGATGTCACAATGGGCCCTGGTGACAAAGGAGGTCCCCACGGTATCAGAATGGGCCCTGGGGACAAAGGGGGGTCCCCTGAATGTCACAATGGGCCCTGGGGACAATGGGGGTCCTGGGACGTCACAATGGGCCCTGGGGACAAGGGGGTGCAGAGGATGTCACAATGGGCCCTGGGGACAATGTCGGGTCCTGGGACGTCACAATGGGCCCTGGGGACAAGGGGGGGTCCCCAGGATGTCACAATGGGCCCTGGGGACAAAGAGGGGTCCCCTGAATGTCACAATGGGCCCTGGGGACAAGGGGCTGCCGAGGATGTGACAATGGGCCCTGGGGACAATGGGGGGTCCTGGGACGTCACAATGGGCCCTGGGGACAAGGGGGGGTCCCCAGGATGTCACAATGGGCCCTGGGGACAAAGAGGGGTCCCCTGAATGTCACAATGGGCCCTGGGGACAAGGGGCTGCCGAGGATGTGACAATGGGCCCTGGGGACAATGGGGGGTCCTGGGACGTCACAATGGGCCCTGGGGACAAGGCGGGGTCCCCAGGATGTCACAATGGGCCCTGGGGACAAAGAGGGGTCCCCTGAATGTCAGAATGGGCCCTGGGGACAAGGAGGGATCCCCTGGATGTCAGAATGGGCCCTGGGGACAAGGAGGGATCCCCAGGATGTCACAATGGCCCCTGGGGACAATGGGGGGTCCTGGGATGTCACAATGGGCCCTGGGAACAAGGGTGGGTCCCCAGGATGTCACGATGGGCCTTGGGAACAAGGGGGTCCCCCAGATATCACAATGGGCCCTGGGGACAATGTAAGGCCCTGGGCTGTCACAATGGACCCTGAGGACAAGGGGGGTCCCCAGGATGTCACAATGAAGTCTTGGGACAAAGGGGGTCCCCAGGATGTCACAATGGGGCCTGGGGACCAGGGGGGGTCCTGGGATGTCACAATGGGCCCCAGTGACAAAGGGGGTCCCTATGGTGCCACAATGGGCCCTGGGGACAAAGGGGGTCCCCTGGATGTCACAATGGGCTCTGGGGACAAGGAGGGTCCCCAGGATGTCACAATGGGCCCTGGGGACAAAGAGCGTCCCCAGGATGTCACAATGGGCCCTGGGGACTAGGGGGGGTCCTGGGATGTCACAATGGGCCCTAGTGACAAAGGGGGTCCCTATGGTGCCACAATGGGCCCTGGGGACAAAGGGGGTCCCCTGGATGTCACAATGGGCTCTGGGGACAAGGAGGGTCCCCAGGATGTCACAATGGGCCCTGGGGACAAAGAGCGTCCCCAGCATGTGACAATGGGCCCTGGGGACAAAGGGGGTCCCCACGGTATCAGAATGGGCCCTGGGGACAAAGGGGGGTCCCCTGAATGTCACAATGGGCCCTGGGGACAATGGGGGGTCCTGGGATGTCACAATGAGCCCTGCAGACAAGGGTGGTACCCACGGTGTCACAATGGGCCCTGGGCACAGGGGGGGGTCCCCATAGTGTCACAATGGGTCCTGGGGACAAGTGGGGTCCCCAGGATGTCACAATGGGCCCTGGGGACAATGTGGGGTCCCCTGAATGTCACAATGGGCCCTGGGGACAAAGGGGGGTCCCGTGAATGTCACAATGGGCCCTAGGGACAAGGGGGTGCCGAGGAGGTCACAATGGGCCCTGGGGACAATGGGGGGTCCTGGGACGTCACAATGGGCCCTGGGGACAAGAGGGGATCCCTAGGATGTCACAATGGGCCCTGGGGACTAATGAGGTCCCCACGGTGTCACAATATGTCCTGGAGACAAAGGGGGGTCCCCAGGATGTCACAATGGGCCCTTGGGAAAATGGGGTTCGTTGGATGTCACAATGGGTCCCCAGTGAAAAAGGGGGTCCCCAGGATGTCTCAATGGGCCCTGAGGACAATGGGAGGTCCCCATGGTCTCACAATGGGTCCCCAGTGACAAGGGAGGTCTCCACGGTGACAGGATGGGTCCTGGGGACAAGGAGGTCCCCAGGATGTCACAATGGGCCCTGGGGACAAAGAGGCTCCCCAGGATGTCACAATGGGACCTGGGGACAAGGGGGTCTCCAGGAACTCACAATGGGCTCTGGGGACAATGGAGGTTCCCCAGGATGTTCAAAATAGGCCCTGAGGACAAGGGGTGGTCCCCATGGTGTCACAATGGGTCTCCAGTGACAAGGGGGTCCCCAAGGTGTCACAATGGGCCCTGGGGACAATGGGGGGTCCTGGGACGAAACAATAGGCCCTGGGGACAAGGGGGTTCCCCACAGTGTCACAATGGGCCCTGGGGATAAAGGGGGTCCCCACGGTGTTACAATGGTCCCGGGGGACAAAGGGGGATGCCCAGGATGTCACAATGGGCCCTGAGGACAAGGAGGGTCCCCATGGTGTCATAATGGGTCCTGGGGACAAGGGGGTCCCCAGGATGTAACAATGGACCCTGGGGACAATGGGGGGTCCTGGGACGTCACAATGGGCCCTGGAGACAAAGGGGGTCTCCAGGATGTCACAATGGGCCCTGGGGACAATGGGGGGTCCTGGGACATCACAATAGGCCCCAGTGACATGGGGGTCCCCAGGATCTCACAATGGGCCCTGGGGACAACGGGGGGTCCTGGGATGTCACAATGGGCCCCAGTGACAAAGGGGGTCCCCTGAATGTCACAATGGGCCCTGGGGACAATGGGGGTTCCTGGGATGTCACAATGGGCCCTGGGGACAAGGAGGGATCCCCAGGATGTCAGAATGGGCCCTGGGGACAATGGGGGGTCCTGGGACGTCACAATGGGCCCTGGGGACAAGAGGGGGTCCCCAGGATGTCACAATGGGTCCTGTGGACAATGGGGGTCCTGGGACGTCACAATGGGCCCTGGGGACACAGAGGGGCCCTAGGACGTCACAATCAGTCCTGGGGACAAGGTGGGGTCCCCTGAGAGTCACAATGAGCCCTGGGAAGAGAGGGGTCTCCCAAGGACATCACAATGGGCCCTGGGAACAATGGGGGGTCCTGGGACGTCACAATTGGCCCTGGGGACAAGGGGGGGTACCCATAGTGTCACAATGGGTCCTGGGGAAAATGGGGTCCCCAGGATGTCACAATGGGCCCTGGGGACAATGTGGGGTCCTGGGATGTCACAATGGGCCCCAGTGACAAAGGGGGTCCCCTGAATGTTACAATGGGTCCTGAGGACAGTGGGGGGTCCTGGGACGTCACAATGGGCCCTGGGGACAAGGAGGGATCCCCAGAATGTCACAATGGGCCCTGGGGACAAGGGGGGGTCCCCAGGATGTCACAATGGGCCCTGGGGACAACGGGGCGTCCTAAGACGTCACAATGGGCCCTGGGGTCAAGCATGGATCCCCAGGATGTCACAATGGGCCCTGGACACAATGGGGGGTCCTGGGACGTCACAATGGGTCCCGGTGACAAGGGGGCATCCCCAGGATGTCAAAATGCACCCTGGGGCCAATGGGGGTCCTGCGATGTCACAATTGGCCCTGGGGACAAGAGGGGGTACCCATAGTGTCACAATGGGTCCTGGGGAAAATGGGGTCCCCAGGATGTCACAATGGGCCCTGGGGACAAAGGGGGTCCCCACGGTATCAGAATGGGCCCTGGGGACAAAGCGGGGTTCCTGGGATGTCTCAATGAGCCCTGCGGACAAGGGTGGTACCCACGGTGTCACAATGGGCCCTGGGCACAACGGGGGGTCCCCATAGTGTCACAATGGGCCCTGGGGACAATGGGGGATCCTGGGACGTCACAATGGGCCCTGGGGACAAGGGGGGGTCCCCAGGACGTCACAATGGGCCCTGGGGACAAGGGGGGGTCCCCATAGTGTCACAATGGGCCCTGGGGACAATGGGGGGTGTCCAGGATGTCAGAATGAGTCCTGAGGACAAGGAGGGGTCCCCATGGTGTCACAATAGGCCCTGGGGACAAAGTGGGGTCCAAGAATGTCACAATGGGCCCTGGGGACAAAAGGGGTTGCCATGGTGCCACAATGGGCCCTGAGGACAAGCCGGGGTCTCCATGGTGTCACAATGGGCCCCAGTGACAAAGGGGGTCCACTGAATGTCACAATAGGTCCTGGGGACAATGGGGGGTCCTGGGACGTCACAATGGGCCCTGCGGACAAGGAGGGATCCCCAGGATGTCACAATGGGCCCTGGGGACAATGGGGGTTCCTGGGACGTCACAATGGGCCCTGGGGACAAGTGGGGGTCCCCAGGATGTCACAATGGGCCCTGGGGACAAGGGGGTGCAGAGGATGTCACAATGGGCCCTGGGGACTAGGGGGGGTCCTGGGATGTCACAATGGGCCCCAGTGACAAAGGGCGTCCCTATGGTGCCACAATGGGCCCTGGGCACAAAGGGGGTCCCCTGGATGTCACAATGGGTTCTGGGGACAAGGAGGGTCCCCAGGATGTCACAAGGGGCCCTGGGGACAAAGAGCATCCCCAGCATGTCACAATGGGCCCTGGGGACAAAGGGGGTCCCCATGGTATCAGAATGGGCCCTGGGGACAAAGGTGGGTCGCCTGAATGTCACAATGGGCCCTGGGGACAATGGGGGGTCCTGGGATGTCACAATGAGCCCTGCAGACAAGGGTGGTACCCACGGTGTCACAATGGGCCCTGGGCACAAGGGGGGGTCCCCATAGTGTCACAATGGACCCTGGGGACAAGGGGGTGCCGAGGATGTCACAATGGGCCCTGGGGACAATGGGGGGTCCTTGGACCTCATAATGGGCCCTGAGGATAATGGTGGGTCCCCTGAATGTCAAAATGGGCCCTGGGGACAAAGGGGGGTCCGCAGGATGTCACAATGGGCACTGGGGACAAAGGGGGGTCCCCAGGATGTCACAATGGGCCCTGGGGACAATGTGGGGTCCTGGGATTTCACAATGGGCCCCAGTGACAAAGGGGGTCCCCTGAATGTCACAATGGGTCCTGGGGACAATGGGGGGTCCTGGGACGTCACAATGGGCCCTGGGGACAAGGAGGGATTCCCAAAATGTCACAATGGGCCCTGGGGACAAGGGGATGTCCCCAGGATGTCACAATGGGCCCTGCGGACAAGGGTGGTACCCACGGTGTCACAATGGGCACTGGGCACAAGGGGGGGTCCCTATAGTGTCACAATGGGTCCTGGGGACAAGTGCAGTCCCCTGAAAGTCACAGTGGGCCCTTGGGACAATGTGGGGTCCTGGGATCTCACAATGGGCCCCAATGACAAACGGGGGCCCCTGAATGTCACAATGGGCCCTGGGGACAATGGGGGGTCCTGGGACGTCACAAAGGGCCCTGGGGACAAAGGGCGGTCCTCAGGATATCACAATGGGCCCTGGGGACAAAGGGTGGTCGCCAGGATATCACAATGGGCTCTGGTGACAATGGGGTCCCCAGGATGTCACAATGGGCCCTGAAGACAACAGGCGGTCCTGGGATGTCACAATGGGCCCTGGGGACAAAGAGTGTCCCCAGGATATCAGAATGGGCCCTGAGGACAAGTTGGGGTCCCCTGAATTTCACAATGGGCCCTGGGGACAAAGAGGGCTCCCCAGCATATCACAATGGGCCCTGGGGACAATGGGGGGTCCTGGGACGTCACAATGGGCCCTGGGGACAAGGAGGGATCCACAGGATGTCACAATGGGCCCTGGGGACAATGGGGGGTCCTGGGACATCACAATGGGCCCTGGGGACAATGGGGGGTCACCAGGATGTCACAATGGGCCCTGGGGACAAAGAGGGGTCCCCTGAATGTCACAATGGGCCCTGGGGACAAGGGGGTGCAGTGGATGTCACAATGGGCCCTGGGGACAATGGGGGGCGTCCAGGATGTCAGAATGAGTCCTGAGGACAAGGCGGGGTCCCCATGGTGTCACAATGGGTCCCCAGTGACAAGGAGGGGTCCCCATGGTGTCACAATAGGCCCTGGGGACAAAAGGGGTTGCCATGGTGCCACAATGGGCCCTGGGGTCAAAGGGGGGTCCTGGGATGTCACAATGGGCCCTGGGGACAAAGGGGGTGTCCCCATGGTGCCACAACGGGCCCTGCGAGCAAGGGGGTGGCCAGGATGTCACAATGGGTCCTGGGGAAAATGGGGGGTGCCCAGGATGTCACAATGGACCCTGAGGACAAGCGGGAATCTCCATGGTGTCACAATGGGCCCCAGTGACAAAGGGGGTCCCCTGAATGTCACAATAGGTCCTGGGGACAATGGGGGGTCCTGGGACGTCACAATGGGCCCTGGGGACAAGGAGGGATCCCCAGGATGTCACAATGGGCCCTGGGGACAATGGGGGTTCCTGGGACATCACAATGGGCCCTGGGGACAAGGGGGGGTCCCCAGGATGTCACAATGGGCCCTGGGGACAAAGAGGGGTCCCCTGAATGTCACAATGGGCCCTGGGGACAAGGGGGTGCCGAGGATGTCACAATGGGCCCTGGGGACAATGGGGGGTCCTGGGATGTCACAATGGACCCTGGGGACAAGGAGGCATCCCCAGGATGTCACAATGGGCCCTGGGGACAATGGGGGGTCCTGGGACGTCACAATGGGCCCTGGGGACAAGGGGGGGTCCCCAGGATGTCACAATGGGCCCTGGGGACAAAGTAAGGTCCTGGGATGTCACAATGGGCCCTGGGGACAAGGGGGGGTCCCCAGGATGTCACAATGGGCCTTGGGAACAAGGGGGTCCCCCAGATATCACAATGGGCCCTGGGGACAATGTAAGGTCCTGGGCTGTCACAATGGACCCTGAGAACAAGGGGGTCCCCAGGATGTCACAATGAAGTCTTGGGACAAAGGGGGTCCCCAGGATGTCACAATGGGCCCTGGGGACCAGGGGGGGTCGTGGGATGTCACAATGGGCCCCAGTGACAAAGGGGGTCCCTATGGTGCCACACTGGGCCCTGGGGACAAAGGGGGTCCCCTGGATGTCACAATGGGCTCTGGGGACAAGGAGGGTCCCCAGGATGTCACAATGGGCCCTGGGGACAAAGAGCATCCCCAGCATGTCACAATGGGCTCTGGGGACAAAGGGGGTCCCCACGGTATCAGAATGGGCCCTGCGGACAAGGGGGGTCCCCTGAATGTCACAATGGGCCCTGGGGACAATGGGAGGTCCTGGGATGTCACAATGAGCCCTGCAGGCAAGGGTGGTACCCACAGTGTCACAATGGGCCCTGGGCACAAGGGGGGATCCCCATAGTGTCACAATGGACCCTGGGGACAAGGGGGTGCCGAGGATGTCACAATGGGCCCTGGGGACAACAGGCGGTCCTGGGATGTCACAATGGGCCCTGGGGACAAAGAGTGTCCCCAGGATATCAGAATGGGCCCTGAGGACAAGTTGGGGTCCCCTGAATTTCAAAATGGGCCCTGGGGACAAAGAGGGCTCCCCAGCATATCACAATGGGCCCTGGGGACAATGGGGGGTCCTGGGACGTCACAATGGGCCCTGGGGACAAGGAGGGATCCACAGGATGTCACAATGGGCCCTGGGGACAATGGGGGGTCCTGGGACGTCACAATGGGCCCTGGGGACAAGGGGGAGTCCCCAGGATGTCACAATGGGCCCTGGGGACAAAGAGGGGTCCCCTGAATGTCAAAATGGGCCCTGGGGACAAGGGGGTGCAGTGGATGTCACAATGGGCCCTGGGGACAATGCGGGGTGTCCAGGATGTGAGAATGAGTCCTGAGGACAAGGGGAGTCCCCATGGTGTCATAATGGGTCCCCAGTGACAAGGAGGGATCCCCATGGTGTCACAATAGGCCCTGGGGACAAAGTGGGGTCCAAGATTGTCACAATGGGCCCTGGGGACAAAAGGGGTTGCCATAGTGCCACAATGGGCCCTGGGGTTCAAAGGGGGTCCCCATGGTGCTACAATGGGCCCCAGTGACAAAGGGGGGTCCTGGGATGTCACAATGGGCCCTGGGGACAAAGGGGGTGTCCCCATGGTGCCACAATGGGCCCTGGGAGGAAGGGGATGGCCAGGATGTCACAATGGGTCCTGGGGAAAATGGGGGGTGCCCAGGATGTCACAATGGACCCTGAGGACAAGCGGGGGTCTCCATGGTGTCACAATGGGCCCCAGTGACAAAGGCGATCCCCTGAATGTCACAATCGGTCCTGGGGACAATGGGGGGTCCTGGGACCTCACAATGGGCCCTGCGGACAAGGAGGGATCCCCAGGATGTCACAATGGGCCCTGGGGACAATGGGGGGTCCTGGGACGTCACAATGGGCCCTGGGGACAAGGGGGGGTCCCCAGGATGTCACAATGGGCCCTGGGGACAAAGAGGGGTCCCCTGAATGTCACAATGGGCCCTGGGGACAAGGGGGTGCAGAGGATGTCACAATGGGCCCTGGGGACAATGGGGTTGCCCAGGATGTCACAATGGGCCCTGGGGACAAGGAGGGATCCCCAGGATGTCACAATGGGCCCTGGGGACAAGGGAGTGCCGAGGATGTCACAATGGGCCCTGGGGACAAGGGGGGGTCCCCAGGATGTCACAATGGGCCCTGGGGACAAGGGAGTGCCGAGGATGTCAAAATGGGCCCTGGGGACAAGGGGGGGTCCCCAGGATGTCACAATGGGCCTTGGGAACAAGGGGGTCCCCCAGATATCACAATGGGCCCCGGGGACAATGTAAGGTCCTGGGCTGTCACAATGGACCCTGAGGACAAGGGGGGACCCCAGGATGTCACAATGAAGTCTTGGGACAAAGGGGGTCCCCAGGATGTCACAATGGGCCCTGGGGACAAAGGGGGTCCCCACGGTGTCAGAATGGGCCCTGGGGACAAGGGGGGTCCCCTGAATGTCACAATGGGCCCTGGGGACAATGGGGGGTCCTGGGATGTCACAATGAGCCCTGCAGACAAGGGTGGTACCCACGGTGTCACAATGGGCCCTGGGCACAAGGGGGGGTCCCCATAGTGTCACAATGGACCCTGGGGACAAGGGGGTGCCGAGGATGTCACAATGGACCCTGGGGACAATGGGGGGTCCTGGGACCTCACAATGGGCCCTGAGGACAATGGTGGGTCCCCTGAATGTCAAAATGGGCCCTGGGGACAAAGCGGGGTCCGCAGCATGTCACAATGGGCACTGGGGAGAAAGGGGGGCGTCCCCATGGTGTCACAATGGGCCCAAGTGACAAGGAGGGTCCCCGCGGTGCCACGATGGGTCCTGGGGACAAGGGCGTCCCCCAGATGTCACAATGGGCCCTGGGGACAATGGGGTTGCCCAGGATGTCACAATGGGCCCTGGGGACAATGGGAGTCCCCAAGGTGTCAGAACGAACCCTGGGGACAAAGTGGAATCCTGGAATGTCACAATGGCCCCCAGTGACAAAGGGGTTCCCCATGGTGCCACAATGGGCCCTGGGGACAAAAGGCGTCCCCAGGATTTCACAATAGCACTGGGGACAAAGGGGGGTCGTGGGATGTCACAATGGGCCCTGGGGACAAGGGAGATCCCCATGGTGTCACAATAAGCCCTGGGGACAAAGGGTGGTCCTGGGACATTTCAATGGGCCCTGGGGACAAAGTGGGACCCCATGGTGTCACAATGGGCCCTGGGGACAAGGGGGTCCCCCGGATGTCACAATGGGCCCTGGGGACCAGGGGGGGTCCTGGGATGTCACAATGGGCCCCAGTGACAAAGAGGGTCCTCATGGTGCCACAATGGGCCCTGGGGACAAAGGGGGTCCCCTGGATGTCACAATGGGCTCTGGGGACAAAGGCGGGTGTCGACGGTGTCAAAATGGGCCCTGGGCACAAGGCGGGGTCCCCATAGTGTCACAATGGGTCCTGGGGACAAGTGGGGTCCCCAGGATGTCACAATAGGTCCTGGGGACAATGTGGGGTCCTGGGATGTCACAAAGGGCCCCAGTGACAAAGGGGGTCCCCTGAATGTCACAATGGGCCCCGGGGACACTGGGGGGTCCTGGGACGTCACAATGGGCCCTGGGGACAAGGAGGGATTCCCAGGATGTCACAATGGGCCCTGGGGACAAGGGTGGTACTCACGGTGTCACAATGGTCACTGGGCACAAGGGGGTGTCCCTATAGTGTCACAATGGGTCCTGGGGACAAGTGGGGTCCCCTGAAAGTCACAATGGGCCCTGGGGACAATGTGGGGTCCTGGGATGTCACAATGGGCCCCAGTGACAAACGGGGGCCCCTGAATGTCACAATGGGCCCCGGGGACAATGGGGGGTCCTGGGACGTCACAATGGGCCCTGGGGACAAGGAGGGCACCCCAGGATGTCACACAGGGCCCTGGGGACAATGGCGGGTCGTGGGACGTCACAGTGGGCCCTGGGAACAAGGGGGGGTCCCCAGGATGTCACAATGGGCCCTGGGGACAAAGAGGGGTCCCCTAAATGTCACAATGGGCCTTGGGGACAAGGGGGTGCCGAGGATGTCACAATGGGTCCTGGGGAAAATGGGGGGTGCCCAGGATGTCACAATGGACCCTGAGGACAAGCGGGAATCTCCATGGTGTCACAATGGGCCCCAGTGACAAAGGGGGTCCCCTGAATGTCACAATAGGTCCTGGGGACAATGGGGGGTCCTGGGACGTCACAATGGGCCCTGGGGACAAGGAGGGATCCCCAGGATGTCACAATGGGCCCTGGGGACAATGGGGGTTCCTGGGACATCACAATGGGCCCTGGGGACAAGGAGGGATCCCCAGGATGTCACAATGGGCCCTGGGGACAATGGGGGTTCCTGGGACATCACAATGGGCCCTGGGGACAAGGGGGGGTCCCCAGGATGTCACAATGGGCCCTGGGGACAAAGAGGGGTCCCCTGAATGTCACAATGGGCCCTGGGGACAAGGGGGTGCCGAGGATGTCACAATGGGCCCTGGGGACAATGGGGGGTCCTGGGATGTCACAATGGACCCTGGGGACAAGGAGGCATCCCCAGGATGTCACAATGGGCCCTGGGGACAATGGGGGGTCCTGGGACGTCACAATGGGCCCTGGGGACAAGGGGGGGTCCCCAGGATGTCACAATGGGCCCTGGGGACAAAGTAAGGTCCTGGGATGTCACAATGGGCCCTGGGGACAAGGGGGGGTCCCCAGGATGTCACAATGGGCCTTGGGAACAAGGGGGTCCCCCAGATATCACAATGGGCCCTGGGGACAATGTAAGGTCCTGGGCTGTCACAATGGACCCTGAGAACAAGGGGGTCCCCAGGATGTCACAATGAAGTCTTGGGACAAAGGGGGTCCCCAGGATGTCACAATGGGCCCTGGGGACCAGGGGGGGTCGTGGGATGTCACAATGGGCCCCAGTGACAAAGGGGGTCCCTATGGTGCCACACTGGGCCCTGGGGACAAAGGGGGTCCCCTGGATGTCACAATGGGCTCTGGGGACAAGGAGGGTCCCCAGGATGTCACAATGGGCCCTGGGGACAAAGAGCATCCCCAGCATGTCACAATGGGCTCTGGGGACAAAGGGGGTCCCCACGGTATCAGAATGGGCCCTGCGGACAAGGGGGGTCCCCTGAATGTCACAATGGGCCCTGGGGACAATGGGAGGTCCTGGGATGTCACAATGAGCCCTGCAGGCAAGGGTGGTACCCACAGTGTCACAATGGGCCCTGGGCACAAGGGGGGATCCCCATAGTGTCACAATGGACCCTGGGGACAAGGGGGTGCCGAGGATGTCACAATGGGCCCTGGGGACAACAGGCGGTCCTGGGATGTCACAATGGGCCCTGGGGACAAAGAGTGTCCCCAGGATATCAGAATGGGCCCTGAGGACAAGTTGGGGTCCCCTGAATTTCAAAATGGGCCCTGGGGACAAAGAGGGCTCCCCAGCATATCACAATGGGCCCTGGGGACAATGGGGGGTCCTGGGACGTCACAATGGGCCCTGGGGACAAGGAGGGATCCACAGGATGTCACAATGGGCCCTGGGGACAATGGGGGGTCCTGGGACGTCACAATGGGCCCTGGGGACAAGGGGGAGTCCCCAGGATGTCACAATGGGCCCTGGGGACAAAGAGGGGTCCCCTGAATGTCAAAATGGGCCCTGGGGACAAGGGGGTGCAGTGGATGTCACAATGGGCCCTGGGGACAATGCGGGGTGTCCAGGATGTGAGAATGAGTCCTGAGGACAAGGGGAGTCCCCATGGTGTCATAATGGGTCCCCAGTGACAAGGAGGGATCCCCATGGTGTCACAATAGGCCCTGGGGACAAAGTGGGGTCCAAGATTGTCACAATGGGCCCTGGGGACAAAAGGGGTTGCCATAGTGCCACAATGGGCCCTGGGGTTCAAAGGGGGTCCCCATGGTGCTACAATGGGCCCCAGTGACAAAGGGGGGTCCTGGGATGTCACAATGGGCCCTGGGGACAAAGGGGGTGTCCCCATGGTGCCACAATGGGCCCTGGGAGGAAGGGGATGGCCAGGATGTCACAATGGGTCCTGGGGAAAATGGGGGGTGCCCAGGATGTCACAATGGACCCTGAGGACAAGCGGGGGTCTCCATGGTGTCACAATGGGCCCCAGTGACAAAGGCGATCCCCTGAATGTCACAATCGGTCCTGGGGACAATGGGGGGTCCTGGGACCTCACAATGGGCCCTGCGGACAAGGAGGGATCCCCAGGATGTCACAATGGGCCCTGGGGACAATGGGGGGTCCTGGGACGTCACAATGGGCCCTGGGGACAAGGGGGGGTCCCCAGGATGTCACAATGGGCCCTGGGGACAAAGAGGGGTCCCCTGAATGTCACAATGGGCCCTGGGGACAAGGGGGTGCAGAGGATGTCACAATGGGCCCTGGGGACAATGGGGTTGCCCAGGATGTCACAATGGGCCCTGGGGACAAGGAGGGATCCCCAGGATGTCACAATGGGCCCTGGGGACAAGGGAGTGCCGAGGATGTCACAATGGGCCCTGGGGACAAGGGGGGGTCCCCAGGATGTCACAATGGGCCCTGGGGACAAGGGAGTGCCGAGGATGTCAAAATGGGCCCTGGGGACAAGGGGGGGTCCCCAGGATGTCACAATGGGCCTTGGGAACAAGGGGGTCCCCCAGATATCACAATGGGCCCCGGGGACAATGTAAGGTCCTGGGCTGTCACAATGGACCCTGAGGACAAGGGGGGACCCCAGGATGTCACAATGAAGTCTTGGGACAAAGGGGGTCCCCAGGATGTCACAATGGGCCCTGGGGACAAAGGGGGTCCCCACGGTGTCAGAATGGGCCCTGGGGACAAGGGGGGTCCCCTGAATGTCACAATGGGCCCTGGGGACAATGGGGGGTCCTGGGATGTCACAATGAGCCCTGCAGACAAGGGTGGTACCCACGGTGTCACAATGGGCCCTGGGCACAAGGGGGGGTCCCCATAGTGTCACAATGGACCCTGGGGACAAGGGGGTGCCGAGGATGTCACAATGGACCCTGGGGACAATGGGGGGTCCTGGGACCTCACAATGGGCCCTGAGGACAATGGTGGGTCCCCTGAATGTCAAAATGGGCCCTGGGGACAAAGCGGGGTCCGCAGCATGTCACAATGGGCACTGGGGAGAAAGGGGGGCGTCCCCATGGTGTCACAATGGGCCCAAGTGACAAGGAGGGTCCCCGCGGTGCCACGATGGGTCCTGGGGACAAGGGCGTCCCCCAGATGTCACAATGGGCCCTGGGGACAATGGGGTTGCCCAGGATGTCACAATGGGCCCTGGGGACAATGGGAGTCCCCAAGGTGTCAGAACGAACCCTGGGGACAAAGTGGAATCCTGGAATGTCACAATGGCCCCCAGTGACAAAGGGGTTCCCCATGGTGCCACAATGGGCCCTGGGGACAAAAGGCGTCCCCAGGATTTCACAATAGCACTGGGGACAAAGGGGGGTCGTGGGATGTCACAATGGGCCCTGGGGACAAGGGAGATCCCCATGGTGTCACAATAAGCCCTGGGGACAAAGGGTGGTCCTGGGACATTTCAATGGGCCCTGGGGACAAAGTGGGACCCCATGGTGTCACAATGGGCCCTGGGGACAAGGGGGTCCCCCGGATGTCACAATGGGCCCTGGGGACCAGGGGGGGTCCTGGGATGTCACAATGGGCCCCAGTGACAAAGAGGGTCCTCATGGTGCCACAATGGGCCCTGGGGACAAAGGGGGTCCCCTGGATGTCACAATGGGCTCTGGGGACAAAGGCGGGTGTCGACGGTGTCAAAATGGGCCCTGGGCACAAGGCGGGGTCCCCATAGTGTCACAATGGGTCCTGGGGACAAGTGGGGTCCCCAGGATGTCACAATAGGTCCTGGGGACAATGTGGGGTCCTGGGATGTCACAAAGGGCCCCAGTGACAAAGGGGGTCCCCTGAATGTCACAATGGGCCCCGGGGACACTGGGGGGTCCTGGGACGTCACAATGGGCCCTGGGGACAAGGAGGGATTCCCAGGATGTCACAATGGGCCCTGGGGACAAGGGTGGTACTCACGGTGTCACAATGGTCACTGGGCACAAGGGGGTGTCCCTATAGTGTCACAATGGGTCCTGGGGACAAGTGGGGTCCCCTGAAAGTCACAATGGGCCCTGGGGACAATGTGGGGTCCTGGGATGTCACAATGGGCCCCAGTGACAAACGGGGGCCCCTGAATGTCACAATGGGCCCCGGGGACAATGGGGGGTCCTGGGACGTCACAATGGGCCCTGGGGACAAGGAGGGCACCCCAGGATGTCACACAGGGCCCTGGGGACAATGGCGGGTCGTGGGACGTCACAGTGGGCCCTGGGAACAAGGGGGGGTCCCCAGGATGTCACAATGGGCCCTGGGGACAAAGAGGGGTCCCCTAAATGTCACAATGGGCCTTGGGGACAAGGGGGTGCCGAGGATGTCACAATGGGTCCTGGGGAAAATGGGGGGTGCCCAGGATGTCACAATGGACCCTGAGGACAAGCGGGAATCTCCATGGTGTCACAATGGGCCCCAGTGACAAAGGGGGTCCCCTGAATGTCACAATAGGTCCTGGGGACAATGGGGGGTCCTGGGACGTCACAATGGGCCCTGGGGACAAGGAGGGATCCCCAGGATGTCACAATGGGCCCTGGGGACAATGGGGGTTCCTGGGACATCACAATGGGCCCTGGGGACAAGGAGGGATCCCCAGGATGTCACAATGGGCCCTGGGGACAATGGGGGTTCCTGGGACATCACAATGGGCCCTGGGGACAAGGGGGGGTCCCCAGGATGTCACAATGGGCCCTGGGGACAAAGAGGGGTCCCCTGAATGTCACAATGGGCCCTGGGGACAAGGGGGTGCCGAGGATGTCACAATGGGCCCTGGGGACAATGGGGGGTCCTGGGATGTCACAATGGACCCTGGGGACAAGGAGGCATCCCCAGGATGTCACAATGGGCCCTGGGGACAATGGGGGGTCCTGGGACGTCACAATGGGCCCTGGGGACAAGGGGGGGTCCCCAGGATGTCACAATGGGCCCTGGGGACAAAGTAAGGTCCTGGGATGTCACAATGGGCCCTGGGGACAAGGGGGGGTCCCCAGGATGTCACAATGGGCCTTGGGAACAAGGGGGTCCCCCAGATATCACAATGGGCCCTGGGGACAATGTAAGGTCCTGGGCTGTCACAATGGACCCTGAGAACAAGGGGGTCCCCAGGATGTCACAATGAAGTCTTGGGACAAAGGGGGTCCCCAGGATGTCACAATGGGCCCTGGGGACCAGGGGGGGTCGTGGGATGTCACAATGGGCCCCAGTGACAAAGGGGGTCCCTATGGTGCCACACTGGGCCCTGGGGACAAAGGGGGTCCCCTGGATGTCACAATGGGCTCTGGGGACAAGGAGGGTCCCCAGGATGTCACAATGGGCCCTGGGGACAAAGAGCATCCCCAGCATGTCACAATGGGCTCTGGGGACAAAGGGGGTCCCCACGGTATCAGAATGGGCCCTGCGGACAAGGGGGGTCCCCTGAATGTCACAATGGGCCCTGGGGACAATGGGAGGTCCTGGGATGTCACAATGAGCCCTGCAGGCAAGGGTGGTACCCACAGTGTCACAATGGGCCCTGGGCACAAGGGGGGATCCCCATAGTGTCACAATGGACCCTGGGGACAAGGGGGTGCCGAGGATGTCACAATGGGCCCTGGGGACAACAGGCGGTCCTGGGATGTCACAATGGGCCCTGGGGACAAAGAGTGTCCCCAGGATATCAGAATGGGCCCTGAGGACAAGTTGGGGTCCCCTGAATTTCAAAATGGGCCCTGGGGACAAAGAGGGCTCCCCAGCATATCACAATGGGCCCTGGGGACAATGGGGGGTCCTGGGACGTCACAATGGGCCCTGGGGACAAGGAGGGATCCACAGGATGTCACAATGGGCCCTGGGGACAATGGGGGGTCCTGGGACATCACAATGGGCCCTGGGGACAATGGGGGGTCACCAGGATGTCACAATGGGCCCTGGGGACAAAGAGGGGTCCCCTGAATGTCACAATGGGCCCTGGGGACAAGGGGGTGCAGTGGATGTCACAATGGGCCCTGGGGACAATGGGGGGCGTCCAGGATGTCAGAATGAGTCCTGAGGACAAGGCGGGGTCCCCATGGTGTCACAATGGGTCCCCAGTGACAAGGAGGGGTCCCCATGGTGTCACAATAGGCCCTGGGGACAAAAGGGGTTGCCATGGTGCCACAATGGGCCCTGGGGTCAAAGGGGGGTCCTGGGATGTCACAATGGGCCCTGGGGACAAAGGGGGTGTCCCCATGGTGCCACAACGGGCCCTGCGAGCAAGGGGGTGGCCAGGATGTCACAATGGGTCCTGGGGAAAATGGCGGGTGCCCAGGATGTCACAATGGACCCTGAGGACAAGCGGGAATCTCCATGGTGTCACAATGGGCCCCAGTGACAAAGGGGGTCCCCTGAATGTCACAATAGGTCCTGGGGACAATGGGGGGTCCTGGGACGTCACAATGGGCCCTGGGGACAAGGAGGGATCCCCAGGATGTCACAATGGGCCCTGGGGACAATGGGGGTTCCTGGGACATCACAATGGGCCCTGGGGACAAGGGGGGGTCCCCAGGATGTCACAATGGGCCCTGGGGACAAAGAGGGGTCCCCTGAATGTCACAATGGGCCCTGGGGACAAGGGGGTGCCGAGGATGTCACAATGGGCCCTGGGGACAATGGGGGGTCCTGGGATGTCACAATGGACCCTGGGGACAAGGAGGCATCCCCAGGATGTCACAATGGGCCCTGGGGACAATGGGGGGTCCTGGGACGTCACAATGGGCCCTGGGGACAAGGGGGGGTCCCCAGGATGTCACAATGGGCCCTGGGGACAAAGTAAGGTCCTGGGATGTCACAATGGGCCCTGGGGACAAGGGGGGGTCCCCAGGATGTCACAATGGGCCTTGGGAACAAGGGGGTCCCCCAGATATCACAATGGGCCCTGGGGACAATGTAAGGTCCTGGGCTGTCACAATGGACCCTGAGAACAAGGGGGTCCCCAGGATGTCATAATGAAGTCTTGGGACAAAGGGGGTCCCCAGGATGTCACAATGGGCCCTGGGGACCAGGGGGGGTCGTGGGATGTCACAATGGGCCCCAGTGACAAAGGGGGTCCCTATGGTGCCACACTGGGCCCTGGGGACAAAGGGGGTCCCCTGGATGTCACAATGGGCTCTGGGGACAAGGAGGGTCCCCAGGATGTCACAATGGGCCCTGGGGACAAAGAGCATCCCCAGCATGTCACAATGGGCTCTGGGGACAAAGGGGGTCCCCACGGTATCAGAATGGGCCCTGCGGACAAGGGGGGTCCCCTGAATGTCACAATGGGCCCTGGGGACAATGGGAGGTCCTGGGATGTCACAATGAGCCCTGCAGGCAAGGGTGGTACCCACAGTGTCACAATGGGCCCTGGGCACAAGGGGGGATCCCCATAGTGTCACAATGGACCCTGGGGACAAGGGGGTGCCGAGGATGTCACAATGGGCCCTGGGGACAACAGGCGGTCCTGGGATGTCACAATGGGCCCTGGGGACAAAGAGTGTCCCCAGGATATCAGAATGGGCCCTGAGGACAAGTTGGGGTCCCCTGAATTTCAAAATGGGCCCTGGGGACAAAGAGGGCTCCCCAGCATATCACAATGGGCCCTGGGGACAATGGGGGGTCCTGGGACGTCACAATGGGCCCTGGGGACAAGGAGGGATCCACAGGATGTCACAATGGGCCCTGGGGACAATGGGGGGTCCTGGGACGTCACAATGGGCCCTGGGGACAAGGGGGAGTCCCCAGGATGTCACAATGGGCCCTGGGGACAAAGAGGGGTCCCCTGAATGTCAAAATGGGCCCTGGGGACAAGGGGGTGCAGTGGATGTCACAATGGGCCCTGGGGACAATGCGGGGTGTCCAGGATGTGAGAATGAGTCCTGAGGACAAGGGGAGTCCCCATGGTGTCATAATGGGTCCCCAGTGACAAGGAGGGATCCCCATGGTGTCACAATAGGCCCTGGGGACAAAGTGGGGTCCAAGATTGTCACAATGGGCCCTGGGGACAAAAGGGGTTGCCATAGTGCCACAATGGGCCCTGGGGTCAAAGGGGGTCCCCATGGTGCTACAATGGGCCCCAGTGACAAAGGGGGGTCCTGGGATGTCACAATGGGCCCTGGGGACAAAGGGGGTGTCCCCATGGTGCCACAATGGGCCCTGGGAGGAAGGGGATGGCCAGGATGTCACAATGGGTCCTGGGGAAAATGGGGGGTGCCCAGGATGTCACAATGGACCCTGAGGACAAGCGGGGGTCTCCATGGTGTCACAATGGGCCCCAGTGACAAAGGCGATCCCCTGAATGTCACAATCGGTCCTGGGGACAATGGGGGGTCCTGGGACCTCACAATGGGCCCTGCGGACAAGGAGGGATCCCCAGGATGTCACAATGGGCCCTGGGGACAATGGGGGGTCCTGGGACGTCACAATGGGCCCTGGGGACAAGGGGGGGTCCCCAGGATGTCACAATGGGCCCTGGGGACAAAGAGGGGTCCCCTGAATGTCACAATGGGCCCTGGGGACAAGGGGGTGCAGAGGATGTCACAATGGGCCCTGGGGACAATGGGGTTGCCCAGGATGTCACAATGGGCCCTGGGGACAAGGAGGGATCCCCAGGATGTCACAATGGGCCCTGGGGACAAGGGAGTGCCGAGGATGTCACAATGGGCCCTGGGGACAAGGGGGGGTCCCCAGGATGTCACAATGGGCCCTGGGGACAAGGGAGTGCCGAGGATGTCACAATGGGCCCTGGGGACAAGGGGGGGTCCCCAGGATGTCACAATGGGCCTTGGGAACAAGGGGGTCCCCCAGATATCACAATGGGCCCCGGGGACAATGTAAGGTCCTGGGCTGTCACAATGGACCCTGAGGACAAGGGGGGACCCCAGGATGTCACAATGAAGTCTTGGGACAAAGGGGGTCCCCAGGATGTCACAATGGGCCCTGGGGACAAAGGGGGTCCCCACGGTGTCAGAATGGGCCCTGGGGACAAGGGGGGTCCCCTGAATGTCACAATGGGCCCTGGGGACAATGGGGGGTCCTGGGATGTCACAATGAGCCCTGCAGACAAGGGTGGTACCCACGGTGTCACAATGGGCCCTGGGCACAAGGGGGGGTCCCCATAGTGTCACAATGGACCCTGGGGACAAGGGGGTGCCGAGGATGTCACAATGGACCCTGGGGACAATGGGGGGTCCTGGGACCTCACAATGGGCCCTGAGGACAATGGTGGGTCCCCTGAATGTCAAAATGGGCCCTGGGGACAAAGCGGGGTCCGCAGCATGTCACAATGGGCACTGGGGAGAAAGGGGGGCGTCCCCATGGTGTCACAATGGGCCCAAGTGACAAGGAGGGTCCCCGCGGTGCCACGATGGGTCCTGGGGACAAGGGCGTCCCCCAGATGTCACAATGGGCCCTGGGGACAATGGGGTTGCCCAGGATGTCACAATGGGCCCTGGGGACAATGGGAGTCCCCAAGGTGTCAGAACGAACCCTGGGGACAAAGTGGAATCCTGGAATGTCACAATGGCCCCCAGTGACAAAGGGGTTCCCCATGGTGCCACAATGGGCCCTGGGGACAAAAGGCGTCCCCAGGATTTCACAATAGCACTGGGGACAAAGGGGGGTCGTGGGATGTCACAATGGGCCCTGGGGACAAGGGAGATCCCCATGGTGTCACAATAAGCCCTGGGGACAAAGGGTGGTCCTGGGACATTTCAATGGGCCCTGGGGACAAAGTGGGACCCCATGGTGTCACAATGGGCCCTGGGGACAAGGGGGTCCCCCGGATGTCACAATGGGCCCTGGGGACCAGGGGGGGTCCTGGGATGTCACAATGGGCCCCAGTGACAAAGAGGGTCCTCATGGTGCCACAATGGGCCCTGGGGACAAAGGGGGTCCCCTGGATGTCACAATGGGCTCTGGGGACAAAGGCGGGTGTCGACGGTGTCAAAATGGGCCCTGGGCACAAGGCGGGGTCCCCATAGTGTCACAATGGGTCCTGGGGACAAGTGGGGTCCCCAGGATGTCACAATAGGTCCTGGGGACAATGTGGGGTCCTGGGATGTCACAAAGGGCCCCAGTGACAAAGGGGGTCCCCTGAATGTCACAATGGGCCCCGGGGACACTGGGGGGTCCTGGGACGTCACAATGGGCCCTGGGGACAAGGAGGGATTCCCAGGATGTCACAATGGGCCCTGGGGACAAGCGTGGTACTCACGGTGTCACAATGGTCACTGGGCACAAGGGGGGGTCCCTATAGTGTCACAATGGGTCCTGGGGACAAGTGGGGTCCCCTGAAAGTCACAATGGGCCCTGGGGACAATGTGGGGTCCTGGGATGTCACAATGGGCCCCAGTGACAAACGGGGGCCCCTGAATGTCACAATGGGCCCCGGGGACAATGGGGGGTCCTGGGACGTCACAATGGGCCCTGGGGACAAGGAGGGCACCCCAGGATGTCACACAGGGCCCTGGGGACAATGGCGGGTCGTGGGACGTCACAGTGGGCCCTGGGAACAAGGGGGGGTCCCCAGGATGTCACAATGGGCCCTGGGGACAAAGAGGGGTCCCCTAAATGTCACAATGGGCCTTGGGGACAAGGGGGTGCCGAGGATGTCACAATGGGCCCTGGGGAAAACGGGGGACCTGGGACGTCACGATGCGCCCTGGGGACAAGGAGGGATTCCCAGGATGTCACAATGGGCCCTGGGGACAAGGGTGGTACCCACGGTGCCACAATGGTCACTGGGCACAAGGGGGGGTCCCTATAGTGTCACAATGGGTCCTGGGGACAAGTGGGGTCCTGGGATGTCACAATGGGCCCCAGTGACAAACGGGGGCCCCTGAATGTCACAACGGGCCCTGGGGACAATGGGGGGTCCTGGGACGTCACAATGGGCCCTGGGGACAAAGGGGGGATCCCCAGGATGTCACAATGGGCCCTGGGAACAAGGGGGTGCAGAGGATGTCACAATGGGCCCTGGGGACAATGGGGGGTCCTGGGATGTCACAATGGGCCCTGGGGACAAGGAGGGATCCCCAGGATGTCACAATGGGCCCTGGGGACAATGGGGGGTCCTGGGACGTCACAATGGGCCCTGGGGACAAGGGGGGGTCCCCAGGATGTCACAATGGGCCCTGGGGACAAAGTAAGGTCCTGGGATGTCACAATGGGCCCTGGGGACAAGGGGGGGTCCCCTGGATGTCACAATGGGCCTTGGGAACAAGGGGGTCCCCCAGATATCACAATGGGCCCTGGGGACAATGTAAGGTCCTGGGCTGTCACAATGGACCCTGAGGACAAGGGGGGTCCCCAGGATGTCACTATGAAGTCTTGGGACAAAGGGGGTCCCCAGGATGTCACAATGGGCCCTGGGGACCAGGGGGGGTCCTGGGATGTCAGAATGGGCCCCAGTGACAAAGGGGGTCCCTATGGTGCCACAATGGGCCCTGGGGACAAAGGGGGTCCCCTGGATGTCACAATGGGCTCTGGGGACAAGGAGGGTCCCCAGGATGTCACAATGGGCCCTGGGGACAAAGAGCGTCCCCAGCATGTCACAATGGGCTCTGGGGACAAAGGGGGTCCCCACGGTATCAGAGTGGGCCCTGGGGACAAGGGGGGTCTCCTGAATGTCACAATGGGCCCTGGGGACAATGGGGGGTCCTGGGATGTCACAATGAGCCCTGCAGACAAGGGTGGTACCCACGGTGTCACAATGGGCCCTGGGCACAAGGGGGGGTCCCCATAGTGTCACAATGGACCCTGGGGACAAGGGGGTGCCGAGGATGTCACAATGGGCCCTGGGGACAATGGGGGGTCCTGGGACCTCACAATGGGCCCTGAGGACAATGGTGGGTCCCCTGAATGTCAAAATGGGCCCTGGGGACAAAGGGGGGTCCGCAGGATGTCACAATGGGCACTGGGGACAAAGGGGGGGTCCCCAGGATGTCACAATGGGCCCTGGGGACAATGTGGGGTCCTGGGATTTCACAATGGGCCCCAGTGACAAAGGGGGTCCCCTGAATGTCACAATGGGTCCTGGGGACAATGGGGGGTCCTGGGACTTGACAATGGGCCCTGGGGACAAGGAGGGATCCCCAGGATGTCACAATGGGCCCTGGGGACAAGGGGGTGTCCCCAGGATGTCACAATGGGCCCTGCGGACAAGGGTGGTACCCACGGTGTCACAATGGGCACTGGGTACAAGGGGGGGTCCCTATAGTGTCACAATGGGCCCTGGGGACAAGTAGAGTCTCCTGAAAGTCACAATGGGCCCTTGGGACAATGTGGGGTCCTGGGATCTCACAATGGGCCCCAATGACAAACGGGGGCCCCTGAATGTCATAATGGGCCCTGGGGACAATGGGGGGTCCTGGGACGTCACAATGGGCCCTGGGGACAAAGGGCGTTCCTCAGGATATCACAATGGGCCCTGGGGACAAAGGGTGGTCACCAGGATATCACAATGGGCTCTGGTGGCAATGGGGTCCCCAGGATGTCACAATGGGCCCTGGGGACAACAGGCGGTCCTGGGATGTCACAATGGGCCCTGGGGACAAAGAGTGTCCCCAGGATATCAGAATGGGCCCTGAGGACAAGTTGGGGTCCCCTGAATTTCAAAATGGGCCCTGGGGACAAAGAGGGCTCCCCAGCATATCACAATGGGCCCTGGGGACAATGGGGGGTCCTGGGACGTCACAATGGGCCCTGGGGACAAGGAGGGATCCACAGGATGTCACAATGGGTCCTGGGGACAATGGGGGGTCCTGGGACGTCACAATGGGCCCTGGGGACAAGGGGGAGTCCCCAGGATGTCACAATGGGCCCTGGGGACAAAGAGGGGTCCCCTGAATGTCAAAATGGGCCCTGGGGACAAGGGGGTGTAGTGGATGTCACAATGGGCCCTGGGGACAATGCGGGGTGTCCAGGATGTGAGAATGAGTCCTGAGGACAAGGGGGGTCCCCATGGTGTCATAATGGGTCCCCAGTGACAAGGAGGGATCCCCATGGTGTCACAATAGGCCCTGGGGACAAAGTGGGGTCCAAGAATGTCACAATGGGCCCTGGGGACAAAAGGGGTTGCCATAGTGCCACAATGGGCCCTGGGGTCAAAGGGGGTCCCCATGGTGCTACAATGGGCCCTGGGGACAAAGGGGGGTCCTGGGATGTCACAATGGGCCCTGGGGACAAAGGGGGTGTCCCCATGGTGCCACAATGGGCCCTGGGAGGAAGGGGATGGCCAGGATGTCACAATGGGTCCTGGGGAAAATGGGGGGTGCCCAGGATGTCACAATGGACCCTGAGGACAAGCGGGGGTCTCCATGGTGTCACAATGGGCCCCAGTGACAAACGGGGTCCCCTGAATGTCACAATAGGTCCTGGGGACAATGGGGGGTCCTGGGACCTCACAATGGGCCCTGCGGACAAGGAGGGATCCCCAGGATGTCACAATGGGCCCTGGGGACAATGGGGGGTCCTGGGACGTCACAATGGGCCCTGGGGACAAGGGGGGGTCCCCAGGATGTCACAATGGGCCCTGGGGACAAAGAGGGGTCCCCTGAATATCACAATGGGCCCTGGGGACAAGGGGGTGCCGAGGATGTCACAATGGGCCCTGGGGACAATGGGGGGTCCTGGGACATCACAATGGGCCCTGGGGACAAGGAGGGATCCCCAGGATGCCACAATGGGCCCTGGGGACAATGGGGGGTCCTGGGACGTCACAATGGGCCCTGGGGAGAAGGGGGGGTCCCCAGGATGTCACAATGGGCCCTAGGGACAAAGTAAGGTCCTGGGATGTCACAATGGGCCCTGGGGACAAGGGGGGGTCCCCAGGATGTCACAATGGGCCTTGGGAACAAGGGGGTCCCCCAGATATCACAATGGGCCCCGGGGACAATGTAAGGTCCTGGGCTGTCACAATGGACCCTGAGGACAAGGGGGGACCCCAGGATGTCACAATGAAGTCTTGGGACAAAGGGGGTCCCCAGGATGTCACAATGGGCCCTGGGGACAAAGGGGGTCCCCACGGTGTCAGAATGGGCCCTGGGGACAAGGGGGGTCCCCTGAATATCACAATGGGCCATGGGGACAAAGGGGGGTCCTGGGATGTCACAATGGGCCCTGGGGACAATGGGGGGTCCTGGGATGTCACAATGAGCCCTGGGGACAAGGGTGGTACCCACGGTGTCACAATGCGCCCTGGGCACAAGGGGGGGTCCCCATAGTGTCACAATGGACCCTGTGGACAAGGGGGTGCCGAGGATGTCACAATGGACCCTGGGGACAATGGGGGGTCCTGGGACCTCACAATGGGCCCTGAGGACAATGGTGGTCCCCTGAAGGTCACAATGGGCCCTGGGGACAAAGGGGGGTCCGCAGCATGTCACAATGGGCACTGGGGAGAAAGGGGGGCGTCCCCATGGTGTCACAATGGGCCCAAGTGACAAGGAGGGTCCCCGTGGTGCCACGATGGGTCCTGGGGACAAGGGCGTCCCCCAGATGTCACAATGGGCCCTGGGGACAATGGGGTTGCCCAGGATGTCACAATGGGCCCTGGGGACAATGGGAGTCCCCAAGGTGTCAGAACGAACCCTGGGGACAAAGTGGAATCCTGGAATGTCACAATGGCCCCCAGTGACAAAGGGGTTCCCCATGGTGCCACAATGGGCCCTGGGGACAAAAGGGGTCCCCAGGATTTCACAATAGCACTGGGGACAAGGGGGTGCCAAGGATGTCACAATGGGCCCTGGGGACAAGGGACATCCCCATGGTGTCACAATAAGCCCTGGGGACAAAGGGTGGTCCTGGGACATTTCAATGGGCCCTGGGGACAAAGTGGGACCCCATGGTGTCACAATGGGCCCTGGGGACAAGGGGGTCCCCCGGATGTCACAATGGGCCCTGGGGACCAGGGGGGGTCCTGGGATGTCACAATGGGCCCCAGTGACAAAGAGGGTCCTCATGGTGCCACAATGGGCCCTGGGGACAAAGGGGGTCCCCTGGATGTCACAATGGGCTCTGGGGACAAAGGCAGGTGTCGACGGTGTCAAAATGGGCCCTGGGCACAAGGGGGGGTCCCCATAGTGTCACAATGGGTCCTGGGGACAAGTGGGGTCCCCAGGATGTCACAATAGGTCCTGGGGACAATGTGGGGTCCTGGGATGTCACAAAGGGCCCCAGTGACAAAGGGGGTCCCCTGAATGTCACAATGGGCCCCGGGGACACTGGGGGGTCCTGGGACGTCACAATGGGCCCTGGGGACAAGGAGGGATTCCCAGGATGTCACAATGGGCCCTGGGGACAAGGGTGGTACTCACGGTGTCACAATGGTCACTGGGCACAAGGGGGGGTCCCTATAGTGTCACAATGGGTCCTGGGGACAAGTGGGGTCCCCTGAAAGTCACAATGGGCCCTGGGGACAATGTGGGGTCCTGGGATGTCACAATGGGCCCCAGTGACAAACGGGGGCCCCTGAATGTCACAATGGGCCCCGGGGACAATGGGGGGTCCTGGGACGTCACAATGGGCCCTGGGGACAAGGAGGGCACCCCAGGATGTCACACAGGGCCCTGGGGACAATGGCGGGTCGTGGGACGTCACAGTGGGCCCTGGGAACAAGGGGGGGTCCCCAGGATGTCACAATGGGCCCTGGGGACAAAGAGGGGTCCCCTGAATGTCACAATGGGCCTTGGGGACAAGGGGGTGCCGAGGATGTCACAATGGGCCCTGGGGAAAACGGGGGACCTGGGACGTCACGATGGGCCCTGGGGACAAGGAGGGATTCCCAGGATGTCACAATGGGCCCTGGGGACAAGGGTGGTACCCACGGTGTCACAATGGTCACTGGGCACAAGGGGGGGTCCCTATAGTGTCACAATGGGTCCTGGGGACAAGTGGGGTCCTGGGATGTCACAATGGGCCCCAGTGACAAACGGGGGCCCCTGAATGTCACAACGGGCCCTGGGGACAATGGGGGGTCCTGGGACGTCACAATGGGCCCTGGGGACAAGGAGGGATCCCAAGGATGTCACAATGGGCCCTGGGGACAATGGCGGGTCCTGGGACGTCACAATGGGCCCTGGGGACAAGGGGGGGTCCCCAGGATGTCACAATGGGCCCTGGGGACAAAGAGGGGTCCCCTGAATGTCACAATGGGCCCTGGGCACAAGGGGGTGCCGAGGATGTCACAATGGGCCCTGGGGACAATGGGGGGTCCTGGGACCTCACAATGGGCCCTGAGGACAATGGTGGGTCCCCTGAATGTCACAATGGGCCCTGGGGACAAAGGGGGGTCCGCAGGATGTCACAATGGGTACTGGAGACAAAGGGGGGCGTCCCCATGGTGTCACAATGGGCCCAAGTGACAAGGAGGGTCACCACGGTGCCACGATGGGTCCTGGGGACAAGGGCGTCCCCCAGATGTCACAATGGGCCCTGGGGACAAAAGGGGTCCCCAGGATTTCACAATAGCACTGGGGACAAAGGGGGGTCATGGGATGTCACAATGGGCTCCAGTGACAAAGAGGGTCCTCATGGTTCCACAATGGGCCCTGGGGACAAAGGGGGTCCCCTGGATGTCACAATGGGCTCTGGGGACAAGGAGGGTCCCCAGGATGTCACAATGGGCCCTGGGGACAAAGAGCGTCCCCAGCATGTCACAATGGGCCCTGGGAACAAGGGGGTCCCCACGGTATCAGAATGGGCCCTGGGGACAAAGGGGGGTCCCCTGAATGTCACAATGGGCCCTGGGGACAATGGGGGGTCCTGGGACGTCACAATGGGCCCTGGGGACAAGGGGGTGCAGAGGATGTCTCAATGGGCCCTGGGGACAATGTCGGGTCCTGGGACGTCACAATGGGCCCTGGGGACAAGGGGGGGTCCCCAGGATGTCACAATGGGCCCTGCGGACAAGGGTGGTACCCACGGTGTCACAATGGGCACTGGGTACAAGGGGGGGTCCCTATAGTGTCACAATGGGCCCTGGGGACAAGTAGAGTCTCCTGAAAGTCACAATGGGCCCTTGGGACAATGTGGGGTCCTGGGATCTCACAATGGGCCCCAATGACAAACGGGGGCCCCTGAATGTCATAATGGGCCCTGGGGACAATGGGGGGTCCTGGGACGTCACAATGGGCCCTGGGGACAAAGGGCGGTCCTCAGGATATCACAATGGGCCCTGGGGACAAAGGGTGGTCACCAGGATATCACAATGGGCTCTGGTGGCAATGGGGTCCCCAGGATGTCACAATGGGCCCTGGGGACAACAGGCGGTCCTGGGATGTCACAATGGGCCCTGGGGACAAAGAGTGTCCCCAGGATATCAGAATGGGCCCTGAGGACAAGTTGGGGTCCCCTGAATTTCAAAATGGGCCCTGGGGACAAAGAGGGCTCCCCAGCATATCACAATGGGCCCTGGGGACAATGGGGGGTCCTGGGACGTCACAATGGGCCCTGGGGACAAGGAGGGATCCACAGGATGTCACAATGGGTCCTGGGGACAATGGGGGGTCCTGGGACGTCACAATGGGCCCTGGGGACAAGGGGGAGTCCCCAGGATGTCACAATGGGCCCTGGGGACAAAGAGGGGTCCCCTGAATGTCAAAATGGGCCCTGGGGACAAGGGGGTGTAGTGGATGTCACAATGGGCCCTGGGGACAATGCGGGGTGTCCAGGATGTGAGAATGAGTCCTGAGGACAAGGGGGGTCCCCATGGTGTCATAATGGGTCCCCAGTGACAAGGAGGGATCCCCATGGTGTCACAATAGGCCCTGGGGACAAAGTGGGGTCCAAGAATGTCACAATGGGCCCTGGGGACAAAAGGGGTTGCCATAGTGCCACAATGGGCCCTGGGGTCAAAGGGGGTCCCCATGGTGCTACAATGGGCCCTGGGGACAAAGGGGGGTCCTGGGATGTCACAATGGGCCCTGGGGACAAAGGGGGTGTCCCCATGGTGCCACAATGGGCCCTGGGAGGAAGGGGATGGCCAGGATGTCACAATGGGTCCTGGGGAAAATGGGGGGTGCCCAGGATGTCACAATGGACCCTGAGGACAAGCGGGGGTCTCCATGGTGTCACAATGGGCCCCAGTGACAAACGGGGTCCCCTGAATGTCACAATAGGTCCTGGGGACAATGGGGGGTCCTGGGACGTCACAATGGGCCCTGTGGACAAGGAGGGATCCCCAGGATGTCACAATGGGCCCTGGGGACAATGGGGGGTCCTGGGACGTCACAATGGGCCCTGGGGACAAGGGGGGGTCCCCAGGATGTCACAATGGGCCCTGGGGACAAAGAGGGGTCCCCTGAATGTCACAATGGGCCCTGGGGACAAGGGGGTGCCGAGGATGTCACAATGGGCCCTGGGGACAATGGGGGGTCCTGGGACATCACAATGGGCCGTGGGGACAAGGAGGGATCCCCAGGATGCCACAATGGGCCCTGGGGACAATGGGGGGTCCTGGGACGTCACAATGGGCCCTGGGGAGAAGGGGGGGTCCCCAGGATGTCACAATGGGCCCTAGGGACAAAGTAAGGTCCTGGGATGTCACAATGGGCCCTGGGGAGAAGGGGGGGTCCCCAGGATGTCACAATGGGCCTTGGGAACAAGGGGGTCCCCCAGATATCACAATGGGCCCCGGGGACAATGTCAGGTCCTGGGCTGTCAAAATGGACCCTGAGGACAAGGGGGGACCCCAGGATGTCACAATGAAGTCTTGGGACAAAGGGGGTCCCCAGGATGTCACAATGGGCCCTGGGGACAAAGGGGGTCCCCACGGTGTCAGAATGGGCCCTGGGGACAAGGGGGGTCCCCTGAATATCACAATGGGCCATGGGGACAAAGGGGGGTCCTGGGATGTCACAATGGGCCCTGGGGACAATGGGGGGTCCTGGGATGTCACAATGAGCCCTGGGGACAAGGGTGGTACCCACGGTGTCACAATGCGCCCTGGGCACAAGGGGGGGTCCCCATAGTGTCACAATGGACCCTGTGGACAAGGGGGTGCCGAGGATGTCACAATGGACCCTGGGGACAATGGGGGGTCCTGGGACCTCACAATGGGCCCTGAGGACAATGGTGGTCCCCTGAAGGTCACAATGGGCCCTGGGGACAAAGGGGGGTCCGCAGGATGTCACAATGGGCACTGGGGAGAAAGGGGGGCGTCCCCATGGTGTCACAATGGGCCCAAGTGACAAGGAGGGTCCCCGTGGTGCCACGATGGGTCCTGGGGACAAGGGCGTCCCCCAGATGTCACAATGGGCCCTGGGGACAATGGGGTTGCCCAGGATGTCACAATGGGCCCTGGGGACAATGGGAGTCCCCAAGGTGTCAGAACGAACCCTGGGGACAAAGTGGAATCCTGGAATGTCACAATGGCCCCCAGTGACAAAGGGGTTCCCCATGGTGCCACAATGGGCCCTGGGGACAAAAGGGGTCCCCAGGATTTCACAATAGCACTGGGGACAAGGGGGTGCCAAGGATGTCACAATGGGCCCTGGGGACAAGGGAGATCCCCATGGTGTCACAATAAGCCCTGGGGACAGAGGGTGGTCCTGGGACATTTCAATGGGCCCTGGGGACAAAGTGGGACCCCATGGTGTCACAATGGGCCCTGGGGACAAGGGGGTCCCCCGGATGTCACAATGGGCCCTGGGGACCAGGGGGGGTCCTGGGATGTCACAATGGGCCCCAGTGACAAAGAGGGTCCTCATGGTGCCACAATGGGCCCTGGGGACAAAGGGGGTCCCCTGGATGTCACAATGGGCTCTGGGGACAAAGGCAGGTGTCGACGGTGTCAAAATGGGCCCTGGGCACAAGGGGGGGTCCCCATAGTGTCACAATGGGTCCTGGGGACAAGTGGGGTCCCCAGGATGTCACAATAGGTCCTGGGGACAATGTGGGGTCCTGGGATGTCACAAAGGGCCCCAGTGACAAAGGGGGTCCCCTGAATGTCACAATGGGCCCCGGGGACACTGGGGGGTCCTGGGACGTCACAATGGGCCCTGGGGACAAGGAGGGATTCCCAGGATGTCACAATGGGCCCTGGGGACAAGGGTGGTACTCACGGTGTCACAATGGTCACTGGGCACAAGGGGGGGTCCCTATAGTGTCACAATGGGTCCTGGGGACAAGTGGGGTCCCCTGAAAGTCACAATGGGCCCTGGGGACAATGTGGGGTCCTGGGATGTCACAATGGGCCCCAGTGACAAACGGGGGCCCCTGAATGTCACAATGGGCCCCGGGGACAATGGGGGGTCCTGGGACGTCACAATGGGCCCTGGGGACAAGGAGGGCACCCCAGGATGTCACACAGGGCCCTGGGGACAATGGCGGGTCGTGGGACGTCACAGTGGGCCCTGGGAACAAGGGCGGGTCCCCAGGATGTCACAATGGGCCCTGGGGACAAAGAGGGGTCCCCTGAATGTCACAATGGGCCTTGGGGACAAGGGGGTGCCGAGGATGTCACAATGGGCCCTGGGGAAAACGGGGGACCTGGGACGTCACGATGGGCCCTGGGGACAAGGAGGGATTCCCAGGATGTCACAATGGGCCCTGGGGACAAGGGTGGTACCCAAGGTGTCACAATGGTCACTGGGCACAAGGGGGGGTCCCTATAGTGTCACAATGGGTCCTGGGGACAAGTGGGGTCCTGGGATGTCACAATGGGCCCCCGTGACAAACGGGGGCCCCTGAATGTCACAACGGGCCCGGGGGACAATGGGGGGTCCTGGGACGTCACAATGGGCCCTGGGGACAAGGAGGGATCCCAAGGATGTCACAATGGGCCCTGGGGACAATGGCGGGTCCTGGGACGTCACAATGGGCCCTGGGGACAAGGGGGGGTCCCCAGGATGTCACAATGGGCCCTGGGGACAAAGAGGGGTCCCCTGAATGTCACAATGGGCCCTGGGCACAAGGGGGTGCCGAGGATGTCACAATGGGCCCTGGGGACAATGGGGGGTCCTGGGACCTCACAATGGGCCCTGAGGACAATGGTGGGTCCCCTGAATGTCACAATGGGTCCTGGGGACAAAGGGGGGTCCGCAGGATGTCACAATGGGTACTGGAGACAAAGGGGGGCGTCCCCATGGTGTCACAATGGGCCCAAGTGACAAGGAGGGTCACCACGGTGCCACGATGGGTCCTGGGGACAAGGGCGTCCCCCAGATGTCACAATGGGCCCTGGGGACAAAAGGGGTCCCCAGGATTTCACAATAGCACTGGGGACAAAGGGGGGTCATGGGATGTCACAATGGGCTCCAGTGACAAAGAGGGTCCTCATGGTTCCACAATGGGCCCTGGGGACAAAGGGGGTCCCCTGGATGTCACAATGGGCTCTGGGGACAAGGAGGGTCCCCAGGATGTCACAATGGGCCCTGGGGACAAAGAGCGTCCCCAGCATGTCACAATGGGCCCTGGGGACAAAGGGGGTCCCCACGGTATCAGAATGGGCCCTGGGGACAAAGGGGGGTCCCCTGAATGTCACAATGGGCCCTGGGGACAATGGGGGGTCCTGGGACGTCACAATGGGCCCTGGGGACAAGGGGGTGCAGAGGATGTCACAATGGGCCCTGGGGACAATGTCGGGTCCTGGGACGTCACAATGGGCCCTGGGGACAAGGGGGGGTCCCCAGGATGTCACAATGGGCCCTGGGGACAAAGAGGGGTCCCCTGAATGTCACAATGGGCCCTGGGGACAAGGGGGTGCATTGGATGTCACAATGGGCCCTGGGGACAATGGGGGGTGTCCAGGATGTGAGAATGAGTCCTGAGGACAAGGGGGGGTCCCCATGGTGTCACAATGGGTCCCCAGTGACAAGGAGGGGTCCCCATGGTGTCACAATAGGCCCTGGGGACAAAGTGGGGTCCAAGAATGTCACAATGGGCCCTGGGGACAAAAGGGGTTGCCATGGTGCCACAATGGGCCCCAGTGACAAAGGGGATCCCCTGAATGTCACAATAGGTCCTGGGGACAATGGGGGGTCCTGGGACATCACAATGGGCCCTGAGGACAATGGTGGGTCCCCTGAAGGTCACAATGGGCCCTGGGGACAAAGGGGGGTCCGCAGAATGTCACAATGGGCACTGGGGACAAAGTGGGGGTCCCCATAGTGTCACAATGGGCCCAAGTGACAAGGAGGGTCCCAACAGTGCCACGATGGGTCCTGGGGACAAGGGCGTCCCCCAGATGTCACAATGGGCCCTGGGGACAATGGGAGTCCCCAAGGTGTCAGAACGAGCCCTGGGGTCAAAGTGGAATCCTGGAATGTCACAATGGCCCCCAGTGACAAAGAGGTTGCCAATGGTGCCACAATGGGCCCTGGGGACAAAAGGGGTCCCCAGGATTTCACAATAGCACTGGGGACAAAGGGGGGTCATGGGATGTCACAATGGGCCCTGGGGACAAGGGAGATCCCCATGGTGTCACAATAAGCCCTGGGGACAAAGTGGGGTCCTGGGATGTCACAATGGGCTCTGGGGACAAGGAGGGTCCCCAGGATGTCACAATGGGCCCTGGGGACAAAGGGGGGTCCTGGGATGTCACAATGGGCTCCAGTGACAAAGAGGGTCCTCATGGTGCCACAATGGGCCCTGGGGACAAAGGGGGTCCCCTGGATGTCACAATGGGCTCTGGGGACAAGGAGGGTCCCCAGGATGTCACAATGGGCCCTGGGGACAAAGAGCGTCCCCAGCATGTCACAATGGGCCCTGGGGACAAAGGGGGTCCCCACGGTATCAGAATGGGCCCTGGGGACAAAGGGGGGTCCCCTGAATGTCACAATGGGTTCTGGGGACAATGGGGGGTCCTGGGACGTCACAATGGGCCCTGGGGACAAGGGGGGGTCCCTAGGATGTCACAATGGGCCCTGGGGACAAAGAGGGGTCCCCTGAATGTCACAATGGGCCCTGGGGACAAGGTAGTGCAGTGGATGTCACAATGGGCCCTGGGGACAATGGGGGGTGTCCAGGATGTGAGAATGAGTCCTGAGGACAAGGGGGGGTCCCCGTGGTGTCACAATGGGTCCCCAGTGACAAGGAGGGGTCCCCATGGTGTCACAATAGGCCCTGGGGACAAAGTGGGGTCCAAGAATGTCACAATGGGCCCTGGGGACAAAAGGGGTTGCCATGGTGCCACAATGGGCCCTGGGGTCAAAGGGGGTCCCCATGGTGCTACAATGGGCCCTGGGGACAAAGGGGGGTCCTGGGATGTCACAATGGGCCCTGGGGACAAAGGGGGTGTCCCCATGGTGCCACAACAGGCCCTGGGAGCAAGGGGATGGCCAGGATGTCACAATGGGTCCTGGGGAAAATGGGGGGTGCCCAGGATGTCACAATGGACCCTGAGGACAAGCGGGGGTCTCCATGGTGTCACAATGGGCCCCAGTGACAAAGGCGATCTCCTGAATGTCACAATCGGTCCTGGGGACAATGGGGGGTCCTGGGACCTCACAATGGGCCCTGAGGACAATGGTGGGTCCCCTGAAGGTCACAATGGGCCCTGGGGACAAAGGGGGGTCCGCAGAATGTCACAATGGGCACTGGGGACAAAGCGGGGGTCCCCATAGTGTCACAATGGGCCCAAGTGACAAGGAGGGTCCCAACGGTGCCACGATGGGTCCTGGGGACAAGGGCGTCCCCCAGATGTCACAATGGGCCCTGGGGACAATGGGGTTGCCCAGGATGTCACAATGGGCCCTGGGGACAATGGGAGTCCCCAAGGTGTCAGAACGAGCCCTGGGGTCAAAGTGGAATCCTGGAATGTCACAATGGCCCCCAGTGACAAAGAGGTTGCCAATGGTGCCACAATGGGCCCTGGGGACAAAAGGGGTCCCCAGGATTTCACAATAGCACTGGGGACAAAGGGGGGTCATGGGATGTCACAATGGGCCCTGGGGACAAGGGAGATCCCCATGGTGTCACAATAAGCCCTGGGGACAAAGTGGGGTCCTGGGATGTCACAATGGGCTCTGGGGACAAGGAGGGTCCCCAGGATGTCACAATGGGCCCTGGGGACAAAGGGGGGTCCTGGGATGTCACAATGGGCTCCAGTGACAAAGAGGGTCCTCATGGTGCCACAATGGGCCCTGGGGACAAAGGGGGTCCCCTGGATGTCACAATGGGCTCTGGGGACAAGGAGGGTCCCCAGGATGTCACAATGGGCCCTGGGGACAAAGAGCGTCCCCAGCATGTCACAATGGGCCCTGGGGACAAAGGGGGTCCCCACGGTATCAGAATGGGCCCTGGGGACAAAGGGGGGTGCCCTGAATGTCACAATGGGCCCTGGGGACAATGGGGGGTCCTGGGATGTCACAATGGGCCCTGGGGACAAGGGGGGGTCCCCAGGATGTCACAATGGGCCCTGGGGAAAAAGAGGGGTCCCCTGAATGTCACAATGGGCCCTGGGGACAAGGGGGTGCAGAGGATGTCACAATGGGCCCTGGGGACAATGGGGGGTCCTGGGACATCACAATGGGCCCTGAGGACAAGGAGGGATCCCCAGGATGTCACAATGGGCCCTGGGGACAATGGGGGGTCCTGGGACGTCACAATGGGCCCTGGGGACAAGGGGGGGTCCCCAGGATGTCACAATGGGCCCTGGGGACAAGGGGGTGCCGAGGATGTCACAATGGGCCCTGGGGACAATGGGGGGTCCTGGGACGTCACAATGGGCCCTGGGGACAAGGGGGGGTCCCCAGGATCTCACAATGGGCCCTGGGGACAAAGAGGGGTCCCCTGAATGTCACAATGGGCCCTGGGGACAAGGGGGTGCGGAGGATGTCACAATGGGCCCTGGGGACAATGGGGGGTCCTGGGACATCACAATAGGCCCTGGGGACAAGGAGGGATCCCCAGGACGTCACAATGGGCCCTGGAGACAATGGGGGGTCCTGGGACGTCACAATGGGCCCTGGGGACAAGGGTGGGTCCCCAGGATGTCACAATGGGCCTTGGGGACAAGGGGGTCCCGAGGATGTCACAATGGGCCCTGGGGACAATGGGGGGTCCTGGGATGTCACAATGGGCCCTAGGGACAATGTGGGGTCCCCAGGATGTCACAATGAAGTCTTGGGACAAAGGGGGTCCCCAGGATGTCACAATGGGGCCTGGAAACCAGGGGGGGTCCTGGGATGTCACAATGGGCCCCAGTGACAAAAGGGGTCCCTATGGTGCCACAATGGGCCCTGGGGACAAAGGGGGTCCCCTGGATGTCACAATGGACTCTGGGGACAAGGAGGGTCCCCAGGATGTCACAATGGGCCCTGGGGACAAAGGGGGTCCCCACGGTATCAGAATGGGCCCTGGGGACAAGGGGGTGTCCCCAGGATGTCACAATGGGCCCTGCGGACAAGGGTGGTACCCACGGTGTCACAATGGACCCTGGGCACAAGGGGGGGTCCCCATAGTGTCACAATGGGTCCTGGGGACAAGTGGGGTCCCCAGGATGTCACAATGGGCCCTGGGGACAAAGGGGGTGCCGAGGATGTCACAATGGGCCCTGGGGACAAGGAGGGTCCCCAGGATGTCACAATGGGCCCTGGGGACAAAGAGCGTCCCCAGCATGTCACAATGGGTCCTGGGGACAAAGGGGGTCCCCACGGTATCAGAATGGGCCCTGGGGACAAAGGGGGGTGCCCTGAATGTCACAATGGGCCCTGGGGACAATGGGGGGTCCTGGGATGTCACAATGGGCCCTGGGGACAAGGGGGGGTCCCCAGGATGTCACAATGGGCCCTGGGGAAAAAGAGGGGTCCCCTGAATGTCACAATGGGCCCTGGGGACAAGGGGGTGCAGAGGATGTCACAATGGGCCCTGGGGACAATGGGGGGTCCTGGGAAATCACAATGGGCCCTGAGGACAAGGAGGGATCCCCAGGATGTCACAATGGGCCCTGGGGACAATGGGGGGTCCTGGGACGTCACAATGGGCCCTGGGGACAAGGGGGGGTCCCCAGGATGTCACAATGGGCCCTGGGGACAAGGGGGTGCCGAGGATGTCACAATGGGCCCTGGGGACAATGGGGGGTCCTGGGACGTCACAATGGGCCCTGGGGACAAGGGGGGGTCCCCAGGATCTCACAATGGGCCCTGGGGACAAAGAGGGTTCCCCTGAATGTCACAATGGGCCCTGGGGACAAGGGGGTGCGGAGGATGTCACAATGGGCCCTGGGGACAATGGGGGGTCCTGGGACATCACAATAGGCCCTGGGGACAAGGAGGGATCCCCAGGATGTCACAATGGGCCCTGGAGACAATGGGGGGTCCTGGGACGTCACAATGGGCCCTGGGGACAAGGGTGGGTCCCCAGGATGTCACAATGGGCCTTGGGGACAAGGGGGTCCCGAGGATGTCACAATGGGCCCTGGGGACAATGGGGGGTCCTGGGATGTCACAATGGGCCCTAGGGACAATGTGGGGTCCCCAGGATGTCACAATGAAGTCTTGGGACAAAGGGGGTCCCCAGGATGTCACAATGGGGCCTGGAAACCAGGGGGGGTCCTGGGATGTCACAATGGGCCCCAGTGACAAAAGGGGTCCCTATGGTGCCACAATGGGCCCTGGGGACAATGGGGGGTCCTGGGACGTCACAAGTGGCCCTGGAGACAAGGGCGGGTCTCCAGGATGTCACAATGGGCCCTGGGAACAAGGGGGGGTACCCATAGTGTCACAATGGGTCCTGGGGAAAATGGGGTCCCCAGGATGTCACAATGGGCCCTGGGGACAATGTGGGGTCCTGGGATGTCACAATGGGCCCCAGTGACAAAGGTGGTCCCCTGAATGTTACAATGGGTCCTGAGGACAGTGGGGGGTCCTGGGATGTCACAATGGGCCCTGGGGACAAGGAGGGATCCCCAGGATGTCACAATGCGCCCTGGGGACAAGGGGGGGTCCCCAGGATGCCACAATGGGTCCTGGGGACAACAGGGGGTCCTAAGACGTCACAATGGGCCCTGGGGCCAAGCAGGGATCCCCAGGATGTCACAATGGGCCCTGGGGACAAGGGGGGGTCCCCAGGATGTCACAATGGGCCCTGGGGACAACGGGGGGTCCTAAGACGTCACAATGGGCCCTGGGGCCAAGCAGGGATCCCCAGGATGTCACAATGGGCCCTGGACACAATGGGGGGTCCTGGGATGTCACAATGGGCCCCGTTGACAAGGGGGCATCCCCAGGATGTCAAAATGCGCCCTGGGGCCCAGGGGGGTCCTGCGATGTCACAATGGGCCCTGGGGACAAAGGGGGTCCCCTGGATGTCAGAATGGACTCTGGGGACAAAGGGGATCCCCACGGTATCAGAATGGGCCCTGGGGAAAAAGGGGGGTCCTGGGATGTCACAATGAGCCCTGCGGACAAGGGTGGTACCCACGGTGTCACAATGGGCCCTGGGGACAAGGGGGGGTCCCCAGGACGTCACAATGGGTCCTGGGGACAAGTGGGGTCCCCAGGATGTGACAATGTGTCCTGGGGACAATGTGGGGTCCTGGGATGTCACAATGGGCCCCAGTGACAAAGGGGCCCCCTGAATGTCACAATGGGTCCTGGGAACAATCGGGGGTCCTGGGACGTCACAATGGGCCCTGGGGACAAGGAGGGATCCCCAGGATGTCACAATGGGCCCTGGGGACAATGGGGGGTCCTGGGACGTCACAATGGGCCCCAGTGACAACGGGGGGTCCCCAGGATGTCACAGTGTGCCCTGGGTACAAAGAGGCGTCCCCGGAATGTCAAAATCGGCCCTGGGGACAAAGGGCGGTCCTCAGGATATCACAATGGGCCCTGGGGACAAAGGGTGGTCGCCAGGATATCACAATGGGCTCTGGTGACAATGGGGTCCCCAGGATGTCACAATGGGCCCTGGGGACAAGTTGGGGTCCCCTGAATTTCACAATGGGCCCTGGGGACAAAGAGGGCTCCCCAGCATATCACAATGGGCCCTGGGGACAATGGGGGGTCCTGGGACGTCACAATGGGCCCTGGGGACAAGGGGGGGTCCCCAGGATGTCACAATGGGCTCTGGGGACAAGGAGGGTCCCCAGCATGTCACAATGGGCCCTGGGGACAAAGGGGGGGTCCCCAGGATGTCACAATGTGCGCTGGGGACAAAGAGAGTCCCCAGCATGTCACAATGGGCCCTGGGGACAAAGGGGGTCCCCACGGTATCAGAATGGGTCCTGGGGACAAGTGGAGTCCCCTGAAAGTCACAATGGGCCCTGGGGACAAAGGGGGGTCCTGGGATCTCACAATGGGCCCTGGGGACAAAGGCGGTGTCCCCATGGTGCCACAATGGGCCCTGGGAGCAAGGGGGTGGCCAGGATGTCACAATGGACCCTGAGGACAAGCGGGGGTCTCCATGGTGTCACAATGGGCCCCAGTGACAAAGGGGGTCCCCTGAATGTCACAATAGGTCCTGGGGACAATGGGGGGTCCTGGGACGCAACAATGGGCCCTGGGGAAAAGGAGGGATCCCCAGGATGTCACAATGGGCCCTGGGGACAATGGGGGGTCCTGGGACGTCACAATGGGCCCTGGGGACAAGGGGGGGTCCCCAGGATGTCACAATGGGCCCTGGGGACAAGGGGGGGTCCCCTGAATGTCACAATGGGCCCTGGGGACAAGGGGGTGCAGAGGATGTCACAATGGGCCCTGGGGACAATGGGGGGTCCTGGGACATCACAATGGGCCCTGGGGACAAGGAGGGATCCCCAGGATGTCACAACGGGCCCTGGGGACAATGGGGGGTCCTGGGACGTCACAATGGGCCCTGGGGACAAGGGGGGGTCCCCAGGATGTCACAATGGGCCCTGGGGAAAAAGAGGGGTCCCCTGAATGTCACAATGGGCCCTGGGGACAAGGGGGTGCAGAGGATGTCACAATGGGCCCTGGGGACAATGGGGGGTCCTGGGACATCACAATGGGCCCTGAGGACAAGGAGGGATCCCCAGGATGTCACAATGGGCCCTGGGGACAATGGGGGGTCCTGGGACGTCACAATGGGCCCTGGGGACAAGGGGGGGTCCCCAGGATGTCACAATGGGCCCTGGGGACAAGGGGGTGCCGAGGATGTCACAATGGGCCCTGGGGACAATGGGGGGTCCTGGGACGTCACAATGGGCCCTGGGGACAAGGGGGGGTCCCCAGGATCTCACAATGGGCCCTGGGGACAAAGAGGGGTCCCCTGAATGTCACAATGGGCCCTGGGGACAAGGGGGTGCGGAGGATGTCACAATGGGCCCTGGGGACAATGGGGGGTCCTGGGACATCACAATAGGCCCTGGGGACAAGGAGGGATCCCCAGGACGTCACAATGGGCCCTGGAGACAATGGGGGGTCCTGGGACGTCACAATGGGCCCTGGGGACAAGGGTGGGTCCCCAGGATGTCACAATGGGCCTTGGGGACAAGGGGGTCCCGAGGATGTCACAATGGGCCCTGGGGACAATGGGGGGTCCTGGGATGTCACTATGGGCCCTAGGGACAATGTGGGGTCCCCAGGATGTCACAATGAAGTCTTGGGACAAAGGGGGTCCCCAGGATGTCACAATGGGGCCTGGAAACCAGGGGGGGTCCTGGGATGTCACAATGGGCCCCAGTGACAAAAGGGGTCCCTATGGTGCCACAATGGGCCCTGGGGACAAAGGGGGTCCCCTGGATGTCACAATGGACTCTGGGGACAAGGAGGGTCCCCAGGATGTCACAATGGGCCCTGGGGACAAAGGGGGTCCCCACGGTATCAGAATGGGCCCTGGGGACAAGGGGGTGTCCCCAGGATGTCACAATGGGCCCTGCGGACAAGGGTGGTACCCACGGTGTCACAATGGACCCTGGGCACAAGGGGGGGGTCCCCATAGTGTCACAATGGGTCCTGGGGACAAGTGGGGTCCCCAGGATGTCACAATGGGCCCTGGGGACAAAGGGGGTGCCGAGGATGTCACAATGGGCCCTGGGGACAAGGAGGGTCCCCAGGATGTCACAATGGGCCCTGGGGACAAAGAGCGTCCCCAGCATGTCACAATGGGTCCTGGGGACAAAGGGGGTCCCCACGGTATCAGAATGGGCCCTGGGGACAAAGGGGGGTGCCCTGAATGTCACAATGGGCCCTGGGGACAATGGGGGGTCCTGGGATGTCACAATGGGCCCTGGGGACAAGGGGGGGTCCCCAGGATGTCACAATGGGCCCTGGGGAAAAAGAGGGGTCCCCTGAATGTCACAATGGGCCCTGGGGACAAGGGGGTGCAGAGGATGTCACAATGGGCCCTGGGGACAATGGGGGGTCCTGGGAAATCACAATGGGCCCTGAGGACAAGGAGGGATCCCCAGGATGTCACAATGGGCCCTGGGGACAATGGGGGGTCCTGGGACGTCACAATGGGCCCTGGGGACAAGGGGGGGTCCCCAGGATGTCACAATGGGCCCTGGGGACAAGGGGGTGCCGAGGATGTCACAATGGGCCCTGGGGACAATGGGGGGTCCTGGGACGTCACAATGGGCCCTGGGGACAAGGGGGGGTCCCCAGGATCTCACAATGGGCCCTGGGGACAAAGAGGGGTCCCCTGAATGTCACAATGGGCCCTGGGGACAAGGGGGTGCGGAGGATGTCACAATGGGCCCTGGGGACAATGGGGGGTCCTGGGACATCACAATAGGCCCTGGGGACAAGGAGGGATCCCCAGGATGTCACAATGGGCCCTGGAGACAATGGGGGGTCCTGGGACGTCACAATGGGCCCTGGGGACAAGGGTGGGTCCCCAGGATGTCACAATGGGCCTTGGGGACAAGGGGGGTCCCGAGGATGTCACAATGGGCCCTGGGGACAATGGGGGGTCCTGGGATGTCACAATGGGCCCTAGGGACAATGTGGGGTCCCCAGGATGTCACAATGAAGTCTTGGGACAAAGGGGGTCCCCAGGATGTCACAATGGGGCCTGGAAACCAGGGGGGGTCCTGGGATGTCACAATGGGCCCCAGTGACAAAAGGGGTCCCTATGGTGCCACAATGGGCCCTGGGGACAATGGGGGGTCCTGGGACGTCACAAGTGGCCCTGGAGACAAGGGCGGGTCTCCAGGATGTCACAATGGGCCCTGGGAACAAGGGGGGGTACCCATAGTGTCACAATGGGTCCTGGGGAAAATGGGGTCCCCAGGATGTCACAATGGGCCCTGGGGACAATGTGGGGTCCTGGGATGTCACAATGGGCCCCAGTGACAAAGGTGGTCCCCTGAATGTTACAATGGGTCCTGAGGACAGTGGGGGGTCCTGGGATGTCACAATGGGCCCTGGGGACAAGGAGGGATCCCCAGGATGTCACAATGCGCCCTGGGGACAAGGGGGGGTCCCCAGGATGCCACAATGGGTCCTGGGGACAACAGGGGGTCCTAAGACGTCACAATGGGCCCTGGGGCCAAGCAGGGATCCCCAGGATGTCACAATGGGCCCTGGGGACAAGGGGGGGGTCCCCAGGATGTCACAATGGGCCCTGGGGACAACGGGGGGTCCTAAGACGTCACAATGGGCCCTGGGGCCAAGCAGGGATCCCCAGGATGTCACAATGGGCCCTGGACACAATGGGGGGTCCTGGGATGTCACAATGGGCCCCGTTGACAAGGGGGCATCCCCAGGATGTCAAAATGCGCCCTGGGGCCCAGGGGGGGTCCTGCGATGTCACAATGGGCCCTGGGGACAAAGGGGGTCCCCTGGATGTCAGAATGGACTCTGGGGACAAAGGGGATCCCCACGGTATCAGAATGGGCCCTGGGGAAAAAGGGGGGGTCCTGGGATGTCACAATGAGCCCTGCGGACAAGGGTGGTACCCACGGTGTCACAATGGGCCCTGGGGACAAGGGGGGGTCCCCAGGACGTCACAATGGGTCCTGGGGACAAGTGGGGTCCCCAGGATGTGACAATGTGTCCTGGGGACAATGTGGGGTCCTGGGATGTCACAATGGGCCCCAGTGACAAAGGGGCCCCCTGAATGTCACAATGGGTCCTGGGAACAATCGGGGGTCCTGGGACGTCACAATGGGCCCTGGGGACAAGGAGGGATCCCCAGGATGTCACAATGGGCCCTGGGGACAATGGGGGGTCCTGGGACGTCACAATGGGCCCCAGTGACAACGGGGGGTCCCCAGGATGTCACAGTGTGCCCTGGGTACAAAGAGGCGTCCCCGGAATGTCAAAATCGGCCCTGGGGACAAAGGGCGGTCCTCAGGATATCACAATGGGCCCTGGGGACAAAGGGTGGTCGCCAGGATATCACAATGGGCTCTGGTGACAATGGGGTCCCCAGGATGTCACAATGGGCCCTGGGGACAAGTTGGGGTCCCCTGAATTTCACAATGGGCCCTGGGGACAAAGAGGGCTCCCCAGCATATCACAATGGGCCCTGGGGACAATGGGGGGTCCTGGGACGTCACAATGGGCCCTGGGGACAAGGGGGGGTCCCCAGGATGTCACAATGGGCCCTGGGGACAAAGGGGGGGTCCCCAGGATGTCACAATGTGCGCTGGGGACAAAGAGAGTCCCCAGCATGTCACAATGGGCCCTGGGGACAAAGGGGGTCCCCACGGTATCAGAATGGGTCCTGGGGACAAGTGGAGTCCCCTGAAAGTCACAATGGGCCCTGGGGACAAAGGGGGGTCCTGGGATCTCACAATGGGCCCTGGGGACAAAGGCGGTGTCCCCATGGTGCCACAATGGGCCCTGGGAGCAAGGGGGTGGCCAGGATGTCACAATGGACCCTGAGGACAAGCGGGGGTCTCCATGGTGTCACAATGGGCCCCAGTGACAAAGGGGGTCCCCTGAATGTCACAATAGGTCCTGGGGACAATGGGGGGTCCTGGGACGCAACAATGGGCCCTGGGGAAAAGGAGGGATCCCCAGGATGTCACAATGGGCCCTGGGGACAATGGGGGGTCCTGGGACGTCACAATGGGCCCTGGGGACAAGGGGGGGTCCCCAGGATGTCACAATGGGCCCTGGGGACAAGGGGGGGTCCCCTGAATGTCACAATGGGCCCTGGGGACAAGGGGGTGCAGAGGATGTCACAATGGGCCCTGGGGACAATGGGGGGTCCTGGGACATCACAATGGGCCCTGGGGACAAGGAGGGATCCCCAGGATGTCACAACGGGCCCTGGGGACAATGGGGGGTCCTGGGACGTCACAATGGGCCCTGGGGACAAGGGGGGGTCCCCAGGATGTCACAATGGGCCCTGGGGACAAGGGCGTGCCGAGGATGTCACAATGGGCCCTGGAGACAATGGGGGGTCCTGGGATGTCACAATGGGCCCTGGGGACAAGGGGGGGTCCCCAGGAAGTCACAATGGGCCTTGGGAACAAGGGGGTCCCCCAGATATCACAATGGGCCCTGGGGACAATGTAAGGTCCTGGCCTGTCACAATGGACCCTGAGGACAAGGGGGGACCCCAGGATGTCACAATGAAGTCTTGGGACAAAGGGGGTCCCCACGGTGTCAGAATGGGCCCTGGGGACAAGGGGGGTCCCCTGAATATCACAATGGGCCATGGGGACAATGGGGGGTCCTGGGATGTCACAATGAGCCCTGGGGACAAGGGTGGTACCCACGGTGCCACAATGGGCCCTGGGCAAAAGGGGGGTCCCCATAGTGTCACAATGGACCCTGGGGACAAGGGGGTGCCGAGTATGTCACAATGGGCCCTGGGGACAATGGGGGGTCCTGGGACCTCACAATGGGCCCTGAGGACAATGGTGGGTCCCCTGAATGTCAAAATGGGCCCTGGGGACAAAGGGGGGTCCGCAGGATGTCACAATGGGCACTGGGGATAAAGGGGGGGTCCCCAAGGTGTCACAATGGGCCCAAGTGACAAGGAGGGTCCCCACGGTGCCACGATGGGTCCTGGGGACAAGGGCGTCCTCCAGATGTCACAATGGGCCCTGGGGACAATGGGGTTGCCCAGGATGTCACAATGGGCCCTGGGGACAATGGGAGTCCCCAAGGTGTCAGAACGAGCCCTGGGGACAAAGTGGAATCCTGGGATGTCACAATGACCCCCAGTGACAAAGGGGTTCCCCATGGTGCCACAATGGGCCCTGGGGACAAAAGGGGTCCCCAGGATTTCACAATAGCACTGGGGATAAAGGGGGGTCATGGGATGTCACAATGGGCCCTGGGGACAAGGGAGATCCCCATGGTGTCACAATAAGCCCTGGGGACAAAGTGGGGTCCTGGGATGTCACAATGGGCCCCAGTGACAAACGGGGTCTCCATGGTGCCACAATGGGCCGTGGGGACAAATGGGGTCCCCAGGATGTCACAATGAACCCTGGGGACAAAGGGTGGTCCTGGGACATTTCAACGGGCCCTGGGGACAAGGGGGGGACCCCAGGATGTCACAATGGGCCCTGGGGACAAAGGGGGGTCCCCATGGTTTCACAATGGGCCCTGGGGACAAGGGGGTCCCCCAGATGTCACAATGGGCCCTGGGGACAATGGGGTTGCCCATGGTGTCACAATAAGCCCTGGGGACAAAGTGGGGTCCTGGGATGTCACAATGGGCTCTGGGGACAAGGAGGGTCCCCAGGATGTCACAATGGGCCCTGGGGACAAAGGGGGGTCCTGGGATGTCACAATGGGCTCCAGTGACAAAGAGGGTCCTCATGGTGCCACAATGGGCCCCGGGACAAAGGGGGTCCCCTGGATGTCACAATGGGCTCTGGGGACAAGGAGGGTCCCCAGGATGTCACAATGGGCCCTGGGGACAAAGAGCGTCCCCAGCATGTCACAATGGGCCCTGGGGACAATGGGGGGTCCTGGGACGTCACAATGGGCCCTTGGGACAAGGGGGGGTCCCTAGGATGTCACAATGGGCCCTGGGGACAATGACGGGTCCCCTGAATGTCACAATGGGCCCTGGGGACAAGGTAGTGCAGTGGATGTCACAATGGGCCCTGGGGACAATGGGGGGTGTCCCGGATGTGAGAATGAGTCCTGAGGACAAGGGGGGGTCCCCATGGTGTCACAATGGGTCCCCAAGTGACAAGGAGGGGTCCCCATGGTGTCACAATAGGCCCTGGGGACAAAGTGGGGTCCAAGAATGTCACAATGGGCCCTGGGGACAAAAGGGGTTGCCATGGTGCCACAATGGGCCCTGGGGTCAAAGGGGGTCCCCATGGTGCTACAATGGGCCCTGGGGACAAAGGGGGGTCCTGGGATGTCACAATGGGCCCTGGGGACAAAGGGGGTGTCCCCATGGTGCCACAACAGGCCCTGGGAGCAAGGGGATGGCCAGGATGTCACAATGGGTCCTGGGGAAAATGGGGGGTGCCCAGGATGTCACAATGGACCCTGAGGACAAGCGGGGGTCTCCATGGTGTCACAATGGGCCCCAGTGACAAAGGGGATCCCCTGAATGTCACAATCGGTCCTGGGGACAATGGGGGGTCCTGGGACCTCACAATGGGCCCTGAGGACAATGGTGGGTCCCCTGAAGGTCACAATGGGCCCTGGGGACAAAGGGGGGTCCGCAGAATGTCACAATGGGCACTGGGGACAAAGTGGGGGTCCCCATAGTGTCACAATGGGCCCAAGTGACAAGGAGGGTCCCCACGGTGCCACGATGGGTCCTGGGGACAAGGGCGACCCCCAGATGTCACAATGGGCCCTGGGGACAATGGGGTTGCCCAGGATGTCACAATGGGCCCTGGGGACAATGGGAGTCCCCAAAATGTCAGAACGAGCCCTGGGGTCAAAGTGGAATCCTGGAATGTCACAATGGCCCCCAGTGACAAAGAGGTTGCCAATGGTGCCACAATGGGCCCTGGGGACAAAAGGGGTCCCCAGGATTTCACAATAGCACTGGGGACAAAGGGGGGTCATGGGATGTCACAATGGGCCCTGGGGACAAGGGAGATCCCCATGGTGTCACAATAAGCCCTGGGGACAAAGTGGGGTCCTGGGATGTCACAATGGGCTCTGGGGACAAGGAGGGTCCCCAGGATGTCACAATGGGCCCTGGGGACAAAGGGGGGTCCTGGGATGTCACAATGGGCTCCAGTGACAAAGAGGGTCCTCATGGTGCCACAATGGGCCCTGGGGACAAAGGAGGTCCCCTGGATGTCACAATGGGCTCTGGGGACAAGGAGGGTCCCCAGGATGTCACAATGGGCCCTGGGGACAAAGAGCGTCCCCAGCATGTCACAATGGGCCCTGGGGACAAAGGGGGTCCCCACGGTATCAGAATGGGCCCTGGGGACAAAGGGGGGTCCCCTGAATGTCACAATGGGCTCTGGGGACAATGGGGGGTCCTGGGACGTCACAATGGGCCCTGGGGACAAGGGGGGGTCCCCAGGATGTCACAATGGGCCCTGGGGAAAAAGAGGGGTCCCCTGAATGTCACAATGGGCCCTGGGGACAAGGGGGTGCAGAGGATGTCACAATGGGCCCTGGGGACAATGGGGGGTCCTGGGACATCACAATGGGCCCTGAGGACAAGGAGGGATCCCCAGGATGTCACAATGGGCCCTGGGGACAATGGGGGGTCCTGGGACGTCACAATGGGCCCTGGGGACAAGGGGGTGCAGAGGATGTCACAATGGGCCCTGGGGACAAGGGGGTGCCGAGGATATCACAATGGGCCCTGGGGACAATGGGGGGTCCTGGGACGTCACAATGGGCCCTGGGGACAAGGGGGGGTCCCCAGGATCTCACAATGGGCCCTGGGGACAAAGAGGGGTCCCCTGAATGTCACAATGGGCCCTGGGGACAAGGGGGTGCAGAGGATGTCACAATGGGTCCTGGGGACAATAGGGGGTCCTGGGACATCACAATAGGCCCTGGGGACAAGGAGGGATCACCAGGATGTCACAATGGGCCCTGGAGACAATGGGGGGTCCTGGGACGTCACAATGGGCCCTGGGGACAAGGGTGGGTCCCCAGGATGTCACAATGGGCCTTGGGGACAAGGGGGTCCCGAGGATGTCACAATGGGCCCTGGGGACAATGGGGGGTCCTGGGATGTCACAATGGGCCCTAGGGACAAAGGGGGTCCCCAGGATGTCACAATGGGGCCTGGAAACCAGGGGGGGTCCTGGGATGTCACAATGGGTCCCAGTGACAAAACGGGTCCCTATGGTGCCACAATGGGCCCTGGGGACAAAGGGGGTCGCCTGGATGTCACAATGGACTCTGGGGACAAGGAGGGTCCCCAGGATGTCACAATGAGCCCTGGGGACAAAGGGGGTCCCCACGGTATCAGAATGGGCCCTGGGGACAAGGGGGTGTCCCCAGGATGTCACAATGGGCCCTGCGGACAAGGGTGGTACCCACGGTGTCACAATGGGCCCTGGGCACAAGGGGGGGTCCCCATAGTGTCACAATGGGTCCTGGGGACAAGTGGGGTCCCCAGGATGTCACAATGGGCCCTGGGGACAATGTGGGGTCCCCTGAATGTCACAATGGGCCCTGGGGACAAGGGGTTGCCGAGGATGTCACAATGGGCCCTGGGGACAATGGGGGGTCCTTGGACCTCACAGTGGGCCCTGAGGACAATGGTGGGTCCCCTGAATATCAAAATGGGCCCTGGGGACAAAGGGGGGTCCGCAGGATGTCACAATGAGCACTGGGGACAAAGGGGGTGTCCCCAGGATGTCACAGTGGGCCCTGGGGACAATGGCGGGTCCTGGGACGTCACAATGGGCCCTGGGGACAAGGGGGGGTCCCCTGGATGTCACAATGGGCCCTGGGGATAAGGAGGGATTCCCAGGATGTCACAATGGGCCCTGGGGACAAGGGGGGATTCCCAGGATGTCACAATGGGCCCTGGGGACAAGGGGGTGTCCCCAGGATGTCACAATGGGCCCTGCGGACAAGGGTGGTACCCATGGTGTCACAATGGGCACTGGGCACAAGGGGGGGTCCCTATAGTATCACAATGGGTCCTGGGGACAAGTGGGGTCCCCTGAAAGTCACAATGGGCCCTGGGGACAATGTGGGGTCCTGGGATGTCACAATGGGCCCCAGTGACAAACGGGGGCCCCTGAATGTCACAATGGGCCCTGGGGACAAGGGGGTGCAGAGGATGTCACAATGGGCCCTGGGGACAATGGGGGGTCCTGGGACATCACAATAGGCCCTGGGGACAAGGAGGGATCCCCAGGATGTCACAATGGGCCCTGGAGACAATGGGGGGTCATGGGACGTCACAATGGGCCCTGGGGACAAGGGTGTGTCCCCAGGATGTCACAATGGGCCTTGGGGACAAGGTGGTCCCGAGGATGTCACAATGGGCCCTGGGGACATTGGGGGGTCCTGGGATGTCACAATGGGTCCTGGGGACAATGTGGGGTCCCCAGGATGTCACAATGGGTACTGGAGACAAAGAGGGGGTCCCCATGGTGTCACAATGGGCCCAAGTGACAAGGAGGGTCCCCACAGTGCCACGATGGGTCCTGGGGACAAGGGCGTTCCCCAGATGTCACAGTGGGCCCTGGGGACAAAAGGGGTCCCCAGGATTTCACAATAGCACTGGGGATAAAGGGGGGTCATGGGATGTCACAATGGGCCCTGGGGACAAGGGAGATCCCCATGGTGTCACAATAAGCCCTGGGGACAAAGTGGGGTCCTGGGATGTCACAATGGGCTCTGGGGACAAGGAGGGTCCCCAGGATGTCACAATGGGCCCTGGGGACAAGGGGGTGCAGAGGATGTCACAATGGGCCCTGGGGACAATGGGGGGTCCTGGGACATCACAATGGGCCCTGGGGACAAGGAGGGATCCCCAGGATGTCACAATGGGCCCTGGGGACAATGGGGGGTCCTGGGACGTCACAATGGGCCCTGGAGACAATGGGGGGTCCTGGGATGTCACAATGGGCCCTGGGGACAAGGGGGGGTCCCCAGGAAGTCACAATGGGCCTTGGGAACAAGGGGGTCCCCCAGATATCACAATGGGCCCTGGGGACAATGTAAGGTCCTGGCCTGTCACAATGGACCCTGAGGACAAGGGGGGACCCCAGGATGTCACAATGAAGTCTTGGGACAAAGGGGGTCCCCAGGATGTCACAATGGGCCCTGGGGACAAAGGGGGTCCCCACGGTGTCAGAATGGGCCCTGGGGACAAGGGGGGTCCCCTGAATATCACAATGGGCCATGGGGACAATGGGGGGTCCTGGGATGTCACAATGAGCCCTGGGGACAAGGGTGGTACCCACGGTGTCACAATGGGCCCTGGGCAAAAGGGGGGGTCCCCATAGTGTCACAATGGACCCTGGGGACAAGGGGGTGCCGAGTATGTCACAATGGGCCCTGGGGACAATGGGGGGTCCTGGGACCTCACAATGGGCCCTGAGGACAATGGTGGGTCCCCTGAATGTCAAAATGGGCCCTGGGGACAAAGGGGGGTCCGCAGGATGTCACAATGGGTACTGGGGATAAAGGGGGGGTCCCCAAGGTGTCACAATGGGCCCAAGTGACAAGGAGGGTCCCCACGGTGCCACGATGGGTCCTGGGGACAAGGGCATCCCCCAGATGTCACAATGGGCCCTGGGGACAATGGGGTTGCCCAGGATGTCACAATGGGCCCTGGGGACAATGGGAGTCCCCAAGGTGTCAGAACGAGCCCTGGGGACAAAGTGGAATCCTGGGATGTCACAATGACCCCCAGTGACAAAGGGGTTCCCCATGGTGCCACAATGGGCCCTGGGGACAAAAGGGGTCCCCAGGATTTCACAATAGCACTGGGGATAAAGGGGGGTCATGGGATGTCACAATGGGCCCTGGGGACAAGGGAGATCCCCATGGTGTCACAATAAGCCCTGGGGACAAAGTGGGGTCCTGGGATGTCACAATGGGCCCCAGTGACAAACGGGGTCTCCATGGTGCCACAATGGGCCGTGGGGACAAATGGGGTCCCCAGGATGTCACAATGAACCCTGGGGACAAAGGGTGGTCCTGGGACATTTCAACGGGCCCTCGGGACCAGGGTGGGTCCTGGGATGTCACAATGGGCCCCGGTGACAAAGAGGGTCCTCATGGTGCCACAATGGGCCCTGGGGACAAAGGGGGTCCCCTGGATATCACAATGGGCTCTGGGGACAAAGGGGGGTGTCGACGGTGTCAAAATGGGCCCTGGGGACAAAGGGCGTCCCCAGGATGTCACCATGGGCCCTGGGGACAATAGGGGGTCCTGGGATGTCACAATGAGCCCTGCGGACAAGGGGGGTACCCACGGTGTCACAATGGGCCCTGGACACAAGGGGGGGTCCGCATAGTGTCACAATGAGTCCTGGGGACAAGTGGGGTCCCCAGGATGTCACAATAGGTCCTGGGGACAATGTGAGGTCCCCTGAATGTCACAATGGGCCCTGGGGACAATGTGGGGTCCTGGGATGTCACAATGGACCCCCGTGACAAACGGGGGCCCCTGAATGTCACAATGGGCCCTGGGGACAATGGGGGGTCCTGGGACGTCACAATGGGTCCTGGGGACAAGGAGGGATCCCCAGGATGTCACAATGGGCCCTGGGGACAATGGCGGGTCCTGGGACGTCACAATGGGCCCTGGGGACAAGGGGGGGTCCCCAGGATGTCACAATGGGCCCTGGGGACAAAGAGGGGTCCCCAGCATGTCACAATGGGCCCTGGGGACAATGGTGGGTCCCCTGAATGTCACAATGGGCCCTGGGGACAAAGAGGGGTCCGCAGGATGTCACAATGGGCACTGGGGACAAAGGGGGGCGTCCCCATGGTGTCACAATGGGCTCAAGTGACAAGGAGGGTCCCCACGGTGCCACGATGGGTCCTGGGGACAAGGGCGTCCCCCAGATGTCACAATGGGCCCTGGGGACAATGGGGTTGCCCAGGATGTCACAATAGGCCCTGGGGACAATGGGAGTCCCCAAGGTGTCAGAACGAGCCCTGGGGACAAAGTGGAATCCTGGAATGTCACAATGGCCCCCAGTGACAAAGGGGTTCCCCATGGTGTCATAATGGGCCCTGGGGACAAAGGGGGTCCCCACGGTATCAGAATGGGCCCTGGGGACAAAGGGGGGTCCCCTGAATGTCACAATGGGCCCTGGGGACAATGGGGGGTCCTGGGACGTCACAATGGGCCCTGGGGACAAGGGGGGGTCCCTAGGATGTCACAATGGGCCCTGGGGACAAAGAGGGGTCCCCTGAATGTCACAATGGGCCCTGGGGACAAGGTAGTGCAGTGGATGTCACAATGGGCCCTGGGGTCAATGGGGGGTCTCCAGGATGTGAGAATGAGTCCTGAGGACAAGGGGGGGTCCCCATGGTGTCACAATAGGCCCTGGGGACAAAGTGGGGTCCAAGAATGTCACAATGGGCCCTGGGGACAAAAGGGGTTGCCATGGTGCCACAATGGGCCCTGGGGTCAAAGGGGGTCCCCATGGTGCTACAATGGGCCCTGGGGACAAAGGGGGGTCCTGGGATGTCACAATGGGCCCTGGGGACAAAGGGGGTGTCCCCATGGTGCCACAACAGGCCCTGGGAGCAAGGGGATGGCCAGGATGTCACAATGGGTCCTGGGGAAAATGGGGGGTGCCCAGGATGTCACAATGGACCCTGAGGACAAGCGGGGGTCTCCATGGTGTCACAATGGGCCCCAGTGACAAAGGCGATCCCCTGAATGTCACAATCGGTCCTGGGGACAATGGGGGGTCCTGGGACCTCACAATGGGCCCTGAGGACAATGGTGGGTCCCCTGAAGGTCACAATGGGCCCTGGGGACAAAGGGGGGTCCGCAGAATGTCACAATGGGCACTGGGGACAAAGGGGGGGTCCCCATAGTGTCACAATGGGCCCAAGTGACAAGGAGGGTCCCCACGGTGCCACGATGGGTCCTGGGGACAAGGGCGTCCCCCAGATGTCACAATGGGCCCTGGGGACAATGGGGTTGCCCAGGATGTCACAATGGGCCCTGGGGACAATGGGAGTCCCCAAGGTGTCAGAACGAGCCCTGGGGTCAAAGTGGAATCCTGGAATGTCACAATGGCCCCCAGTGACAAAGAGGTTGCCAATGGTGCCACAATGGGCCCTGGGGACAAAAGGGGTCCCCAGGATTTCACAATAGCACTGGGGACAAAGGGGGGTCATGGGATGTCACAATGGGCCCTGGGGACAAGGGAGATCCCCATGGTGTCACAATAAGCCCTGGGGACAAAGGGGGGTCCTGGGATGTCACAATGGGCTCCAGTGACAAAGAGGGTCCTCATGGTGCCACAATGGGCCCTGGGGACAAAGGGGGTCCCCTGGATGTCACAATGGGCTCTGGGGACAAGGAGGGTCCCCAGGATGTCACAATGGGCCCTGGGGACAAAGAGCGTCCCCAGCATGTCACAATGGGCCCTGGGGACAAAGGGGGTCCCCACGGTATCAGAATGGGCCCTGGGGACAAAGGGGGGTCCCCTGAATGTCACAATGGGCCCTGGGGACAATGGGGGGTCCTGGGACGTCACAATGGGCCCTGGGGACAAGGGGGGGTCCCCAGGATGTCACAATGGGCCCTGAGGAAAAAGAGGGGTCCCCTGAATGTCACAATGGGCCCTGGGGACAAGGGGGTGCAGAGGATGTCACAATGGGCCCTGGGGACAATGGGGGGTCCTGGGACATCACAATGGGCCCTGAGGACAAGGAGGGATCCCCAGGATGTCACAATGGGCCCTGGGGACAAAGAGGAGTCCCCTGAATGTCACAATGGGCCCTGGGGACAAGGGGGTGCAGAGGATGTCACAATGGGCCCTGGGGACAATGGGGGGTCCTGGGACATCACAATGGGCCCTGAGGACAAGGAGGGATCCCCAGGATGTCACAATGGGCCCTGGGGACAATGAGGGGTCCTGGGACGTCACAATGGGCCCTGGGGACAAGGGGGGGTCCCCAGGATGTCACAATGGGCCCTGGGGACAAGGGGGTGCCGAGGATGTCACAATGGGCCCTGGGGACAATGGGGGGTCCTGGGACGTCACAATGGGCCCTGGAGACAAGGGGGGGTCCCCAGGATCTCACAATGGGCCCTGGGGACAAAGAGGGGTCCCCTGAATATCACAATGGGCCCTGGGGACAAGGGGGTGCAGAGGATGTCACAATGGACCCTGAGGACAAGCGGGGGTCTCCATGGTGTCACAATGGGCCCCAGTGACAAAGGCGATCCCCTGAATGTCACAATCGGTCCTGGGGACAATGGGGGGTCCTGGGACCTCACAATGGGCCCTGAGGACAATGGTGGGTCCCCTGAAGGTCACAATGGGCCCTGGGGACAAAGGGGGGTCCGCAGAATGTCACAATGGGCACTGGGGACAAAGGGGGGGTCCCCATAGTGTCACAATGGGCCCAAGTGACAAGGAGGGTCCCCACGGTGCCACGATGGGTCCTGGGGACAAGGGCGTCCCCCAGATGTCACAATGGGCCCTGGGGACAATGGGGTTGCCCAGGATGTCACAATGGGCCCTGGGGACAATGGGAGTCCCCAAGGTGTCAGAACGAGCCCTGGGGTCAAAGTGGAATCCTGGAATGTCACAATGGCCCCCAGTGACAAAGAGGTTGCCAATGGTGCCACAATGGGCCCTGGGGACAAAAGGGGTCCCCAGGATTTCACAATAGCACTGGGGACAAAGGGGGGTCATGGGATGTCACAATGGGCCCTGGGGACAAGGGAGATCCCCATGGTGTCACAATAAGCCCTGGGGACAAAGGGGGGTCCTGGGATGTCACAATGGGCTCCAGTGACAAAGAGGGTCCTCATGGTGCCACAATGGGCCCTGGGGACAAAGGGGGTCCCCTGGATGTCACAATGGGCTCTGGGGACAAGGAGGGTCCCCAGGATGTCACAATGGGCCCTGGGGACAAAGAGCGTCCCCAGCATGTCACAATGGGCCCTGGGGACAAAGGGGGTCCCCACGGTATCAGAATGGGCCCTGGGGACAAAGGGGGGTCCCCTGAATGTCACAATGGGCCCTGGGGACAATGGGGGGTCCTGGGACGTCACAATGGGCCCTGGGGACAAGGGGGGGTCCCCAGGATGTCACAATGGGCCCTGAGGAAAAAGAGGGGTCCCCTGAATGTCACAATGGGCCCTGGGGACAAGGGGGTGCAGAGGATGTCACAATGGGCCCTGGGGACAATGGGGGGTCCTGGGACATCACAATGGGCCCTGAGGACAAGGAGGGATCCCCAGGATGTCACAATGGGCCCTGGGGACAAAGAGGAGTCCCCTGAATGTCACAATGGGCCCTGGGGACAAGGGGGTGCAGAGGATGTCACAATGGGCCCTGGGGACAATGGGGGGTCCTGGGACATCACAATGGGCCCTGAGGACAAGGAGGGATCCCCAGGATGTCACAATGGGCCCTGGGGACAATGAGGGGTCCTGGGACGTCACAATGGGCCCTGGGGACAAGGGGGGGTCCCCAGGATGTCACAATGGGCCCTGGGGACAAGGGGGTGCCGAGGATGTCACAATGGGCCCTGGGGACAATGGGGGGTCCTGGGACGTCACAATGGGCCCTGGAGACAAGGGGGGGTCCCCAGGATCTCACAATGGGCCCTGGGGACAAAGAGGGGTCCCCTGAATATCACAATGGGCCCTGGGGACAAGGGGGTGCAGAGGATGTCACAATGGGCCCTGGGGACAATGGGGGGTCCTGGGACATCACAATAGGCCCTGGGGACAAGGAGGGATCCCCAGGATGTCACAATGGGCCCTGGAGACAATGGGGGGTCCTGGGACGTCACAATGGGCCCTGGGGACAATGGGGGGTCCTGGGATGTCACAATGGGCCCTGGGCACAATGTGGGGTCCCCAGGATGTCACAATGAAGTCTTGGGACAAAGGGGGTCCCAGGATGTCACAATGGGGCCTGGAAACCAGGGGGGTTCCTGGGATGTCACAATGGGCCCCAGTGACAAAAGGGGTCCCTATGGTGCCACAATGGGCCCTGGGGACAAAGGGGGTCCCCAGGATATCACAATGGGCCCTGGGGACAAAGGGGGTCCCCACGGTATCAGAATGGGCCCTGGGGACAAGGGGGTGTCCCCAGGATGTCACAATGGGCCCTGCGGACAAGGGTGGTACCCATGGTGTCACAATGGGCCCTGGGCACAAGGGGGGGTCCCCATAGTGTCACAATGGGTCCTGGGGACAAGTGGGGTCCCCAGGATGTCACAATGGGTCCTGGGGACAAGTGGGGTCCCCTGAAAGTCACAATGGGCCCTGGGGACAATGTGGGGTCCTGGGATGTCACAATGGGCCCCAGTGAGAAACGGGGGCCCCTGAATGTCACAATGGGCCCTGGGGACAAGGGGGTGCAGAGGATGTCACAATGGGCCCTGGGGACAATGGGGGGTCCTGGGACATCACAATAGGCCCTGGGGACAAGGAGGGATCCCCAGGATGTCACAATGGGCCCTGGAGACAATGGGGGGTCCTGGGACGTCACAATGGGCCCTGGGGACAAGGGTGGGTCCCCAGGATGTCACAATGGGCCTTGGGGACAAGGGGGTCCCGAGGATGTCACAATGGGCCCTGGGGACAATGGGGGGTCCTGGGATGTCACAATGGGCCCTGGGGACAATGTGGGGTCCCCAGGATGTCACAATGAAGTCTTGGGACAAATGGGGTCCCCAGGATGTCACAATGGGGCCTGGAAACCAGGGGGGGTCCTGGGATGTCACAATGGGCCCCAGTGACAAAAGGGGTCCCTATGGTGCCACAATGGGCCCTGGGGACAAAGGGGGTCCCCTGGATGTCACAATGGACTCTGGGGACAAGGAGGGTCCCCAGGATGTCACAATGGGCCCTGGGGACAAAGGGGATCCCCACGGTATCAGAATGGGCCCTGGGGACAAGGGGGGTCCCCAGGATGTCACAATGGGCCCTGGGGACAAGGGGGTGTCCCCAGGATGTCACAATGGGCCCTGCGGACAAGGGTGGTACCCACGGTGTCACAATGGGCCCTGGGCACAAGGGGGGGTCCCCATAGTGTCACAACGGGTCCTGGGGACAAGTGGGGTCCCCAGGATGTCACAATGGGCCCTGGGGACAATGTGGGGTCCCCTGAATGTCACAATGGGCCCTGGGGACAATGGGGGGTCCTGGGACCTCACAGTGGGCCCTGAGGACAATGATGGGTCCCCTGAATGTCAAAATGGGCCCTGGGGACAAAGGGGGGTCCGCAGGATGTCACAATGGGCCCTGGGGACAAAGGGGGTGTCCCCAGGATGTCACAATGAAGTCTTGGGACAAAGGGGGTCCCCAGGATGTCACAATGGGCACTGGGCACAAGGGGGGGTCCCTATAGTATCACAATGGGTCCTGGGGACAAGTGGGGCCCCCTGAAAGTCACAATGGGCCCTGGGGACAATGGGGGGTCCTGGGACCTCACAGTGGGCCCTGAGGACAATGGTGGGTCCCCTGAATGTCAAAATGGGCCCTGGGGACAAAGGGGGGTCCGCAGGATGTCACAATGGGCACTGGGGACAAGGGGGGTGTCCCCAGGATGTCACAGTGGGCCCTGGGGACAATGGCGGGTCCTGGGACGTCACAATGGGCCCTGGGGACAAGGGGGGGTCCCCTGGATGTCACAATGGGCCCTGGGGATAAGGAGGGATTCCCAGGATGTCACAATGGGCCCTGGGGACAAGGGGGGATTCCCAGGATGTCACAATGGGCCCTGGGGACAAGGGGGTGTCCCCAGGATGTCACAATGGGCCCTGCGGACAAGGGTGGTACCCACGGTGTCACAATGGGCACTGGGCACAAGGGGGGGTCCCTATAGTATCACAATGGGTCCTGGGGACAAGTGGGGTCCCCTGAAAGTCACAATGGGCCCTGGGGACAATGTGGGGTCCTGGGATGTCACAATGGGCCCCAGTGACAAACGGGGGCCCCTGAATGTCACAATGGGCCCTGGGGACAATGGGGGGTCCTGGGACGTCACAATGGGCCCTGGGGACAAGGAGGGATCCCCAGGATGTCACAATGGGCCCTGGGGACAAAGAGGCGTCCCCTGAATGTCACAATGGGCCCTGGGGACAAGGGGGTGCCGAGGATGTCACAATGGGCCCTGGGGACAAGGGAGATCCCCATGGTGTCACAATAAGCCCTGGGGACAAAGTGGGGTCCTGGGATGTCACAATGGGCCCTGGGGACAACGGGGGTCCCCAGGATGTCACAATGGGCCCTGGGGACAAAGTGGGGTCCTAAGATGTCACAATGGGCACTGGGGACAAAGGGCGTCCCCATGGTGTCACAATGGGCCTTGAGGACAATGGGGTCTCCCCAGGATGTCACAATGGGCCTTGGGGACAAAGGGGTGTCCCCTGAATGTGCATAATGGGCCCTGGGGACAAAGGGTGGTCACCAGGATGTCTCAGTGGGCCCTGGGGACAATGGGGTGTCCTGGGATGTCACAATGGGCCCCAGTGACAAATGGGGTCTCCACGGTGTCACAATGGGCCCTGGGGATAAAGGGGGTTCTCCAGGATGTCACAATGGGCCCAAGTGATGAGTCCCCACAGTGCCACTATGGGCCCTGGAGACAAGGGGGTCCCACGGATGTCACAATGGGCCCTGGGGACAAGGGGGGTCCCCAGGATGTCACGATGGGGCCTGGGGACAACGAGGGGTCCTGGGACGTCACAATGAGCCCTGGGGAAAAAGGGTGGTCCCCATGATGTCACAATGGGCACTGGAGACAGTGGGGGGTCCTGGGATGTCACAATGGGCCCTGGGGACAAAGTAAGGTCCTCGGCTGTCACAATGAGCCCTGAGGACAAGGGGGGTTCCCAGAATTTCACAATGAGCACTGGGGACAAAGTGGGGTCCTGGGATGTCAAAATGGGCCCTGGGGACAAAGGGGGTCCCTTAATTGTCACAATGGGCCCTGGGGACAAGGGGGGTCCCTTAATTGTCACAATGGGCCCTGGGGACAAAGTGGGGTCCCCTGGATGTCACAATGGGCCCAGAGGACAAAGGGGGTCCCCATGGTGCCACAGTGGGCCCTGGGGACAAAGGGGGTCCTGAGACGTCACAATGGGCCCTGGGGAAAAGGCGGGGTCCCCACGGTGTCACAATGGGCCCTGGGGACAATGGGGGGTCCTGGGATGTCACAATGGGCCCCAGTGACAAAGGGGGTCCCCATGGTGCGACAACGAGCTCTGGGGATAAAGGGGGTCTCCAGGATGTCACAATGGGCCCTGGGGACAAAGGAAGTCCCCAGAATGCCACAATGGGTCCTGGAAAGAAGTGGGGTCCCCACCGTGTCACAATGGGCCTTGGGGACAAAGGGGGGTCCCCAGGATGTCACAATGGGCCCCGGGGACAAAGGGGTCCCCAGGATGTCACAATGGGTACTGGGGACAAAGGCGGGGTCCCCATGGTGTCACAATGGACCCAAGTGACAGGACGAGTCCCCACGGTACCACTATGGGCCCTGGAGACCAGGGGGTTCCCCGGATTTCACAATGGGCCCTGGGGACAAGTGGGGTCCCCAGGATGTCACAATGGGCACTGGGGACAACGAGGGGTCTTGGGACGTCACAATGAGCCCTGGGGAGAAAGGGGGGTCCCCACCCTGTCAGAAGGGACCCTGGGGACAAGGTGGGGTCCTAGGATGTCACAATGGGCCCTGGGGACAAAGGGGGTGTCCATGGTGCCACAATGGGCCCTGGGGACTGGGGGGGGGGGGTCCCCTCGGTGCCACGATGGGCCCTGGGGACAAGGGGGTCCCCAGGATGTCACAATGGGCCCTGAGGACAAATTGGGGTTCTGGGATGTCACAATGGGCCCTGGGGACAAAGAGGGGTCCCCAGAATGTCACAATGGGCGCTGGGGACATTTGGGGTCCTCAGAATGTCACAATGGGCCGTGGGAACAATAGGGGGTCCTGGGATGTCACAATGGGCCCTGGAGTAAAGGGGGGTCCCCAGGATGTCACAATAGGCCCTGGGGACAAAGAGGAGTCCCCTGAATGTCATAATGGGCCCTGAGGACAAAGAGGGTCTCCACGGTGTCACAATAGGTCCTGGGGACAATGGGGGGTCCTGGGACATCACAATGGGGCCTGAGGACAAGGAGGGATGCCCAGGATGTCACAATGGGCCCTGGGGACAATGGGGGGTCCTGGGACGTCACAATGGGCCCTGGGGACAAGGGGGGGTCCCCAGGATGTCACAATGGGCCCTGGGGACAAGGGGGTGCCGAGGATATCACAATGGGCCCTGGGGACAATGGGGGGTCCTGGGACGTCACAATGGGCCCTGGGGACAAGGGGGCGTCCCCAGGATCTCACAATGGGCCCTGGGGACAAAGAGGGGTCCCCTGAATGTCACAATGGGCCCTGGGGACAAGGGGGTGCAGAGGATGTCACAATGGGTCCTGGGGACAATAGGGGGTCCTGGGACATCACAATAGGCCCTGGGGACAAGGAGGGATCACCAGGATGTCACAATGGGCCCTGGAGACAATGGGGGGTCCTGGGACGTCACAATGGGCCCTGGGGACAAGGGTGGGTCCCCAGGATGTCACAATGGGCCTTGGGGACAAGGGGGTCCCGAGGATGTCACAATGGGCCCTGGGGACAATGGGGGGTCCTGGGATGTCACAATGGGCCCTAGGGACAAAGGGGGTCCCCAGGATGTCACAATGGGGCCTGGAAACCAGGGGGGGTCCTGGGATGTCACAATGGGTCCCAGTGACAAAACGGGTCCCTATGGTGCCACAATGGGCCCTGGGGACAAAGGGGGTCGCCTGGATGTCACAATGGACTCTGGGGACAAGGAGGGTCCCCAGGATGTCACAATGAGCCCTGGGGACAAAGGGGGTCCCCACGGTATCAGAATGGGCCCTGGGGACAAGGGGGTGTCCCCAGGATGTCACAATGGGCCCTGCGGACAAGGGTGGTACCCACGGTGTCACAATGGGCCCTGGGCACAAGGGGGGGTCCCCATAGTGTCACAATGGGTCCTGGGGACAAGTGGGGTCCCCAGGATGTCACAATGGGCCCTGGGGACAATGTGGGGTCCCCTGAATGTCACAATGGGCCCTGGGGACAAGGGGTTGCCGAGGATGTCACAATGGGCCCTGGGGACAATGGGGGGTCCTTGGACCTCACAGTGGGCCCTGAGGACAATGGTGGGTCCCCTGAATATCAAAATGGGCCCTGGGGACAAAGGGGGGTCCGCAGGATGTCACAATGAGCACTGGGGACAAAGGGGGTGTCCCCAGGATGTCACAGTGGGCCCTGGGGACAATGGCGGGTCCTGGGACGTCACAATGGGCCCTGGGGACAAGGGGGGGTCCCCTGGATGTCACAATGGGCCCTGGGGATAAGGAGGGATTCCCAGGATGTCACAATGGGCCCTGGGGACAAGGGGGGATTCCCAGGATGTCACAATGGGCCCTGGGGACAAGGGGGTGTCCCCAGGATGTCACAATGGGCCCTGCGGACAAGGGTGGTACCCATGGTGTCACAATGGGCACTGGGCACAAGGGGGGGTCCCTATAGTATCACAATGGGTCCTGGGGACAAGTGGGGTCCCCTGAAAGTCACAATGGGCCCTGGGGACAATGTGGGGTCCTGGGATGTCACAATGGGCCCCAGTGACAAACGGGGGCCCCTGAATGTCACAATGGGCCCTGGGGACAAGGGGGTGCAGAGGATGTCACAATGGGCCCTGGGGACAATGGGGGGTCCTGGGACATCACAATAGGCCCTGGGGACAAGGAGGGATCCCCAGGATGTCACAATGGGCCCTGGAGACAATGGGGGGTCATGGGACGTCACAATGGGCCCTGGGGACAAGGGTGGGTCCCCAGGATGTCACAATGGGCCTTGGGGACAAGGTGGTCCCGAGGATGTCACAATGGGCCCTGGGGACATTGGGGGGTCCTGGGATGTCACAATGGGTCCTGGGGACAATGTGGGGTCCCCAGGATGTCACAATGGGTACTGGAGACAAAGAGGGGGTCCCCATGGTGTCACAATGGGCCCAAGTGACAAGGAGGGTCCCCACAGTGCCACGATGGGTCCTGGGGACAAGGGCGTTCCCCAGATGTCACAGTGGGCCCTGGGGACAAAAGGGGTCCCCAGGATTTCACAATAGCACTGGGGATAAAGGGGGGTCATGGGATGTCACAATGGGCCCTGGGGACAAGGGAGATCCCCATGGTGTCACAATAAGCCCTGGGGACAAAGTGGGGTCCTGGGATGTCACAATGGGCTCTGGGGACAAGGAGGGTCCCCAGGATGTCACAATGGGCCCTGGGGACAAGGGGGTGCAGAGGATGTCACAATGGGCCCTGGGGACAATGGGGGGTCCTGGGACATCACAATGGGCCCTGGGGACAAGGAGGGATCCCCAGGATGTCACAATGGGCCCTGGGGACAATGGGGGGTCCTGGGACGTCACAATGGGCCCTGGAGACAATGGGGGGTCCTGGGATGTCACAATGGGCCCTGGGGACAAGGGGGGGTCCCCAGGAAGTCACAATGGGCCTTGGGAACAAGGGGGTCCCCCAGATATCACAATGGGCCCTGGGGACAATGTAAGGTCCTGGCCTGTCACAATGGACCCTGAGGACAAGGGGGGACCCCAGGATGTCACAATGAAGTCTTGGGACAAAGGGGGTCCCCAGGATGTCACAATGGGCCCTGGGGACAAAGGGGGTCCCCACGGTGTCAGAATGGGCCCTGGGGACAAGGGGGGTCCCCTGAATATCACAATGGGCCATGGGGACAATGGGGGGTCCTGGGATGTCACAATGAGCCCTGGGGACAAGGGTGGTACCCACGGTGTCACAATGGGCCCTGGGCAAAAGGGGGGGTCCCCATAGTGTCACAATGGACCCTGGGGACAAGGGGGTGCCGAGTATGTCACAATGGGCCCTGGGGACAATGGGGGGTCCTGGGACCTCACAATGGGCCCTGAGGACAATGGTGGGTCCCCTGAATGTCAAAATGGGCCCTGGGGACAAAGGGGGGTCCGCAGGATGTCACAATGGGTACTGGGGATAAAGGGGGGGTCCCCAAGGTGTCACAATGGGCCCAAGTGACAAGGAGGGTCCCCACGGTGCCACGATGGGTCCTGGGGACAAGGGCATCCCCCAGATGTCACAATGGGCCCTGGGGACAATGGGGTTGCCCAGGATGTCACAATGGGCCCTGGGGACAATGGGAGTCCCCAAGGTGTCAGAACGAGCCCTGGGGACAAAGTGGAATCCTGGGATGTCACAATGACCCCCAGTGACAAAGGGGTTCCCCATGGTGCCACAATGGGCCCTGGGGACAAAAGGGGTCCCCAGGATTTCACAATAGCACTGGGGATAAAGGGGGGTCATGGGATGTCACAATGGGCCCTGGGGACAAGGGAGATCCCCATGGTGTCACAATAAGCCCTGGGGACAAAGTGGGGTCCTGGGATGTCACAATGGGCCCCAGTGACAAACGGGGTCTCCATGGTGCCACAATGGGCCGTGGGGACAAATGGGGTCCCCAGGATGTCACAATGAACCCTGGGGACAAAGGGTGGTCCTGGGACATTTCAACGGGCCCTCGGGACCAGGGTGGGTCCTGGGATGTCACAATGGGCCCCGGTGACAAAGAGGGTCCTCATGGTGCCACAATGGGCCCTGGGGACAAAGGGGGTCCCCTGGATATCACAATGGGCTCTGGGGACAAAGGGGGGTGTCGACGGTGTCAAAATGGGCCCTGGGGACAAAGGGCGTCCCCAGGATGTCACCATGGGCCCTGGGGACAATAGGGGGTCCTGGGATGTCACAATGAGCCCTGCGGACAAGGGGGGTACCCACGGTGTCACAATGGGCCCTGGACACAAGGGGGGGTCCGCATAGTGTCACAATGAGTCCTGGGGACAAGTGGGGTCCCCAGGATGTCACAATAGGTCCTGGGGACAATGTGAGGTCCCCTGAATGTCACAATGGGCCCTGGGGACAATGTGGGGTCCTGGGATGTCACAATGGACCCCCGTGACAAACGGGGGCCCCTGAATGTCACAATGGGCCCTGGGGACAATGGGGGGTCCTGGGACGTCACAATGGGTCCTGGGGACAAGGAGGGATCCCCTGGATGTCACAATGGGCCCTGGGGACAATGGCGGGTCCTGGGACGTCACAATGGGCCCTGGGGACAAGGGGGGGTCCCCAGGATGTCACAATGGGCCCTGGGGACAAAGAGGGGTCCCCAGCATGTCACAATGGGCCCTGGGGACAATGGTGGGTCCCCTGAATGTCACAATGGGCCCTGGGGACAAAGAGGGGTCCGCAGGATGTCACAATGGGCACTGGGGACAAAGGGGGGCGTCCCCATGGTGTCACAATGGGCTCAAGTGACAAGGAGGGTCCCCACGGTGCCACGATGGGTCCTGGGGACAAGGGCGTCCCCCAGATGTCACAATGGGCCCTGGGGACAATGGGGTTGCCCAGGATGTCACAATAGGCCCTGGGGACAATGGGAGTCCCCAAGGTGTCAGAACGAGCCCTGGGGACAAAGTGGAATCCTGGAATGTCACAATGGCCCCCAGTGACAAAGGGGTTCCCCATGGTGTCATAATGGGCTCTGGGAACAAAGGGGGTCCCCACGGTATCAGAATGGGCCCTGGGGACAAAGGGGGGTCCCCTGAATGTCACAATGGGCCCTGGGGACAATGGGGGGTCCTGGGACGTCACAATGGGCCCTGGGGACAAGGGGGGGTCCCTAGGATGTCACAATGGGCCCTGGGGACAAAGAGGGGTCCCCTGAATGTCACAATGGGCCCTGGGGACAAGGTAGTGCAGTGGATGTCACAATGGGCCCTGGGGTCAATGGGGGGTGTCCAGGATGTGAGAATGAGTCCTGAGGACAAGGGGGGGTCCCCATGGTGTCACAATAGGCCCTGGGGACAAAGTGGGGTCCAAGAATGTCACAATGGGCCCTGGGGACAAAAGGGGTTGCCATGGTGCCACAATGGGCCCTGGGGTCAAAGGGGGTCCCCATGGTGCTACAATGGGCCCTGGGGACAAAGGGGGGTCCTGGGATGTCACAATGGGCCCTGGGGACAAAGGGGGGTCCCCATGGTGCCACAACAGGCCCTGGGAGCAAGGGGATGGCCAGGATGTCACAATGGGTCCTGGGGAAAATGGGGGGTGCCCAGGATGTCACAATGGACCCTGAGGACAAGCGGGGGTCTCCATGGTGTCACAATGGGCCCCAGTGACAAAGGCGATCCCCTGAATGTCACAATCGGTCCTGGGGACAATGGGGGGTCCTGGGACCTCACAATGGGCCCTGAGGACAATGGTGGGTCCCCTGAAGGTCACAATGGGCCCTGGGGACAAAGGGGGGTCCGCAGAATGTCACAATGGGCACTGGGGACAAAGGGGGGGTCCCCATAGTGTCACAATGGGCCCAAGTGACAAGGAGGGTCCCCACGGTGCCACGATGGGTCCTGGGGACAAGGGCGTCCCCCAGATGTCACAATGGGCCCTGGGGACAATGGGGTTGCCCAGGATGTCACAATGGGCCCTGGGGACAATGGGAGTCCCCAAGGTGTCAGAACGAGCCCTGGGGTCAAAGTGGAATCCTGGAATGTCACAATGGCCCCCAGTGACAAAGAGGTTGCCAATGGTGCCACAATGGGCCCTGGGGACAAAAGGGGTCCCCAGGATTTCACAATAGCACTGGGGACAAAGGGGGGTCATGGGATGTCACAATGGGCCCTGGGGACAAGGGAGATCCCCATGGTGTCACAATAAGCCCTGGGGACAAAGGGGGGTCCTGGGATGTCACAATGGGCTCCAGTGACAAAGAGGGTCCTCATGGTGCCACAATGGGCCCTGGGGACAAAGGGGGTCCCCTGGATTTCACAATGGGCTCTGGGGACAAGGAGGGTCCCCAGGATGTCACAATGGGCCCTGGGGACAAAGAGTGTCCCCAGCATGTCACAATGGGCCCTGGGGACAAAGGGGGTCCCCACGGTATCAGAATGGGCCCTGGGGACAAAGGGGGGTCCCCTGAATGTCACAATGGGCCCTGGGGACAATGGGGGGTCCTGGGACGTCACAATGGGCCCTGGGGACAAGGGGGGGTCCCCAGGATGTCACAATGGGCCCTGAGGAAAAAGAGGGGTCCCCTGAATGTCACAATGGGCCCTGGGGACAAGGGGGTGCAGAGGATGTCACAATGGGCCCTGGGGACAATGGGGGGTCCTGGGACATCACAATGGGCCCTGAGGACAAGGAGGGATCCCCAGGATGTCACAATGGGCCCTGGGGACAAAGAGGAGTCCCCTGAATGTCACAATGGGCCCTGGGGACAAGGGGGTGCAGAGGATGTCACAATGGGCCCTGGGGACAATGGGGGGTCCTGGGACATCACAATGGGCCCTGAGGACAAGGAGGGATCCCCAGGATGTCACAATGGGCCCTGGGGACAATGGGGGGTCCTGGGACGTCACAATGGGCCCTGGGGACAAGGGGGGGTCCCCAGGATGTCACAATGGGCCCTGGGGACAAGGGGGTGCCGAGGATGTCACAATGGGCCCTGGGGACAATGGGGGGTCCTGGGACGTCACAATGGGCCCTGGAGACAAGGGGGGGTCCCCAGGATCTCACAATGGGCCCTGGGGACAAAGAGGGGTCCCCTGAATATCACAATGGGCCCTGGGGACAAGGGGGTGCAGAGGATGTCACAATGGGCCCTGGGGACAATGGGGGGTCCTGGGACATCACAATAGGCCCTGGGGACAAGGAGGGATCCCCAGGATGTCACAATGGGCCCTGGAGACAATGGGGGGTCCTGGGACGTCACAATGGGCCCTGGGGACAATGGGGGGTCCTGGGATGTCACAATGGGCCCTGGGCACAATGTGGGGTCCCCAGGATGTCACAATGAAGTCTTGGGACAAAGGGGGTCCCAGGATGTCACAATGGGGCCTGGAAACCAGGGGGGTTCCTGGGATGTCACAATGGGCCCCAGTGACAAAAGGGGTCCCTATGGTGCCACAATGGGCCCTGGGGACAAAGGGGGTCCCAAGGATATCACAATGGGCCCTGGGGACAAAGGGGGTCCCCACGGTATCAGAATGGGCCCTGGGGACAAGGGGGTGTCCCCAGGATGTCACAATGGGCCCTGCGGACAAGGGTGGTACCCATGGTGTCACAATGGGCCCTGGGCACAAGGGGGGGTCCCCATAGTGTCACAATGGGTCCTGGGGACAAGTGGGGTCCCCAGGATGTCACAATGGGTCCTGGGGACAAGTGGGGTCCCCTGAAAGTCACAATGGGCCCTGGGGACAATGTGGGGTCCTGGGATGTCACAATGGGCCCCAGTGAGAAACGGGGGCCCCTGAATGTCACAATGGGCCCTGGGGACAAGGGGGTGCAGAGGATGTCACAATGGGCCCTGGGGACAATGGGGGGTCCTGGGACATCACAATAGGCCCTGGGGACAAGGAGGGATCCCCAGGATGTCACAATGGGCCCTGGAGACAATGGGGGGTCCTGGGACGTCACAATGGGCCCTGGGGACAAGGGTGGGTCCCCAGGATGTCACAATGGGCCTTGGGGACAAGGGGGTCCCGAGGATGTCACAATGGGCCCTGGGGACAATGGGGGGTCCTGGGATGTCACAATGGGCCCTGGGGACAATGTGGGGTCCCCAGGATGTCACAATGAAGTCTTGGGACAAATGGGGTCCCCAGGATGTCACAATGGGGCCTGGAAACCAGGGGGGGTCCTGGGATGTCACAATGGGCCCCAGTGACAAAAGGGGTCCCTATGGTGCCACAATGGGCCCTGGGGACAAAGGGGGTCCCCTGGATGTCACAATGGACTCTGGGGACAAGGAGGGTCCCCAGGATGTCACAATGGGCCCTGGGGACAAAGGGGATCCCCACGGTATCAGAATGGGCCCTGGGGACAAGGGGGGTCCCCAGGATGTCACAATGGGCCCTGGGGACAAGGGGGTGTCCCCAGGATGTCACAATGGGCCCTGCGGACAAGGGTGGTACCCACGGTGTCACAATGGGCCCTGGGCACAAGGGGGGGTCCCCATAGTGTCACAACGGGTCCTGGGGACAAGTGGGGTCCCCAGGATGTCACAATGGGCCCTGGGGACAATGTGGGGTCCCCTGAATGTCACAATGGGCCCTGGGGACAATGGGGGGTCCTGGGACCTCACAGTGGGCCCTGAGGACAATGATGGGTCCCCTGAATGTCAAAATGGGCCCTGGGGACAAAGGGGGGTCCGCAGGATGTCACAATGGGCACTGGGGACAAAGGGGGTGTCCCCAGGATGTCACAATGAAGTCTTGGGACAAAGGGGGTCCCCAGGATGTCACAATGGGCACTGGGCACAAGGGGGGGTCCCTATAGTATCACAATGGGTCCTGGGGACAAGTGGGGCCCCCTGAAAGTCACAATGGGCCCTGGGGACAATGGGGGGTCCTGGGACCTCACAGTGGGCCCTGAGGACAATGGTGGGTCCCCTGAATGTCAAAATGGGCCCTGGGGACAAAGGGGGGTCCGCAGGATGTCACAATGGGCACTGGGGACAAGGGGGGTGTCCCCAGGATGTCACAGTGGGCCCTGGGGACAATGGCGGGTCCTGGGACGTCACAATGGGCCCTGGGGACAAGGGGGGGTCCCCTGGATGTCACAATGGGCCCTGGGGATAAGGAGGGATTCCCAGGATGTCACAATGGGCCCTGGGGACAAGGGGGGATTCCCAGGATGTCACAATGGGCCCTGGGGACAAGGGGGTGTCCCCAGGATGTCACAATGGGCCCTGCGGACAAGGGTGGTACCCACGGTGTCACAATGGGCACTGGGCACAAGGGGGGGTCCCTATAGTATCACAATGGGTCCTGGGGACAAGTGGGGTCCCCTGAAAGTCACAATGGGCCCTGGGGACAATGTGGGGTCCTGGGATGTCACAATGGGCCCCAGTGACAAACGGGGGCCCCTGAATGTCACAATGGGCCCTGGGGACAATGGGGGGTCCTGGGACGTCACAATGGGCCCTGGGGACAAGGAGGGATCCCCAGGATGTCACAATGGGCCCTGGGGACAAAGAGGCGTCCCCTGAATGTCACAATGGGCCCTGGGGACAAGGGGGTGCCGAGGATGTCACAATGGGCCCTGGGGACAAGGGAGATCCCCATGGTGTCACAATAAGCCCTGGGGACAAAGTGGGGTCCTGGGATGTCACAATGGGCCCTGGGGACAACGGGGGTCCCCAGGATGTCACAATGGGCCCTGGGGACAAAGTGGGGTCCTAAGATGTCACAATGGGCACTGGGGACAAAGGGCGTCCCCATGGTGTCACAATGGGCCTTGAGGACAATGGGGTCTCCCCAGGATGTCACAATGGGCCTTGGGGACAAAGGGGTGTCCCCTGAATGTGCATAATGGGCCCTGGGGACAAAGGGTGGTCGCCAGGATGTCTCAGTGGGCCCTGGGGACAATGGGGTGTCCTGGGATGTCACAATGGGCCCCAGTGACAAATGGGGTCTCCACGGTGTCACAATGGGCCCTGGGGATAAAGGGGGTTCTCCAGGATGTCACAATGGGCCCAAGTGATGAGTCCCCACAGTGCCACTATGGGCCCTGGAGACAAGGGGGTCCCACGGATGTCACAATGGGCCCTGGGGACAAGGGGGGTCCCCAGGATGTCACGATGGGGCCTGGGGACAACGAGGGGTCCTGGGACGTCACAATGAGCCCTGGGGAAAAAGGGTGGTCCCCATGATGTCACAATGGGCACTGGAGACAGTGGGGGGTCCTGGGATGTCACAATGGGCCCTGGGGACAAAGTAAGGTCCTCGGCTGTCACAATGAGCCCTGAGGACAAGGGGGGTTCCCAGAATTTCACAATGAGCACTGGGGACAAAGTGGGGTCCTGGGATGTCAAAATGGGCCCTGGGGACAAAGGGGGTCCCTTAATTGTCACAATGGGCCCTGGGGACAAGGGGGGTCCCTTAATTGTCACAATGGGCCCTGGGGACAAAGTGGGGTCCCCTGGATGTCACAATGGGCCCAGAGGACAAAGGGGGTCCCCATGGTGCCACAGTGGGCCCTGGGGACAAAGGGGGTCCTGAGACGTCACAATGGGCCCTGGGGAAAAGGCGGGGTCCCCACGGTGTCACAATGGGCCCTGGGGACAATGGGGGGTCCTGGGATGTCACAATGGGCCCCAGTGACAAAGGGGGTCCCCATGGTGCGACAACGAGCTCTGGGGATAAAGGGGGTCTCCAGGATGTCACAATGGGCCCTGGGGACAAAGGAAGTCCCCAGAATGCCACAATGGGTCCTGGAAAGAAGTGGGGTCCCCACCGTGTCACAATGGGCCTTGGGGACAAAGGGGGGTCCCCAGGATGTCACAATGGGCCCCGGGGACAAAGGGGTCCCCAGGATGTCACAATGGGTACTGGGGACAAAGGCGGGGTCCCCATGGTGTCACAATGGACCCAAGTGACAGGACGAGTCCCCACGGTACCACTATGGGCCCTGGAGACCAGGGGGTTCCCCGGATTTCACAATGGGCCCTGGGGACAAGTGGGGTCCCCAGGATGTCACAATGGGCACTGGGGACAACGAGGGGTCCTGGGACGTCACAATGAGCCCTGGGGAGAAAGGGGGGTCCCCACCCTGTCAGAAGGGACCCTGGGGACAAGGTGGGGTCCTAGGATGTCACAATGGGCCCTGGGGACAAAGGGGGTGTCCATGGTGCCACAATGGGCCCTGGGGACTGGGGGGGGGGGGTCCCCTCGGTGCCACGATGGGCCCTGGGGACAAGGGGGTCCCCAGGATGTCACAATGGGCCCTGAGGACAAATTGGGGTTCTGGGATGTCACAATGGGCCCTGGGGACAAAGAGGGGTCCCCAGAATGTCACAATGGGCGCTGGGGACATTTGGGGTCCTCAGAATGTCACAATGGGCCGTGGGAACAATAGGGGGTCCTGGGATGTCACAATGGGCCCTGGAGTAAAGGGGGGTCCCCAGGATGTCACAATAGGCCCTGGGGACAAAGAGGAGTCCCCTGAATGTCATAATGGGCCCTGAGGACAAAGAGGGTCTCCACGGTGTCACAATAGGTCCTGGGGACAATGGGGGGTCCTGGGACGCAACAATGGGCCCTGGGGAAAAGGAGGGATCCCCAGGATGTCACAATGGGCCCTGGGGACAATGGGGGGTCCTGGGACGTCACAATGGGCCCTGGGGACAAGGGGGGGTCCCCAGGATGTCACAATGGGCCCTGGGGACAAGGGGGGGTCCCCAGGATGTCACAATGGGCCCTGGGGACAAAGAGGGGTCCCCTGAATGTCACAATGGGCCCTGGGGACAAGGGGGTGCAGAGGATGTCACAATGGGCCCTGGGGACAATGGGGGGTCCTGGGACATAACAATGGGCCCTGGGGACAAGGAGGGATCCCCAGGATGTCACAATGGGCCCTGGGGACAATGGGGGGTCCTGGGACGTCACAATGGGCCCTGGGGACAAGGGGGGGTCCCCAGGATGTCACAATGGGCCCTGGGGACAAGGGCGTGCTGAGGGTGTCACAATGGGCCCTGGAGACAATGGGGGGTCCTGGGATGTCACAATGGGCCCTGGGGACAAGGGGGGGTCCCCAGGAAGTCACAATGGGCCTTGGGAACAAGGGGGTCCCCCAGATATCACAATGGGCCCTGGGGACAATGTAAGGTCCTGGCCTGTCACAATGGACCCTGAGGACAAGGGGGGACCCCAGGATGTCACAATGGGCCCTGGGGACAAAGGGGGTCCCCACGGTGTCAGAATGGGCCCTGGGGACAAGGGGGGTCCCCTGAATATCACAATGGGCCATGGGGACAATGGGGGGTCCTGGGATGTCACAATGAGCCCTGCAGACAAGGGTGGTACCCACGGTGTCACAATGGGCCCTGGGCAAAAGGGGGGGTCCCCATAGTGTCACAATGGACCCTGGGGACAAGGGGGTGCCGAGTATGTCACAATGGGCCCTGGGGACAATGGGGGGTCCTGGGACCTCACAATGGGCCCTGAGGACAATGGTGGGTCCCCTGAATGTCAAAATGGGCCCTGGGGACAAAGGGGGGTCCGCAGGATGTCACAATGGGCACTGGGGATAAAGGGGGGGTCCCCAAGGTGTCACAATGGGCCCAAGTGACAAGGAGGGTCCCCACGGTGCCACGATGGATCCTGGGGACAAGGGCGTCCCCCAGATGTCACAATGGGCCCTGGGGACAATGGGGTTGCCCAGGATGTCACAATGGGCCCTGGGGACAATGGGAGTCCCCAAGGTGTCAGAACGAGCCCTGGGGACAAAGTGGAATCCTGGAATGTCACAATGGCCCCCAGTGACAAAGGGGTTCCCCATGGTGCCACAATGGGCCCTGGGGACAAAAGGGGGCCCCAGGATTTCACAATAGCACTGGGGATAAAGGGGGGTCATGGGATGTCACAATGGGCCCTGGGGACAAGGGAGATCCCCATGGTGTCACAATAAGCCCTGGGGACAAAGTGGGGTCCTGGGATATCACAATGGGCCCCAGTGACAAACGGGGTCTCCATGGTGCCACAATGGGCCGTGGGGACAAATGGGGTCCCCAGGATGTCACAATGAACCCTGGGGACAAAGGGTGGTCCTGGGACATTTCAACGGGCCCTGGGGACAAGGGGGGGACCCCAGGATGTCACAATGGGCCCTGGGGACAAAGGGGGGTCCCCATGGTTTCACAATGGGCCCTGGGGACAAGGGGGTCCCCCAGATATCGCAATGGGCCCTGGGGACAAAGTAAGTTCCTGGGCTGTCACAGTGGACCATGAGTACAAGGTGGGTCCCCCGGATGTCACAATGGGCCCTTGGGACCAGGGTGGGTCCTGGGATGTCACAATGGGCCCCAGTGACAAAGAGGGTCCTCATGGTGCCACAATGGGCCCTGGGGACAAAGGGGGTCCCCTGGATGTCACAATGGGCTCTGGGGACAAAGGGGGGTGTCGACGGTGTCAAAATGGGCCCTGGGGACAAGGAGGGGTCCCTATAGTATCACAATGGGTCCTGGGGACAAGTGGGGTACCCTGAAAGTCACAATGGGCCCTGGGGACAATGTGGGGTCCTGGGATGTCACAATAGGCCCTGGGGACAAGGAGGGATCCCCAGGATGTCACAATGGGCCCTGGAGACAATGGGGGGTCCTGGGACGTCACAATGGGCCCTGGGGACAAGGGTGGGTCCCCAGGATGTCACAATGGGCCTTGGGGACAAGGGGGTCCCGAGGATGTCACAATGGGCCCTGGGGACAATGGGGGGTCCTGGGATGTCACAATGGGTCCTGGGGACAATGTGGGGTCCCCAGGATGTCACAATGGGTACTGGAGACAAAGAGGGGGTCCCCATGGTGTCACTATGGGCCCAAGTGACAAGGAGGGTCCCCACAGTGCCACGATGGGTCCTGGGGACAAGGGCGTTCCCCAGATGTCACAGTGGGCCCTGGGGACAAAAGGGGTCCCCAGGATTTCACAATAGCACTGGGGATAAAGGGGGGTCATGGGATGTCACAATGGGCCCTGGGGACAAGGGAGATCCCCATGGTGTCACAATAAGCCCTGGGGACAAAGTGGGGTCCTGGGATGTCACAATGGGCCCCAGTGACAAAGGTGGTCCCCTGAATGTTACAATGGGTCCTGAGGACAGTGGGGGGTCCTGGGACGTCACAATGGGCCCTGGGGACAAGGAGGGATCCCCAGGATGTCACAATGGGCCCTGGGGACAAGGGGGGGTCCCCAGGATGTCACAATGGGCCCTGGGGACAACGGGGGGTCCTAAGACGTCACAATGGGCCCTGGGGCCAAGCAGGGATCCCCAGGATGTCACAATGGGCCCTGGGGACAAGGGGGGGTCCCCAGGATGTCACAATGGGCCCTGGGGACAACGGGGGGTCCTAAGACGTCACAATGGGCCCTGGGGCCAAGCAGGGATCCCCAGGATGTCACAATGGGCCCTGGACACAATGGGGGGTCCTGGGATGTCACAATGGGCCCCGTTGACAAGGGGGCATCCCCAGGATGTCAAAATGCGCCCTGGGGCCCAGGGGGGTCCTGCGATGTCACAATGGGCCCTGGGGACAAAGGGGGTCCCCTGGATGTCACAATGGACTCTGGGGACAAAGGGGATCCCCACGGTATCAGAATGGGCCCTGGGGAAAAAGGGGGGTCCTGGGATGTCACAATGAGCCCTGCGGACAAGGGTGGTACCCACGGTGTCACAATGGGCCCTGGGCACAAGGGGGGGTCCCCATAGTGTCACAATGGGTCCTGGGGACAAGTGGTGTCCCCAGGATGTGACAATGTGTCCTGGGGACAATGTGGGGTCCTGGGATGTCACAATGGGCCCCAGTGACAAAGGGGCCCCCTGAATGTCACAATGGGTCCTGGGAACAATCGGGGGTCCTGGGACGTCACAATGGGCCCTGGGGACAAGGAGGGATCCCCAGGATGTCACAATGGGCCCTGGGGACAATGGGGGGTCCTGGGACGTCACAATGGGCCCCAGTGACAAGGGGGGGTCCCCAGGATGTCACAGTGTGCCCTGGGTACAAAGAGGCGTCCCCGGAATGTCAAAATCGGCCCTGGGGACAAAGGGCGGTCCTCAGGATATCACAATGGGCCCTGGGGACAAAGGGTGGTCGCCAGGATATCACAATGGGCTCTGGTGACAATGGGGTCCCCAGGTTGTCACAATGGGCCCTGGGGACAAGTTGGGGTCCCCTGAATTTCACAATGGGCCCTGGGGACAAAGAGGGCTCCCCAGCATATCACAATGGGCCCTGGGGACAATGGGGGGTCCTGGGACGTCACAATGGGCCCTGGGGACAAGTTGGGGTCCCCAGGATGTCACAATGGGCTCTGGGGACAAGGAGGGTCCCCAGCATGTCACAATGGGCCCTGGGGACAAAGGGGGGGTCCCCAGGATGTCACAATGTGCGCTGGGGACAAAGAGAGTCCCCAGCATGTCACAATGGGCCCTGGGGACAAAGGGGGTCCCCACGGTATCAGAATGGGTCCTGGGGACAAGTGGAGTCCCCTGAAAGTCACAATGGGCCCTAAGGACAAAGGGGGGTCCTGGGATCTCACAATGGGCCCTGGGAACAAAGGCGGTGTCCCCATGGTGCCACAATGGGCCCTGGGAGCAAGGGGGTGGCCAGGATGTCACAATGGACCCTGAGGACAAGCGGGGGTCTCCATGGTGTCACAATGGGCCCCAGTGACAAAGGGGGTCCCCTGAATGTCACAATAGGTCCTGGGGACAATGGGGGGTCCTGGGACGCAACAATGGGCCCTGGGGAAAAGGAGGGATCCCCAGGATGTCACAATGGGCCCTGGGGACAATGGGGGGTCCTGGGACGTCACAATGGGCCCTGGGGACAAGGGGGGGTCCCCAGGATGTCACAATGGGCCCTGGGGACAAAGAGGGGTCCCCTGAATGTCACAATGGGCCCTGGGGACAAGGGGGTGCAGAGGATGTCACAATGGGCCCTGGGGACAATGGGGGGTCCTGGGACATCACAATGGGCCCTGGGGAGAAGGAGGGATCCCCAGGATGTCACAATGGGCCCTGGGGACAATGGGGGGTCCTGGGACGTCACAATGGGCCCTGGGGACAAGGGGGGGTCCCCAGGATGTCACAATGGGCCCTGGGGACAAGGGCGTGCCGAGGATGTCACAATGGGCCCTGGAGACAATGGGGGGTCCTGGGATGTCACAATGGGCCCTGGGGACAAGGGGGGGTCCCCAGGAAGTCACAATGGGCCTTGGGAACAAGGGGTTCCCCCAGATATCACAATGGGCCCTGGGGACAATGTAAGGTCCTGGCCTGTCACAATGGACCCTGAGGACAAGGGGGGACCCCAGGATGTCACAATGAAGTCTTGGGACAAAGGGGGTCCCCAGGATGTCACAATGGGCCCTGGGGACAAAGGGGGTCCCCACGGTGTCAGAATGGGCCCTGGGGACAAGGGGGGTCCCCTGAATATCACAATGGGCCATGGGGACAATGGGGGGTCCTGGGATGTCACAATGAGCCCTGGGGACAAGGGTGGTACCCACGGTGTCACAATGGGCCCTGGGCAAAAGGGGGGGTCCCCATAGTGTCACAATGGACCCTGGGGACAAGGGGGTGCCGAGTATGTCACAATGGGCCCTGGGGACAATGGGGGGTCCTGGGACCTCACAATGGGCCCTGAGGACAATGGTGGGTCCCCTGAATGTCAAAATGGGCCCTGGGGACAAAGGGGGGTCCGCAGGATGTCACAATGGGCACTGGGGATAAAGGGGGGGTCCCCAAGGTGTCACAATGGGCCCAAGTGACAAGGAGGGTCCCCACGGTGCCACGATGGGTCCTGGGGACAAGGGCGTCCCCCAGATGTCACAATGGGCCCTGGGGACAATGGGGTTGCCCAGGATGTCACAATGGGCCCTGGGGACAATGGGAGTCCCCAAGGTGTCAGAACGAGCCCTGGGGACAAAGTGGAATCCTGGGATGTCACAATGACCCCCAGTGACAAAGGGGTTCCCCATGGTGCCACAATGGGCCCTGGGGACAAAAGGGGTCCCCAGGATTTCACAATAGCACTGGGGATAAAGGGGGGTCATGGGATGTCACAATGGGCCCTGGGGACAAGGGAGATCCCCATGGTGTCACAATAAGCCCTGGGGACAAAGTGGGGTCCTGGGATGTCACAATGGGCCCCAGTGACAAACGGGGTCTCCATGGTGCCACAATGGGCCGTGGGGACAAATGGGGTCCCCAGGATGTCACAATGAACCCTGGGGACAAAGGGTGGTCCTGGGACATTTCAACGGGCCCTCGGGACCAGGGTGGGTCCTGGGATGTCACAATGGGCCCCGGTGACAAAGAGGGTCCTCATGGTGCCACAATGGGCCCTGGGGACAAAGGGGGTCCCCTGGATGTCACAATGGGCTCTGGGGACAAGGAGGGTCCCCAGGATGTCACAATGGGCTCTGGGGACAAGGAGGGTCCTCATGGTGCCACAATGGGCCCTGGGGACAACAGGGGGTCCTGGGATGTCACAATGAGCCCTGCGGACAAGGGGGGTACCCACGGTGTCACAATGGGCCCTGGACACAAGGGGGGGTCCGCATAGTGTCACAATGGGTCCTGGGGACAAGTGGGGTCCCCAGGATGTCACAATAGGTCCTGGGGACAATGTGGGGTCCCCTGAATGTCACAATGGGCCCTGGGGACAATGTGGGGTCCTGGGATGTCACAATGGGCCCCCGTGACAAACGGGGGCCCCTGAATGTCACAATGGGCCCTGGGGACAATGGGGGGTCCTGGGACGTCACAATGGGTCCTGGGGACAAGGAGGGATCCCCAGGATGTCACAATGGGCCCTGGGGACAATGGCGGGTCCTGGGACGTCACAATGGGCCCTGGGGACAAGGGTGGGTCCCCAGGATGTCACAATGGGCCCTGGGGACAAAGAGGGGTCCCCTGAATGTCACAATGGGCCCTGGGCACAAGGGGGTGCCGAGGATGTCACAATGGGCCCTGGGGACAATGGAGGGTCCTGGGACCTTACAATGGGCCCTGAGGACAATGGTGGGTCCCCTGAATGTCACAATGGGCCCTGGGGACAAAGAGGGGTCCGCAGGATGTCACAATGGGCACTGGGGACAAAGGGGGGCGTCCCCATGGTGTCACAATGGGCCCTGGGGACAAGGAGGGTCCCCACGGTGCCACGATGGGTCCTGGGGACAAGGGCGTCCCCCAGATGTCACAATGGGTCCTGGGGACAATGGGGTTGCCCAGGATGTCACAATAGCCCTGGGGACAATGGGAGTCCCCAAGGTGTCAGAACGAGCCCTGGGGACAAAGTGGAATCCTGGAATGTCACGATGGCCCCCAGTGACAAAGAGGTTGCCAATGGTGCCACAATGGGCCCTGGGGACAAAAGGGGTCCCCAGGATTTCACAATAGCACTGGGGACAAAGGGGGGTCATGGGATGTCACAATGGGCCCTGGGGACAAGGGAGATCCCCATGGTGTCACAATAAGCCCTGGGGACAAAGTGGGGTCCTGGGATATCACAATGGGCCCCAGTGACAAACGGGGTCTCCATGGTGCCACAATGGGCCGTGGGGACAAATGGGGTCCCCAGGATGTCACAATGAACCCTGGGGACAAAGGGTGGTCCTGGGACATTTCAACGGGCCCTGGGGACAAGGGGGGGACCCCAGGATGTCACAATGGGCCCTGGGGACAAAGGGGGGTCCCCATGGTTTCACAATGGGCCCTGGGGACAAGGGGGTCCCCCAGATATCGCAATGGGCCCTGGGGACAAAGTAAGTTCCTGGGCTGTCACAGTGGACCATGAGTACAAGGTGGGTCCCCCGGATGTCACAATGGGCCCTTGGGACCAGGGTGGGTCCTGGGATGTCACAATGGGCCCCAGTGACAAAGAGGGTCCTCATGGTGCCACAATGGGCCCTGGGGACAAAGGGGGTCCCCTGGATGTCACAATGGGCTCTGGGGACAAAGGGGGGTGTCGACGGTGTCAAAATGGGCCCTGGGGACAAGGAGGGGTCCCTATAGTATCACAATGGGTCCTGGGGACAAGTGGGGTACCCTGAAAGTCACAATGGGCCCTGGGGACAATGTGGGGTCCTGGGATGTCACAATGGGCCCCAGTGACAAACGGGGGCCCCTGAATGTCACAATGGGCCCTGGGGACAAGGGGGTGCAGAGGATGTCACAATGGGCCCTGGGGACAATGGGGGGTCCTGGGACATCACAATAGGCCCTGGGGACAAGGAGGGATCCCCAGGATGTCACAATGGGCCCTGGAGACAATGGGGGGTCCTGGGACGTCACAATGGGCCCTGGGGACAAGGGTGGGTCCCCAGGATGTCACAATGGGCCTTGGGGACAAGGGGGTCCCGAGGATGTCACAATGGGCCCTGGGGACAATGGGGGGTCCTGGGATGTCACAATGGGTCCTGGGGACAATGTGGGGTCCCCAGGATGTCACAATGGGTACTGGAGACAAAGAGGGGGTCCCCATGGTGTCACTATGGGCCCAAGTGACAAGGAGGGTCCCCACAGTGCCACGATGGGTCCTGGGGACAAGGGCGTTCCCCAGATGTCACAGTGGGCCCTGGGGACAAAAGGGGTCCCCAGGATTTCACAATAGCACTGGGGATAAAGGGGGGTCATGGGATGTCACAATGGGCCCTGGGGACAAGGGAGATCCCCATGGTGTCACAATAAGCCCTGGGGACAAAGTGGGGTCCTGGGATGTCACAATGGGCCCCAGTGACAAAGGTGGTCCCCTGAATGTTACAATGGGTCCTGAGGACAGTGGGGGGTCCTGGGACGTCACAATGGGCCCTGGGGACAAGGAGGGATCCCCAGGATGTCACAATGGGCCCTGGGGACAAGGGGGGGTCCCCAGGATGTCACAATGGGCCCTGGGGACAACGGGGGGTCCTAAGACGTCACAATGGGCCCTGGGGCCAAGCAGGGATCCCCAGGATGTCACAATGGGCCCTGGGGACAAGGGGGGGTCCCCAGGATGTCACAATGGGCCCTGGGGACAACGGGGGGTCCTAAGACGTCACAATGGGCCCTGGGGCCAAGCAGGGATCCCCAGGATGTCACAATGGGCCCTGGACACAATGGGGGGTCCTGGGATGTCACAATGGGCCCCGTTGACAAGGGGGCATCCCCAGGATGTCAAAATGCGCCCTGGGGCCCAGGGGGGTCCTGCGATGTCACAATGGGCCCTGGGGACAAAGGGGGTCCCCTGGATGTCACAATGGACTCTGGGGACAAAGGGGATCCCCACGGTATCAGAATGGGCCCTGGGGAAAAAGGGGGGTCCTGGGATGTCACAATGAGCCCTGCGGACAAGGGTGGTACCCACGGTGTCACAATGGGCCCTGGGCACAAGGGGGGGTCCCCATAGTGTCACAATGGGTCCTGGGGACAAGTGGTGTCCCCAGGATGTGACAATGTGTCCTGGGGACAATGTGGGGTCCTGGGATGTCACAATGGGCCCCAGTGACAAAGGGGCCCCCTGAATGTCACAATGGGTCCTGGGAACAATCGGGGGTCCTGGGACGTCACAATGGGCCCTGGGGACAAGGAGGGATCCCCAGGATGTCACAATGGGCCCTGGGGACAATGGGGGGTCCTGGGACGTCATAATGGGCCCCAGTGACAAGGGGGGGTCCCCAGGATGTCACAGTGTGCCCTGGGTACAAAGAGGCGTCCCCGGAATGTCAAAATCGGCCCTGGGGACAAAGGGCGGTCCTCAGGATATCACAATGGGCCCTGGGGACAAAGGGTGGTCGCCAGGATATCACAATGGGCTCTGGTGACAATGGGGTCCCCAGGTTGTCACAATGGGCCCTGGGGACAAGTTGGGGTCCCCTGAATTTCACAATGGGCCCTGGGGACAAAGAGGGCTCCCCAGCATATCACAATGGGCCCTGGGGACAATGGGGGGTCCTGGGACGTCACAATGGGCCCTGGGGACAAGTTGGGGTCCCCAGGATGTCACAATGGGCTCTGGGGACAAGGAGGGTCCCCAGCATGTCACAATGGGCCCTGGGGACAAAGGGGGGGTCCCCAGGATGTCACAATGTGCGCTGGGGACAAAGAGAGTCCCCAGCATGTCACAATGGGCCCTGGGGACAAAGGGGGTCCCCACGGTATCAGAATGGGTCCTGGGGACAAGTGGAGTCCCCTGAAAGTCACAATGGGCCCTAAGGACAAAGGGGGGTCCTGGGATCTCACAATGGGCCCTGGGAACAAAGGCGGTGTCCCCATGGTGCCACAATGGGCCCTGGGAGCAAGGGGGTGGCCAGGATGTCACAATGGACCCTGAGGACAAGCGGGGGTCTCCATGGTGTCACAATGGGCCCCAGTGACAAAGGGGGTCCCCTGAATGTCACAATAGGTCCTGGGGACAATGGGGGGTCCTGGGACGCAACAATGGGCCCTGGGGAAAAGGAGGGATCCCCAGGATGTCACAATGGGCCCTGGGGACAATGGGGGGTCCTGGGACGTCACAATGGGCCCTGGGGACAAGGGGGGGTCCCCAGGATGTCACAATGGGCCCTGGGGACAAAGAGGGGTCCCCTGAATGTCACAATGGGCCCTGGGGACAAGGGGGTGCAGAGGATGTCACAATGGGCCCTGGGGACAATGGGGGGTCCTGGGACATCACAATGGGCCCTGGGGAGAAGGAGGGATCCCCAGGATGTCACAATGGGCCCTGGGGACAATGGGGGGTCCTGGGACGTCACAATGGGCCCTGGGGACAAGGGGGGGTCCCCAGGATGTCACAATGGGCCCTGGGGACAAGGGCGTGCCGAGGATGTCACAATGGGCCCTGGAGACAATGGGGGGTCCTGGGATGTCACAATGGGCCCTGGGGACAAGGGGGGGTCCCCAGGAAGTCACAATGGGCCTTGGGAACAAGGGGTTCCCCCAGATATCACAATGGGCCCTGGGGACAATGTAAGGTCCTGGCCTGTCACAATGGACCCTGAGGACAAGGGGGGACCCCAGGATGTCACAATGAAGTCTTGGGACAAAGGGGGTCCCCAGGATGTCACAATGGGCCCTGGGGACAAAGGGGGTCCCCACGGTGTCAGAATGGGCCCTGGGGACAAGGGGGGTCCCCTGAATATCACAATGGGCCATGGGGACAATGGGGGGTCCTGGGATGTCACAATGAGCCCTGGGGACAAGGGTGGTACCCACGGTGTCACAATGGGCCCTGGGCAAAAGGGGGGGTCCCCATAGTGTCACAATGGACCCTGGGGACAAGGGGGTGCCGAGTATGTCACAATGGGCCCTGGGGACAATGGGGGGTCCTGGGACCTCACAATGGGCCCTGAGGACAATGGTGGGTCCCCTGAATGTCAAAATGGGCCCTGGGGACAAAGGGGGGTCCGCAGGATGTCACAATGGGCACTGGGGATAAAGGGGGGGTCCCCAAGGTGTCACAATGGGCCCAAGTGACAAGGAGGGTCCCCACGGTGCCACGATGGGTCCTGGGGACAAGGGCGTCCCCCAGATGTCACAATGGGCCCTGGGGACAATGGGGTTGCCCAGGATGTCACAATGGGCCCTGGGGACAATGGGAGTCCCCAAGGTGTCAGAACGAGCCCTGGGGACAAAGTGGAATCCTGGGATGTCACAATGACCCCCAGTGACAAAGGGGTTCCCCATGGTGCCACAATGGGCCCTGGGGACAAAAGGGGTCCCCAGGATTTCACAATAGCACTGGGGATAAAGGGGGGTCATGGGATGTCACAATGGGCCCTGGGGACAAGGGAGATCCCCATGGTGTCACAATAAGCCCTGGGGACAAAGTGGGGTCCTGGGATGTCACAATGGGCCCCAGTGACAAACGGGGTCTCCATGGTGCCACAATGGGCCGTGGGGACAAATGGGGTCCCCAGGATGTCACAATGAACCCTGGGGACAAAGGGTGGTCCTGGGACATTTCAACGGGCCCTCGGGACCAGGGTGGGTCCTGGGATGTCACAATGGGCCCCGGTGACAAAGAGGGTCCTCATGGTGCCACAATGGGCCCTGGGGACAAAGGGGGTCCCCTGGATGTCACAATGGGCTCTGGGGACAAGGAGGGTCCCCAGGATGTCACAATGGGCTCTGGGGACAAGGAGGGTCCTCATGGTGCCACAATGGGCCCTGGGGACAACAGGGGGTCCTGGGATGTCACAATGAGCCCTGCGGACAAGGGGGGTACCCACGGTGTCACAATGGGCCCTGGACACAAGGGGGGGTCCGCATAGTGTCACAATGGGTCCTGGGGACAAGTGGGGTCCCCAGGATGTCACAATAGGTCCTGGGGACAATGTGGGGTCCCCTGAATGTCACAATGGGCCCTGGGGACAATGTGGGGTCCTGGGATGTCACAATGGGCCCCCGTGACAAACGGGGGCCCCTGAATGTCACAATGGGCCCTGGGGACAATGGGGGGTCCTGGGACGTCACAATGGGTCCTGGGGACAAGGAGGGATCCCCAGGATGTCACAATGGGCCCTGGGGACAATGGCGGGTCCTGGGACGTCACAATGGGCCCTGGGGACAAGGGTGGGTCCCCAGGATGTCACAATGGGCCCTGGGGACAAAGAGGGGTCCCCTGAATGTCACAATGGGCCCTGGGCACAAGGGGGTGCCGAGGATGTCACAATGGGCCCTGGGGACAATGGAGGGTCCTGGGACCTTACAATGGGCCCTGAGGACAATGGTGGGTCCCCTGAATGTCACAATGGGCCCTGGGGACAAAGAGGGGTCCGCAGGATGTCACAATGGGCACTGGGGACAAAGGGGGGCGTCCCCATGGTGTCACAATGGGCCCTGGGGACAAGGAGGGTCCCCACGGTGCCACGATGGGTCCTGGGGACAAGGGCGTCCCCCAGATGTCACAATGGGTCCTGGGGACAATGGGGTTGCCCAGGATGTCACAATAGCCCTGGGGACAATGGGAGTCCCCAAGGTGTCAGAACGAGCCCTGGGGACAAAGTGGAATCCTGGAATGTCACGATGGCCCCCAGTGACAAAGAGGTTGCCAATGGTGCCACAATGGGCCCTGGGGACAAAAGGGGTCCCCAGGATTTCACAATAGCACTGGGGACAAAGGGGGGTCATGGGATGTCACAATGGGCCCTGGGGACAAGGGAGATCCCCATGGTGTCACAATAAGCCCTGGGGACAAAGTGGGGTCCTGGGATGTCACAATGGGCTCTGGGGACAAGGAGGGTCCCCAGGATGTCACAATGGGCCCTGGGGACAAAGGGGGGTCCTGGGATGTCACAATGGGCTCCAGTGACAAAGAGGGTCCTCATGGTGCCACAATGGGCCCTGGGGACAAAGGGGGTCCCCTGGATGTCACAATGGGCTCTGGGGACAAGGAGGGTCCCCAGGATGTCACAATGGGCCCTGGGGACAAAGAGCGTCCCCAGCATGTCACAATGGGCCCTGGGGACAAAGGGGGTCCCCACGGTATCAGAATGGGCCCTGGGGACAAAGGGGGGTCCCCTGAATGTCACAATGGGCCCTGGGGACAATGGGGGGCCCTGGGACGTCACAATGGGCCCTGGGGACAAGGGGGGCTCCCCAGGATGTCACAATGGGCCCTGGGGAAAAAGAGGGGTCCCCTGAATGTCACAATGGGCCCTGGGGACAAGGGGGTGCAGAGGATGTCACAATGGACCCTGGGGACAATGGGGGGTCCTGGGACATCACAATGGGCCCTGAGGACAAGGAGGGATCCCCAGGATGTCACAATGGGCCCTGGGGACAAAGAGGGGTCCCCTGAATGTCACAGTGGGCCCTGGGGACAAGGGGGTGCAGAGGATGTCACAATGGGCCCTGGGGACAATGGGGGGTCCTGGGACATCACAATGGGCCCTGAGGACAAGGAGGGATCCCCAGGATGTCACAATGGGCCCTGGGGACAAGGGGGTGCCGAGGATGTCACAATGGGCCCTGGGGACAATGGGGGGTCCTGGGACGTCACAATGGGCCCTGGGGACAAGGGGGGGTCCCCAGGATCTCACAATGGGCCCTGGGGACAAAGAGGGGTCCCCTGAATGTCACAATGGGCCCTGGGGACAAGGGGGTGCAGAGGATGTCACAATGGGCCCTGGGGACAATGGGGGGTCCTGGGACATCACAATAGGCCCTGGGGACAAGGAGGGATCCCCAGGATGTCACAATGGGCCCTGGAGACAATGGGGGGTCCTGGGACGTCACAATGGGCCCTGGGGACAAGGGTGGGTCCCCAGGATGTCATAATGGGCCTTGGGGACAAGGGGGTCCCGAGGATGTCACAATGGGCCCTGGGGACAATGGGGGGTCCTGGGATGTCACAATGGGCCCTAGGGACAATGTGGGGTCCCCAGGATGTCACAATGAAGTCTTGGGACAAAGGGGGTCCCCAGGATGTCACAATGGGGCCTGGAAACCAGGGGGGGTCCTGGGATGTCACAATGGGCCCCAGTGACAAAAGGGGTCCCTATGGTGCCACAATGGGCCCTGGGGACAAAGGGGGTCCCCAGGATGTCACAATGGACTCTGGGGACAAGGAGGGTCCCCAGGATGTCACAATGGGCCCTGGGGACAAAGGGGGTCCCCACGGTATCAGAATGGGCCCTGGGGACAAGGGGGTGTCCCCAGGATGTCACAATGGGCCGTGGGCACAAGGGTGGTACCCACGGTGTCACAATAGGCCCTGGGCACAAGGGGGGGTCCCCATAGTGTTACAATGGGTCCTGGGGACAATGCGGGGTCCCCTGAATGTCAAAATGGGCCCTGGGGACAAGGGGGTGCCGAGGATGTCACAATGGGCCCTGGGGACAATGGGGGGTCCTGGGACCTCACAGTGGGCCCTGAGGACAATGGTGGGTCCCCTGAATGTCAAAATGGGCCCTGGGGACAAAGGGGGGTCCGCAGGATGTCACAATGGGCACTGGGGACAAAGGGGGTGTCCCCAGGATGTCACAATGGGTCCTGGGGAAAATGGGGGGTGCCCAGGATGTCACAATGGACCCTGAGGACATGCGGGGGTCTCCATGGTGTCACAATGGGCCCCAGTGACAAAGGCGATCCCCTGAATGTCACAATCGGTCCTGGGGACAATGGGGGGTCCTGGGACCTCACAATGGGCCCTGAGGACAATGGTGGGTCCCCTGAAGGTCACAATGGGCCCTGGGGACAAAGGGGGGTCCGCAGAATGTCACAATGGGCACTGGGGACAAAGGGGGGGTCCCCATAGTGTCACAATGGGCCCAAGTGACAAGGAGGGTCCCCACGGTGCCACGATGGGTCCTGGGGACAAGGGCGTCCCCCAGATGTCACAATGGGCCCTGGGGACAATGGGGTTGCCCGGGATGTCACAATGGGCCCTGGGGACAATGGGAGTCCCCAAGGTGTCAGAACGAGCCCTGGGGTCAAAGTGGAATCCTGGAATGTCACAATGGCCCCCAGTGACAAAGAGGTTGCCAATGGTGCCACAATGGGCCCTGGGGGCAAAAGGGGTCCCCAGGATTTCACAATAGCACTGGGGACAAAGGGGGGTCATGGGATGTCACAATGGGCCCTGGGGACAAGGGAGATCCCCATGGTGTCACAATAAGCCCTGGGGACAAAGTGGGGTCCTGGGATGTCACAATGGGCTCTGGGGACAAGGAGGGTCCCCAGGATGTCACAATGGGCCCTGGGGACAAAGGGGGGTCCTGGGATGTCACAATGGGCTCCAGTGACAAAGAGGGTCCTCATGGTGCCACAATGGGCCCTGGGGACAAAGGGGGTCCCCTGGATGTCACAATGGGCTCTGGGGACAAGGAGGGTCCCCAGGATGTCACAATGGGCCCTGGGGACAAAGAGCGTCCCCAGCATGTCACAATGGGCCCTGGGGACAAAGGGGGTCCCCACGGTATCAGAATGGGCCCTGGGGACAAAGGGGGGTCCCCTGAATGTCACAATGGGCCCTGGGGACAAGGGGGTGCAGAGGATGTCACAATGGGCCCTGGGGACAATGGGGGGTCCTGGGACATCACAATGGGCCCTGAGGACAAGGAGGGATCCCCAGGATGTCACAATGGGCCCTGGGGACAAAGAGGGGTCCCCTGAATGTCACAATGGGCCCTGGGGACAAGGGGGTGCAGAGGATGTCACAATGGGCCCTGGGGACAATGGGGGGTCCTGGGACATCACAATGGGCCCTGAGGACAAGGAGGGATCCCCAGGATGTCACAATGGGCCCTGGGGACAATGGGGGGTCCTGGGACGTCACAATGGGCCCTGGGGACAAGGGGGGGGGTCCCAGGATGTCACAATGGGCCCTGGGGACAAGGGGGTGCCGAGGATGTCACAATGGGCCCTGGGGACAATGGGGGGTCCTGGGACGTCACAATGGGCCCTGGGGACAAGGGGGGGTCCCCAGGATCTCACAATGGGCCCTGGGGACAAAGAGGGGTCCCCTGAATGTCACAATGGGCCCTGGGGACAAGGGGGTGCAGAGGATGTCACAATGGGCCCTGGGGACAATGGGGGGTCCTGGGACATCACAATAGGCCCTGGGGACAAGGAGGGATCCCCAGGATGTCACAATGGGCCCTGGAGACAATGGGGGGTCCTGGGACGTCACAATGGGCCCTGGGGACAAGGGGGGGTCCCCAGGATGTCACAATGGGCCTTGGGGACAAGGGGGTCCCCAGGATGTCACAATGGGCCCTGGGGACAATGGGGGGTCCTGGGATGTCACAATGGGCCCTGGGGACAATGTGGGGTCCCCAGGATGTCACAATGAAGTCTTGGGACAAAGGGGGTCCCCAGGATGTCACAATGGGGCCTGGAAACCAGGGGGGGTCCTGGGATGTCACAATGGGCCCCAGTGACAAAAGGGGTCCCTATGGTGCCACAATGGGCCCTGGGGACAAAGGGGGTCCCCAGGATATCACAATGGGCCCTGGGGACAAAGGGGGTCCCCACGGTATCAGAATGGGCCCTGGGGACAAGGGGGTGTCCCCAGGATGTCACAATGGGCCCTGCGGACAAGGGTGGTACCCACGGTGTCACAATGGGCCCTGGGTACAAGGGGGGTTCCCCATAGTGTCAGAATGGGTCCTGGGGACAAGTGGGGTCCCCTGAAAGTCACAATGGGCCCTGGGGACAATGTGGGGTCCTGGGATGTCACAATGGGCCCCCGTGACAAACGGGGGCCCCTGAATGTCACAATGGGCCCTGGGGACAAGGGGGTGCAGAGGATGTCACAATGGGCCCTGGGGACAATGGGGGGTCCTGGGACATCACAATAGGCCCTGGGGACAAGGAGGGATCCCCAGGATGTCACAATGGGCCCTGGAGACAATGGGGGGTCCTGGGACGTCACAATGGGCCCTGGGGACAAGGGTGGGTCCCCAGGATGTCACAATGGGCCTTGGGGACAAGGGGGTCCCGAGGATGTCACAATGGGCCCTGGGGACAATGGGGGGTCCTGGGATGACACAATGGGCCCTGGGGACAATGTGGGGTCCCCAGGATGTCACAATGGGGCCTGGAAACCAGGGGGGGTCCTGGGATGTCACAATGGGCCCCAGTGACAAAAGGGGTCCCTATGGTGCCACAATGGGCCCTGGGGACAAAGGGGGTCCCCTGGATGGCACAATGGACTCTGGGGACAAGGAGGGTCCCCAGGATGTCACAATGGGCCCTGGGGACAAAGGGGGTCCCCACGGTATCAGAATGGGCCCTGGGGACAAGGGTGGTACCCACGGTGTCACAATGGGCCCTGGGCACAAGGGGGGGTCCCCATAGTGTCACAATGGGTCCTGGGGACAAGTGGGGTCCCCAGGATGTCACAATGGGCCCTGGGGACAATGTGGGGTCCCCTGAATGTCACAATGGGCCCTGGGGACAAGGGGGTGCCGAGGATGTCACAATGGGCCCTGGGGACAATGGGGGGTCCTGGGACCTCACAGTGGGCCCTGAGGACAATGGTGGGTCCCGTGAATGTCAAAATGGGCCCTGGGGACAAAGGGGGGTCCGCAGGATGTCACAATGGGCACTGGGGACAAAGGGGGTGTCCCCAGGATGTCACAATGGGCCCTGGGGACAAGGGGGGGTCCCCTGGATGTCACAATGGGCCCTGGGGATAAGGAGGGATTCCCAGGATGTCACAATGGGCCCTGGGGACAAGGGGGTGTCCCCAGGATGTCACAATGGGCCCTGGGGACAAGGGTGGTACCCACGGTGTCACAATGGGCACTGGGCACAAGGAGGGGTCCCTATAGTATCACAATGGGTCCTGGGGACAAGTGGGGTCCCCTGAAAGTCACAATGGGCCCTGGGGACAATGTGGGGTCCTGGGATGTCACAATGGGCCCCAGTGACAAACGGGGGCCCCTGAATGTCACAATGGGCCCTGGGGACAATGGGGGGTCCTGGGACGTCACAATGGGCCCTGGGGACAAGGAGGGATCCCCAGGATGTCACAATGGGCCCTGGGGACAAAGAGGCGTCCCCTGAATGTCACAATGGGCCCTGGGGACAAGGGGGTGCCGAGGATGTCACAATGGGCCCTGGGGACAAGGGAGATCCCCATGGTGTCACAATAAGCCCTGGGGACAAAGTGGGGTCCTGGGATGTCACAATGGGCCCTGGGGACACAGGTGGTCCCCAGGATGTCACAATGGGCCCTGGGGACAAAGTGGGGTCCTAAGATGTCACAATGGGCACTGGGGACAAAGGGGGTCCCCATGGTGTCACAATGGGCCTTGAGGACAATGGGGTCTCCCCAGGATGTCACAATGGGCCTTGGGGACAAAGGGGTGTCCCCTGAATGTGCATAATGGGCCCTGGGGACAAAGGGTGGTCGCCAGGATGTCTCAGTGGGCCCCGGGGACAATGGGGTGTCCTGGTATGTCACAATGGGCCCCAGTGACAAATGGGGTCTCCACGGTGTCACAATGGGCCCTGGGGATAAAGGGGGTTCTCCAGGATGTCACAATGGGCCCAAGTGATGAGTCCCCACAGTGCCACTATGGGCCCTGGAGACAAGGGGGTCCCACGGATGTCACAATGGGCACTGGAGACAGTGGGGGGTCCTGGGATGTCACAATGGGCCCTGGGGACAAAGTAAGGTCCTCGGCTGTCACAATGAGCCCTGAGGACAAGGGGGGTTCCCAGAATTTCACAATGAGCACTGGGGACAAAGTGGGGTCCTGGGATGTCAAAATGGGCCCTGGGGACAAAGGGGGTCCCTTAATTGTCACAATGGGCCCTGGGGACAAGGGGGGTCCCTTAATTGTCACAATGGGCCCTGGGGACAAAGTGGGGTCCTGGAATGTCACAATGGGCCCAGAGGACAAAGGGGGTCCCCATGGTGCCACAGTGGGCCCTGGGGACAAAGGGGGTCCTGAGACGTCACAATGGGCCCTGGGGACAAAGGAAGTCCCCAGAATGCCACAATGGGTCCTGGAAAGAAGTGGGGTCCCCACTGTGTCACAATGGGCCTTGGGGACAAAGGGGGGTCCCCAGGATGTCACAATGGGCCCCGGGGACAAAGGGGTCCCCAGGATGTCACAATGGGTACTGGGGACAAAGGTGGGGTCCCCATGGTATCACAATGGACCCAAGTGACAGGACGAGTCCCCACGGTACCACTATGGGCCCTGGAGACCAGGGGGTTCCCCGGATTTCACAATGGGCCCTGGGGACTAGGGGGGGGGGGGTTCCCTCGGTGCCACGATGGGCCCTGGGGACAAGGGGGTCCCCAGGATGTCACAATGGGCCCTGAGGACAAATTGGGGTTCTGGGATGTCACAATGGGCCCTGGGGACAAAGGGGGTGTCCATGGTGCCACAATGGGCCCTGGGGACAAAGAGGGGTCCCCAGAATGTCACAATGGGCCCTGGGGACATTTGGGGTCGTCAGAATGTCACAATGGGCCGTGGGAACAATAGGGGGTCCTGGGACGTCACAATGGGCCCTGGAGTAAAGGGGGGTCCCCAGGATGTCACAATAGGCCCTGGGGACAAAGAGGAGTCCCCTGAATGTCATAATGGGCCCTGAGGACAAGGAGGGTCTCCACGGTGTCACAATGGGCCCTGGGGACAATGGGGGGTCCTGGGATGTCACAATAGGCCCTGGGGACAAAGGGGGTCCCCATGATTTCACAATGGGCCCAGGGGACAATGGGGCATCCTGGGACGTCACAATGGGCCCTGGGGACAAAGGGGGTCTCCATGGTGTCACAACGGCCCTGGGGATAAAGGGGGACCCCAGGATGTGTATAATGGGGCCTGGGGACAATGGGGGGTCCTGGGATGTCACAATGGGCTCTGGGGACAATAGGGGGTCCTGGGACGTCACAATGGGCCCTGGAGAAAAGGGGGGGTCCTGGCATGTCACAATAGGCCCTGGGGACAAAGGGGGTCTTCAGGATGTCACAATGGGCCCGGGGGACAAAGGGGGTCCCCAGGATGTCACAATAGGCCCTGGGGAAAAAGAGGGCTCCCCAGGATATCACAATGGGCCCTGGGGACAAAGAGGGGTCCACAGGATGTGCACAATGGGCCCTGGGAACAAAGGGGGCTCCCCAGCATATCACAATGGGCTCTGGTGACATAGGGGTCCCCAAGATGTCACAACGGGTCCTGGGGACAAGGGGGGTCCCAAGGATGTCACAATGGGCACTGGAGACAAAGGGGGGGTCCCCACGGTGCCACGATGGGCCCTGGGGACAAGGGGGTCCCCAGGATGTAACAATGTGCCCTTGGGAGAATGGGGGCTCCTGCGATGTCACAATGGGCCCTGGGGACAAAGGGAGGCCCCAGGATGTCACAATGGACCCTGGGGACAAAAGGGGTCCCCGGGATGTCACAATGGGCCCAGGGGACAACGAAGCATCCTGGGACGCCACAATGGGCCGGGGGAAAAAGGGGGGTCCCCAGGTTGTTCACAATGGGCCCTGGGGACAATGGGGGTCCTGGGATGTCACAATGAACCCTAGGGACAAAGGGGGTCCCCAGGATGTCACAATGGGCCCTGGGGATAAAGGGGACTCCCCAGGATGTCACAATAGGCCCTGGGGACAAAGGGGGTCCCCAGGATGTCACAACGGGCCCTGGGTACAAGGGGGGTCCCACCCTGTCACAATGAGCACTGGGGACAAAGGGGGTCCCCAGGATGTCACAATGGGCACTGGAGACAAAGTGGGGGTCTCCACGGTGCCACAATGGGCCCTGGGGACAAGAGGGTCCCCACGGTTTCACAATGGGCCCTGGGGACAAGGGGGATCCCCGCCCTGTCACAATGGGCCCTGGGGCCAAAGGGATCCCCAGGATGTCACAATGGGCCCTGGGGACTGCGGGGGGTACTAGGATGTCACAATGGGTCTTGGGGACAAAGGGGGTACCCAGGATGTCACAATGGGCCCTGGGGACAATGGGGGGTCCCTTGAAGGTCACAATGGGCCCATGGGACAAAGAGGGTGCCCACGGTGTCACAGTGGGCCCTGGCGACAAAGGGGGATCCCCAGGATGTCACAATGGGCCCCGGGGACAAAGTAAAATCCTGGAATGTCACCATGGTCCCCTGTGACAAAGGCGCTCCCCATGGTGCCACAATGGGCCCTGGGGACAAAGTGGGTCCCCAGGATTTCACAATGAGCACTGGGGACAAAGGGGGGTCCCAGGATGTCACAATGGGCCCTGGGGACAAGGGGGGGTTCCCATGGAGTCACAATGGGTCCTGGGGACAACGAGGCGTCCTGGGACGTCACAATGGGACTTGGGGACAAAGGGGGTCTTCCACAGTCTCACAATGGGCCCTAGAGACAAGGGGAGATCCCCAGGATCACACAATAGGCCCTGGGGACAAAGAGGAGTCCCCCTGAATGTCACAATGGGCCCTGGGGACAAGGGGGGTCCCCATGGTATCACAATAAGCCCTGGGGACAAAGTGGGGTCCTGGGATGTCACAACTGGCCCCAGTGACAAAGGGTGTCCCCATGGTGCCACAATGGGCCCTCGGGACAAAGAGGGTCCCCAGGATGTCACAATGGGCTTTGGGGACAAGGCGGGGTCCCCAGGATGTCACAATGGGGTCTTGGGACAAAGGGGGTCCCCAGGATGTCACAATGGTCCCTGGGGACAATGGGGGTTCCTGGGACATCACAGTGGGCCCTGGGGACAAAGGCGGTCCCAGGGTGTCACAATAAGCCATGGAGACAAGGGGGGTCCCCAGGATGTCAGAATGGGCCCTGGGGACAACGCGGGGTCCTGGGATGTCACAATGGGCCACGGGGACAAAGGCGATCCCCATGGTGTCACAATGGGCCCTGGGGACAAGGGGGTCCCCAGGATGTCACAATGGGCTCATGGGATAAAGGGGGTACCCACGGTGTCACTATAGGCCCTGGGGACAATGGGGGGTCCCCACGGTGCCACGATGGGTCGTGTGGACAAGGGGGTCCCCAGGATGTTCACAACGGGCCCTGAGGACAAAGGGGGTCCCCACGGTGTCACAATGGTTCCCTGGGGACAACTTGGGGTCCTGGGATGTCACAATGGGCCCTGGGGACAAAGGCGGTCCCCAGGATGTCACAATAAGCCCTGGGGACAAGGGGGGTCCCCAGGATGTCACAATGGGCACTGGGGACAAAGGGGGTACCCACGGTGTCACTATAGGCCCTGGGGACAACGGGGGGTCCCCACGGTGCCACGATGGGCCCTGGGGACAAGGGGGTCCCCAGGATGTTCACAATGGGCCCTGGAGACAATGGGGTGTCCCCAGGATGTCACAATGGGCCCTGGGGACAAAGAGGGTCCCCAGGATGTCACAATCGGCCCTGGGCACAAAGGGGGGTGCACATGGTGTCAAAATGGGCCCTGGGGACAAAGGGCGTCCCCAGGATGTCACAGTGGGCCCTGGGGACAAAGTGGTCCCCATGGTATCAGAATGGGCCCTGGGGACAAAGAGGGGTGCCCTGAATGTCACAATGGGCCCTGAGGACAAAGGGGGGTCCCCAGGATGTCGCAATGGGCCTTGGGGACAATGGGGGGTCCTAGGATGTCACAATGCGCCCGAGTGACAAAAGGGGTCTCCATGGTGTCACAATGGGACCTGAAGACAAAGGGGGTCCCCTGAATGTCACAATGGGCCCTGAGGACAATGGGGGTTCCTGGAACGTCACAATGGGCCCTGGGGAGAAAGGGAGGTCCCCAGGATGTCACAATGGGCCCTGGAGACAATTGGGGGTTTTGGGATGTCACGATGGGCTCTGACGACAAGGGGAGGTGCCCATGGTGTCACAATGGGTCCTCAGTGACAAGGGGGGTCCCTATAGTGTCACAATGGGCTCTGCAGACAATGGGGGGTCCTGGGATGTCACAATGGGCACCAGTGACAAAGGGGATCCTCATGGTGCCACAATGGGCCCTGGGGAGTAAGTGGGGTCCTGGGATGTCACAATGGGTCCTGGGGACAAAGGGTGATCCTTTGATGTCACAAGGGGCCCTGGAGGCAAGGGGGTCCCCAGGATGTTACAATGGGCCCTGGGCACAAAGGGGGGTCCCCATAGTGTCACAATGGGTCCCCAGTGACAAGGGGGTCCCCACGGTGCCACGATGGGCCCTGGGGACAAGAGGGGGTCCCCATGGTGTCACAATGGACCCTGGGGTCAAAGGGGGTTCCCAGGACATCACAATGGGCTCTGGGGACAATGGGGATCCTGGGACATCACAATGAGCCCTGGGGACAAGGGGGGGTCCTGGGACGTCACAATGGGTCCTGGGGACAAAGCGGTTCCCCAGGATGTCACAATGGGCCCCGGGGACAAAGCAGGGTCCTGGGACGTCACAATGGGCCCTGGAGACAAAGGGATTCCCCAGGATGTCACAATGGGCCCTGGGGACAAAGGGGGTCCCCACAGTGTCACAATGGTCCCTGGGGACAAAGGAGATCCCCACAGTGTCACAATGGGCCCAGGGGACAAAAGGGGGTCCTGGGACGTTATAATGGGCCCTCGGGAAAAAGGGGGTCCACATGGTGCCACAATGGGCCCTGGGGACAACGGGGGTCCCAGGATGCCACAATGGACACTGGGGACAAGGGGGTCCCCAGGATGTCACAATGGGCCCTGGGGACAACGGTGGCTCCTGGGATGTCACAATGGGCCCTGGGGACACAGATGGTCCCCAGGATGTCACAATGGGCCCTGGGGACAAAGTGGGGTCCTAAGATGTCACAATGGGCACTGGGGACAAAGGGGGTCCCCATGGTGCCACAATGGGCCTTGGGGACAATGGGGTCTCCCCAGGATGTCACAATGGGCCTTGGGGACAAAGGGGTGTCCCCTGAATGTGCATAATGGGCCCTGAAGACAAAGGGTGGTCGCCGGGATGTCTCAGTGGGCCCTGGGGACAATGGGGTGTCCTGGGATGTCACAATGGGCCCCAGTGACAAATGGGGTCTCCACGGTGTCACAATGGGCCCTGGAGTAAAGGGGCGTCCCCAGGATGTCACAATAGTCCCTGGGGACAAAGAGGAGTCCCCTGAATGTCATAATGGGCCCTGAGGACAAGGAGGGTCTCCACGGTGTCACAATGGGCCCTGGGGACAATGGGGGGTCCTGGGATGTCACAATAGGCCCTGGGGACAAAGGGGGTCCCCATGATTTCACAATGGGCCCAGGGGACAATGGGGCATCCTGGGACGTCACAATGGGCCCTGGGGACAAAGGGGGTCTCCATGGTGTCACAATGGCCCTGGGGATAAAGGGGGACCCCAGGATGTGTATAATGGGGCCTGGGGACAATGGGGGGTCCTGGGATGTCACAATGGGCTCTGGGGACAATAGGGGGTCCTGGGACGTCACAATGGGCCCTGGAGAAAAGGGGGGGTCCTGGCATGTCACAATAGGCCCTGGGGACAAAGGGGGTCTTCAGGATGTCACAATGGGCCCGGGGGACAAAGGGGGTCCCCAGGATGTCACAATAGGCCCTGGGGAAAAAGAGGGCTCCCCAGGATATCACAATGGGCCCTGGGGACAAAGAGGGGTCCACAGGATGTGCACAATGGGCCCTGGGGACAAAGGGGGCTCCCCAGCATATCACAATGGGCTCTGGTGACATAGGGGTCCCCAAGATGTCACAACGGGTCCTGGGGACAAGGGGGGTCCCAAGAATGTCACAATGGGAACTGGAGACAAAGGGGGAGTCCCCACGGTGCCACGATGGGCCCTGGGGACAAGGGGGTCCCCAGGATGTAACAATGTGCCCTTGGGACAATGGGGGCTCCTGCGATGTCACAATGGGCCCTGGGGACAAAGGGAGGCCCCAGGATGTCACAATGGACCCTGGGGACAAAAGGGGTCCCCGGGATGTCACAATGGGCCCAGGGGACAACGAAGCATCCTGGGACGCCACAATGGGCCCGGGGAAAAAGGGGGGTCCCCAGGTTGTTCACAATGGGCCCTGGGGACAATGGGGGTCCTGGGATGTCACAATGAACCCTAGGGACAAAGGGGGTCCCCAGGATGTCACAATGGGCCCTGGGGATAAAGGGGACTCCCCAGGATGTCACAATAGGCCCTGGGGACAAAGGGGGTCCCCAGGATGTCACAACGGGCCCTGGGTACAAGGGGGGTCCCACCCTGTCACAATGAGCACTGGGGACAAAGGGGGTCCCCAGGATGTCACAATGGGCACTGGAGACAAAGGGGGGGTCTCCACGGCGCCACAATGGGCCCTGGGGACAAGAGGGTCCCCACGGTTTCACAATGGGCCCTGGGGACAAGGGGGATCCCCGCCCTGTCACAATGGGCCCTGGGGCCAATGGGGGGTCCTGGGATGTCACAATAGGCCCTGGGGACAAAGGGGGTCCCCATGATTTCACAATGGGCCCAGGGGACAACGGGGCATCCTGGGACGTCACAATGGGCCCTGGGGACAAAGGGGGTCTCCATGGTGTCACAATGGCCCTGGGGATAAAGGGGGACCCCAGGATGTGTATAATGGGGCCTGGGGACAATGGGGGGTCCTGGGATGTCACAATGGGCTCTGGGGACAATAGGGGGTCCTGGGACGTCACAATGGGCCCTGGAGAAAAGGGGGGGTCCTGGCATGTCACAATAGGCCCTGGGGACAAAGGGGGTCTTCAGGATGTCACAATGGGCCCGGGGGACAAAGGGGGTCCCCAGGATGTCACAATAGGCCCTGGGGAAAAAGAGGGCTCCCCAGGATATCACAATGGGCCCTGGGGACAAAGAGGGGTCCACAGGATGTGCACAATGGGCCCTGGGGACAAAGGGGGCTCCCCAGCATATCACAATGGGCTCTGGTGACATAGGGGTCCCCAAGATGTCACAACGGGTCCTGGGGACAAGGGGGGTCCCAAGAATGTCACAATGGGAACTGGAGACAAAGGGGGAGTCCCCACGGTGCCACGATGGGCCCTGGGGACAAGGGGGTCCCCAGGATGTCACAATGGTCCCTGGGGACAATGGGGGGTCCTGGGTCGTCACAATGGGCCCTGGGGACAAAGGCGGTCCCAGGGTGTCACAATAAGCCATGGGGACAAGGGGGGTCCCCAGGATGTCACAATGGGCACTGGGGACAAAGGGGGGTCCCCACGGTGCCATGATAGGCCCTGGCGACAAGGGGGTCCCCAAGATGTCACAATGGGCCCATGGGACAAAGGGGGTACCCATGGTGTCACAATGGGCACTGGGGACAAGGGGGGTCCCCAGGATGTCACAAGTGGCCCTGGGGATAAAGGGGGTCCCCATGGTGCCACAATGTGCCCCTGGGACAAAGGGGTCCCCAGGATGTCACAATAAGCCCTGGGGAGAAGGGGGGTCCCCAGGATGTCAGAATGGGCCCTGGGGACAACGCGGGGTCCTGGGATGTCACAATGGGCCACGGGGACAAAGGCGATCCCCATGGTGTCACAATGGGCCCTGGGGACTGCGGGGGGTACTAGGATGTCACAATGGGTCTTGGGGACAAAGCGGGTACTCAGGATGTCACAATGGGCCCTGGGGACAATGGGGGGTCCCTTGAAGGTCACAATGGGCCCATGGGACAAAGAGGGTGCCCACGGTGTCACAGTGGGCCCTGGCGACAAAGGGGGATCCCCAGGATGTCACAATGGGCCCCGGGGACAAAGTAAAATCCTGGAATGTCACAATGGTCCCCAGTGACAAAGGCGCTCCCCATGGTGCCACAATGGGCCCTGGGGACAAAGTGGGTCCCCAGGATTTCACAATGGGCACTGGGGACAAAGGGGGGTCCCAGGATGTCACAATGGGCCCTGGGGACAAGGGGGGGTTCCCATGGAGTCACAATGGGTCCTGGGGACAATGAGGCGTCCTGGGACGTCACAATGGGACCTGGGGACAAAGGGGGTCTTCCATAGTCTCACAATGGGCCCTAGAGACAAGGGGAGATCCCCAGGATGACACAATAGGCCCTGGGGACAAAGAGGAGTCCCCCTGAATGTCACAATGCGCCCTGGGGACAAAGAGGGTCCCCAGGATGTCACAATCGGCCCTGGGCACAAAGGGGGGTGCACATGGTGTCAAAATGGGCCCTGGGGACAAAGGGCGTCCCCAGGATGTCACAGTGGGCCCTGGGGACAACGCGGGGTCCTGGGATGTCACAATGGGCCACGGGGACAAAGGCGATCCCCATGGTGTCACAATGGGCCCTGGGGACAAGGGGGTCCCCAGGATGTCACAATGGGCTCATGGGATAAAGGGGGTACCCACGGTGTCACTATAGGCCCTGGGGACAACGGGGGGTCCCCACGGTGCCACGATGGGTCGTGTGGACAAGGGGGTCCCCAGGATGTTCACAACGGGCTCTGAGGACAAAGGGGGTCCCCACGGTGTCACAATGGTCCCTGGGGACAACTTGGGGTCCTGGGATGTCACAATGGGCCCTGGGGACAAAGGCGGTCCCCAGGATGTCACAATAAGCCCTGGGGACAAGGGGGGTCCCCAGGATGTCACAATGGGCACTGGGGACAAAGGGGGTACCCACAGTGTCACTATAGGCCCTGGGGACAACGGGGGGTCCCCACGGTGCCACGATGGGCCCTGGGGACAAGGGGGTCCCCAGGATGTTCACAATGTACCCTGGAGACAATGGGGTGTCCCCAGGATGTCACAATGGGCCCTGGGGACAAAGAGGGTCCCCAGGATGTCACAATCGGCCCTGGGCACAAAGGGGGGTGCACATGGTGTCAAAATGGGCCCTGGGGACAAAGGGCGTCCCCAGGATGTCACAGTGGGCCCTGGGGACAAAGTGGTCCCCATGGTATCGGAATGGGCCCTGGGGACAAAGAGGGGTGCCCTGAATGTCACAATGGGCCCTGAGGACAAAGGGGGGTCCCCAGGATGTCGCAATGGGCCTTGGGGACAATGGGGGGTCCTAGGATGTCACAATGGGCCTGAGTGACAAATGGGGTCTCCATGGTGTCACAATGGGACCTGAAGACAAAGGGGGTCCCCTGAATGTCACAATGGGCCCTGAGGACAATGGGGGTTCCTGGAACGTCACAATGGGCCCTGGGGAGAAAGGGAGGTCCCCAGGATGTCACAATGGGCCCTGGAGACAATTGGGGGTTTTGGGATGTCACGATGGGCTCTGACGACAAGGGGAGGTGCCCATGGTGTCACAATGGGTCCTCAGTGACAAGGGGGGTCCCTATAGTGTCACAATGGGCTCTGCAGACAATGGGGGGTCCTGGGATGTCACAGTGGGCACCAGTGACAAAGGGGATCCTCATGGTGCCACAATGGGCCCTGGGGAGTAAGTGGGGTCCTGGGATGTCACAATGGGTCCTGGGGACAAAGGGTGATCCTTTGATGTCACAAGGGGCCCTGGAGGCAAGGGGGTCCCCAGGATGTTACAATGGGCCCTGGGCACAAAGGGGGGTCCCCATAGTGTCACAATGGGTCCCCAGTGACAAGGGGGTCCCCACGGTGCCACGATGGGCCCTGGGGACAAGAGGGGGTCCCCATGGTGTCACAATGGACCCTGGGGTCAAAGGGGGTTCCCAGGACATCACAATGGGCTCTGGGGACAATGGGGATCCTGGGACATCACAATGAGCCCTGGGGACAAGGGGGGGTCCTGGGACGTCACAATGGGTCCTGGGGACAAAGCGGTTCCCCAGGATGTCACAATGGGCCCCGGGGACAAAGCAGGGTCCTGGGACGTCACAATGGGCCCTGGAGACAAAGGGATTCCCCAGGATGTCACAATGGGCCCTGGGGACAAAGGAGATCCCCACAGTGTCACAATGGGCCCAGGGGACAAAAGGGGGACCCCAGGATGTCACAATGGGCCCAGGGGACAATGGGGGGTCCTGGGACGTTATAATGGGCCCTCGGGAAAAAGGGGGTCCACATGGTGCCACAATGGGCCCTGGGGACAACGGGGGTCCCAGGATGCCACAATGGACACTGGGGACAAGGGGGTCCCCAGGATGTCACAATGGGCCCTGGGGACAAAGTGGGGTCCTAAGATGTCACAATGGGCACTGGGGACAAAGGGGGTCCCCATGGTGCCACAATGGGCCTTGGGGACAATGGGGTCTCCCCAGGATGTCACAATGGGCCTTGGGGACAAAGGGGTGTCCCGTGAATGTGCATAATGGGCCCTGGGGACAAAGGGTGGTCGCCGGGATGTCTCAGTGGGCCCTGGGGACAATGGGGTGTCCTGGGATGTCACAATGGGCCCCAGTGACAAATGGGGTCTCCACGGTGTCACAATGGGCCCTGGGGATAAAGGGGGGTCTCCAGGATGTCACAATGGGCCCAAGTGATGAGTCCCCACAGTGCCACTATGGGCCCTGGAGACAAGGGGGGTCCCCAGGATGTCACGATGGGGCCTGGGGACAACGAGGGGTCCTGGGACGTCACAATGAGCCCTGGGGAAAAAGGGTGGTCCCCATGATGTCACAATGGGCACTGGAGACAGTGGGGGGTCATGGGATGTCACAATGGGCCCTGGGGACAAAGTAAGGTCCTCGGCTGTCACAATGAGCCGGGAGGACAAGGGGGGGTCCCCAGAATTTCACAATGAGCACTGGGGACAAAGTGGGGTCCTGGGATTTCAAAATGGGCCCTGGGGACAAAGGGGGTCCCTTAATTGTCACAATGGGCCCTGGGGACAAGGGGGGTCCCCACGGTGTCACAATGGGCCCTGGGGACAAAGTGGGGTCCTGGAATGTCACAATGGGCCCAGAGGACAAAGGGGGTCCCCATGGTGCCACAGTGGGCCCTGGGGACAAAGGGGGTCCTGAGACGTCACAATGGGCCCTGGGGAAAAGGCGGGGTCCCCACGGTGTCACAATGGGCCCTGGGGACAATGGGGGGTCCTGGGATGTCACAATGGGCCCCAGTGACAAAGGGGGTCCCCATGGTGCGACAACGAGCTCTGGGGATAAAGGGGGTCTCCAGGATGTCACAATGGGCCCTGGGGACAAAGGAAGTCCCCAGAATGCCACAATGGGTCCTGGAAAGAAGTGGGGTCCCCACTGTGTCACAATGGGCCTTGGGGACAAAGGGGGGTCCCCAGGATGTCACAATGGGCCCCGGGGACAAAGGGGTCCCCAGGATGTCACAATGGGTACTGGGGACAAAGGCGGGGTCCCCATGGTGTCACAATGGACCCAAGTGACAGGACGAGTCCCCACGGTACCACTATGGGCCCTGGAGACCAGGGGGTTCCCCGGATTTCACAATGGCCCTGGGGACAAGGGGGGTCCCTAGGATGTCACAATGGGCACTGGGGACAACGAGGGGTCCTGGGACGTCACAATGAGCCCTGGGGAGAAAGGGGGGTCCCCACCATGTCAGAAGGGACCCTGGGGACAAGGTGGGGTCCTGGGATGTCACAATGGGCCCTGGGGACAAAGGGGGTGTCCATGGTGCCACGATGGGCCCTGGGGACAAGGGGGTCCCCAGGATATCACAATGGGTCCTGGGGACAAGGGGGTCCCCAGGATGTCACAATGGGCCCTGAGGACAAATTGGGGTTCTGGGATGTCACAATGGGCCCTGGGGACAAAGGGGTTCCCCATGGTGCCACAATGGGCGCTGGGGACAAAGAGGGGTCCCCAGAATGTCACAATGGGCCCTGGGGACATTTGGGGTCCCCAGAATGTCACAATGGGCCCTGGGAACAATAGGGGGTCCTGGGACGTCACAATGGGCCCTGGAGTAAAGGGGGGTCCCCAGGATGTCACAATAGGCCCTGGGGACAAAGAGGAGTCCCCTGAATGTCATAATGGGCCTGAGGACAAGGAGGGTCTCCACGGTGTCACAATGGGCCCTGGGGACAATGGGGGGTCCTGGGATGTCACAATAGGCCCTGGGGACAAAGGGGGTCTTCAGGATGTCACAATGGGCCCGGGGGACAAAGGGGGTCCCCAGGATGTCACAATAGGCCCTGGGGAAAAAGAGGGCTCCCCAGGAAATCACAATGGGCCCTGGGGACAAAGAGGGGTCCACAGGATGTGCACAATGGGCCCTGGGGACAAAGGGGGCTCCCCAGCATATCACAATGGGCTCTGGTGACATAGGGGTCCCCAAGATGTCACAACGGGTCCTGGGGACAAGGGGGGTCCCAAGGATGTCACAATGGGCACTGGAGACAAAGGGGGGGTCCCCACGGTGCCACGATGGGCCCTGGGGACAAGGGGGTCCCCAGGATGTAACAATGTGCCCTTGGGACAATGGGGGCTCCTGCGATGTCACAATGGGCCCTGGGGACAAAGGGAGGCCCCAGGATGTCACAATGGACCCTGGGGACAAAAGGGGTCCCCGGGATGTCACAATGGGCCCAGGGGACAACGAAGCATCCTGGGACGCCACAATGGGCCCGGGGAAAAACGGGGGTCCCCAGGTTGTTCACAATGGGCCCTGGGGACAATGGGGGTCCTGGGATGTCACAATGAACCCTAGGGACAAAGGGGGTCCCCAGGATGTCACAATGGGCCCTGGGAACAATAGGGGATCCTGGGACGTCACAATGGGCCCTGGAGTAAAGGGGGGTCCCCAGGATGTCACAATAGGCCCTGGGGACAAAGAGGAGTCCCCTGAATGTCATAATGGGCCCTGAGGACAAGGAGGGTCTCCACGGTGTCACAATGGGCCCTGGGGACAATGGGGGGTCCTGGGATGTCACAATAGGCCCTGGGGACAAAGGGGGTCCCCATGATTTCACAATGGGCCCAGGGGACAATGGGGCATCCTGGGACGTCACAATGGGTCCTGGGGACAAAGTGGGTCCCCATGGTGTCACAATGGCCCTGGGGATAAAGGGGGACCCCAGGATGTGTATAATGGGGCCTGGGGACAATGGGGGGTCCTGGGATGTCACAATGGGCTCTGGGGACAATAGGGGGTCCTGGGACGTCACAATGGGCCCTGGAGAAAAGGGGGGGTCCTGGCATGTCACAATAGGCCCTGGGGACAAAGGGGGTCTTCAGGATGTCACAATGGGCCCGGGGGACAAAGGGGGTCCCCAGGATGTCACAATAGGCCCTGGGGAAAAAGAGGGCTCCCCAGGATATCACAATGGGCCCTGGGGACAAAGAGGGGTCCACAGGATGTGCACAATGGGCCCTGGGGACAAAGGGGGCTCCCCAGCATATCACAATGGGCTCTGGTGACATAGGGGTCCCCAAGATGTCACAACGGGTCCTGGGGACAAGGGGGGTCCCAAGGATGTCACAATGGGCACTGGAGACAAAGGGGGGGTCCCCACGGTGCCACGATGGGCCCTGGGGACAAGGGGGTCCCCAGGATGTAACAATGTGCCCTTGGGACAATGGGGGCTCCTGCGATGTCACAATGGGCCCTGGGGACAAAGGGAGGCCCCAGGATGTCACAATGGACCCTGGGGACAAAAGGGGTCCCCGGGATGTCACAATGGGCCCAGGGGACAACGAAGCATCCTGGGACGCCACAATGGGCCCAGGGAAAAAGGGGGGTCCCCAGGTTGTTCACAATGGGCCCTGGGGACAATGGGGGTCCTGGGATGTCACAATGAACCCTAGGGACAAAGGGGGTCCCCAGGATGTCACAATGGGCCCTGGGGATAAAGGGTACTCCCCAGGATGTCACAATAGGCCCTGGGGACAAAGGGGGTCCCCAGGATGTCACAACGGGCCCTGGGTACAAGGGGGGTCCCACCCTGTCACAATGAGCACTGGGGACAAAGGGGGTCCCCAGGATGTCACAATGGGCACTGGAGACAAAGGGGGGGTCTCCACGGTGCCCCAATGGGCCCTGGGGACAATGGGGGGTCCCCACGGTTTCACAATGGGCCCTGGGGACAAGGGGGATCCCCGCCCTGTCACAATGGGCCCTGGGGCCAAAGGGATCCCCAGGATGTCACAATGGGCCCTGGGGACTGCGGGGGGTACTAGGATGTCACAATGGGTCTTGGGGACAAAGGGGGTACCCAGGATGTCACAATGGGCCCTGGGGACAATGGGGGGTCCCTTGAAGGTCACAATGGGCCCATGGGACAAAGAGGGTGCCCACGGTGTCACAGTGGGCCCTGGCGACAAAGGGGGATCCCCAGGATGTCACAATGGGCCCTGGGGACAAGGGGGATCCCCAGGATGTCACAATGGGCCCTGGGGACAAGGGGGTCCCCAGGATATCACAATGGGCCCTGGGGACAAGGGGGTCCCCAGGATGTCACAATGGGCCCTGAAGACAAATTGGGGTTCTGGGATGTCACAATGGGCCCTGGGGACAAAGGGGTTCCCCATGGTGCCACAATGGGCGCTGGGGACAAAGAGGGGTCCCCAGAATGTCACAATGGGCCCTGGGGACATTTGGGGTCCCCAGAATGTCACAATGGGCCCTGGGAACAATAGGGGGTCCTGGGACGTCACAATGGGCCCTGGAGTAAAGGGGGGTCCCCAGGATGTCACAATAGGCCCTGGGGACAAAGAGGAGTCCCCTGAATGTCATAATGGGCCCTGAGGACAAGGAGGGTCTCCACGGTGTCACAATGGGCCCTGGGGACAATGGGGGGTCCTGGGATGTCACAATAGGCCCTGGGGACAAAGGGGGTCTTCAGGATGTCACAATGGGCCCGGGGGACAAAGGGGGTCCCCAGGATGTCACAATAGGCCCTGGGGAAAAAGAGGGCTCCCCAGGAAATCACAATGGGCCCTGGGGACAAAGAGGGGTCCACAGGATGTGCACAATGGGCCCTGGGGACAAAGGGGGCTCCCCAGCATATCACAATGGGCTCTGGTGACATAGGGGTCCCCAAGATGTCACAACGGGTCCTGGGGACAAGGGGGGTCCCAAGGATGTCACAATGGGCACTGGAGACAAAGGGGGGGTCCCCACGGTGCCACGATGGGCCCTGGGGACAAGGGGGTCCCCAGGATGTAACAATGTGCCCTTGGGACAATGGGGGCTCCTGCGATGTCACAATGGGCCCTGGGGACAAAGGGAGGCCCCAGGATGTCACAATGGACCCTGGGGACAAAAGGGGTCCCCGGGATGTCACAATGGGCCCAGGGGACAACGAAGCATCCTGGGACGCCACAATGGGCCCGGGGAAAAACGGGGGTCCCCAGGTTGTTCACAATGGGCCCTGGGGACAATGGGGGTCCTGGGATGTCACAATGAACCCTAGGGACAAAGGGGGTCCCCAGGATGTCACAATGGGCCCTGGGAACAATAGGGGATCCTGGGACGTCACAATGGGCCCTGGAGTAAAGGGGGGTCCCCAGGATGTCACAATAGGCCCTGGGGACAAAGAGGAGTCCCCTGAATGTCATAATGGGCCCTGAGGACAAGGAGGGTCTCCACGGTGTCACAATGGGCCCTGGGGACAATGGGGGGTCCTGGGATGTCACAATAGGCCCTGGGGACAAAGGGGGTCCCCATGATTTCACAATGGGCCCAGGGGACAATGGGGCATCCTGGGACGTCACAATGGGTCCTGGGGACAAAGTGGGTCCCCATGGTGTCACAATGGCCCTGGGGATAAAGGGGGACCCCAGGATGTGTATAATGGGGCCTGGGGACAATGGGGGGTCCTGGGATGTCACAATGGGCTCTGGGGACAATAGGGGGTCCTGGGACGTCACAATGGGCCCTGGAGTAAAGGGGGGGTCCTGGCATGTCACAATAGGCCCTGGGGACAAAGGGGGTCTTCAGGATGTCACAATGGGCCCGGGGGACAAAGGGGGTCCCCAGGATGTCACAATAGGCCCTGGGGAAAAAGAGGGCTCCCCAGGATATCACAATGGGCCCTGGGGACAAAGAGGGGTCCACAGGATGTGCACAATGGGCCCTGGGGACAAAGGGGGCTCCCCAGCATATCACAATGGGCTCTGGTGACATAGGGGTCCCCAAGATGTCACAACGGGTCCTGGGGACAAGGGGGGTCCCAAGGATGTCACAATGGGCACTGGAGACAAAGGGGGGGTCCCCACGGTGCCACGATGGGCCCTGGGGACAAGGGGGTCCCCAGGATGTAACAATGTGCCCTTGGGACAATGGGGGCTCCTGCGATGTCACAATGGGCCCTGGGGACAAAGGGAGGCCCCAGGATGTCACAATGGACCCTGGGGACAAAAGGGGTCCCCGGGATGTCACAATGGGCCCAGGGGACAACGAAGCATCCTGGGACGCCACAATGGGCCCAGGGAAAAAGGGGGGTCCCCAGGTTGTTCACAATGGGCCCTGGGGACAATGGGGGTCCTGGGATGTCACAATGAACCCTAGGGACAAAGGGGGTCCCCAGGATGTCACAATGGGCCCTGGGGATAAAGGGTACTCCCCAGGATGTCACAATAGGCCCTGGGGACAAAGGGGGTCCCCAGGATGTCACAACGGGCCCTGGGTACAAGGGGGGTCCCACCCTGTCACAATGAGCACTGGGGACAAAGGGGGTCCCCAGGATGTCACAATGGGCACTGGAGACAAAGGGGGGGTCTCCACGGTGCCCCAATGGGCCCTGGGGACAATGGGGGGTCCCCACGGTTTCACAATGGGCCCTGGGGACAAGGGGGATCCCCGCCCTGTCACAATGGGCCCTGGGGCCAAAGGGATCCCCAGGATGTCACAATGGGCCCTGGGGACTGCGGGGGGTACTAGGATGTCACAATGGGTCTTGGGGACAAAGGGGGTACCCAGGATGTCACAATGGGCCCTGGGGACAATGGGGGGTCCCTTGAAGGTCACAATGGGCCCATGGGACAAAGAGGGTGCCCACGGTGTCACAGTGGGCCCTGGCGACAAAGGGGGATCCCCAGGATGTCACAATGGGCCCTGGGGACAAGGGGGGGTTCCCATGGAGTCACAATGGGTCCTGGGGACAACGAGGCGTCCTGGGACGTCACAATGGGACTTGGGGACAAAGGGGGTCTTCCACAGTCTCACAATGGGCCCTAGAGACAAGGGGAGATCACCAGGATGACACAATAGGCCCTGGGGACAAAGAGGAGTCCCCCTGAATGTCACAATGGGCCCTGGGGACAAGGGGGGTCCCCATGGTATCACAATAAGCCCTGGGGACAAAGTGGGGTCCTGGGATGTCACAACTGGCCCCAGTGACAAAGGGTGTCCCCATGGTGCCACAATGGGCCCTGGGGACAAAGAGGGTCCCCAGGATGTCACAATGGGCTTTGGGGACAAGGCGGGGTCCCCAGGATGTCACAATGGGGTCTTGGGACAAAGGGGGTCCCCAGGATGTCACAATGGGGCCTGGGGACAATGGGGGGTCCTGGGACATCACAATGGGCCCTGGGGACAAAGGCGGTCCCAGGGTGTCACAATAAGCCATGGGGACAAGGGGGGTCCCCAGGATGTCACAATGGGCACTGGGGACAAAGGGGGGTCCCCACAGTGCCATGATGGGCCCTGGCGACAAGGGGGTCCCCAGGATGTCACAATGGGCCCATGGGACAAAGGGGGTACCCATGGTGTCACAATGGGCCCTGGGGATAACTTGGGGTCCTGGGATGTCACAATGGGCCCCGGTGACAAAGGGGGTCCCCGTGGTGCCACAATGTGCCCCTGGGACAAAGGGGGTCCCCAGAATGTCATAATGGGCACTGGGGACAAAGGGAGGCCCCAGGATGTCACAAGTGGCCCTGGGGATAAAGGGGGTCCCCATGGTGCCACAATGGGCCCCTGGGACAAAGGGGTCCCCAGGATGTCACAATAAGCCCTGGGGACAAGGGGGGTCCCCAGGATGTCACAATGGGCCCTGGGGACAACGAGGGGTCCTGGGATGTCACAATGGGCCACGGGGACAAAGGCGATCCCCATGGTGTCACAATGGGCCCTGGGGACAAGGGGGTCCCCAGGATGTCACAATAGGCCCTGGGGAAAAAGAGGGCTCCCCAGGATATCACAATGGGCCCTGGGGACAAAGAGGGGTCCACAGGATGTGCACAATGGGCCCTGGGGACAAAGGGGGCTCCCCAGGATATCACAATGGGCTCTGGTGACATAGGGGTCCCCAAGATGTCACAACGGGTCCTGGGGACAAGGGGGGTCCCAAGGATGTCACAATGGGCACTGGAGACAAAGGGGGGGTCCCCACGGTGCCACGATGGGCCCTGGGGACAAGGGGGTCCCCAGGATGTAACAATGTGCCCTTGGGACAATGGGGGCTCCTGCGATGTCACAATGGGCCCTGGGGACAAAGGGAGGCCCCAGGATGTCACAATGGACCCTGGGGACAAAAGGGGTCCCCGGGATGTCACAATGGGCCCAGGGGACAACGAAGCATCCTGGGACGCCACAATGGGCCCGGGGAAAAAGGGGGGTCCCCAGGTTGTTCACAATGGGCCCTGGGGACAATGGGGGTCCTGGGATGTCACAATGAACCCTAGGGACAAAGGGGGTCCCCAGGATGTCACAATGGGCCCTGGGAACAATAGGGGGTCCTGGGACGTCACAATGGGCCCTGGAGTAAAGGGGGGTCCCCAGGATGTCACAATAGGCCCTGGGGACAAAGAGGAGTCCCCTGAATGTCATAATGGGCCCTGAGGACAAGGAGGGTCTCCACGGTGTCACAATGGGCCCTGGGGACAATGGGGGGTCCTGGGATGTCACAATAGGCCCTGGGGACAAAGGGGGTCCCCATGATTTCACAATGGGCCCAGGGGACAATGGGGCATCCTGGGACGTCACAATGGGTCCTGGGGACAAAGTGGGTCCCCATGGTGTCACAATGGCCCTGGGGATAAAGGGGGACCCCAGGATGTGTATAATGGGGCCTGGGGACAATGGGGGGTCCTGGGATGTCACAATGGGCTCTGGGGACAATAGGGGGTCCTGGGACGTCACAATGGGCCCTGGAGAAAAGGGGGGGTCCTGGCATGTCACAATAGGCCCTGGGGACAAAGGGGGTCTTCAGGATGTCACAATGGGCCCGGGGGACAAAGGGGGTCCCCAGGATGTCACAATAGGCCCTGGGGAAAAAGAGGGCTCCCCAGGATATCACAATGGGCCCTGGGGACAAAGAGGGGTCCACAGGATGTGCACAATGGGCCCTGGGGACAAAGGGGGCTCCCCAGCATATCACAATGGGCTCTGGTGACATAGGGGTCCCCAAGATGTCACAACGGGTCCTGGGGACAAGGGGGGTCCCAAGGATGTCACAATGGGCACTGGAGACAAAGGGGGGGTCCCCACGGTGCCACGATGGGCCCTGGGGACAAGGGGGTCCCCAGGATGTAACAATGTGCCCTTGGGACAATGGGGGCTCCTGCGATGTCACAATGGGCCCTGGGGACAAAGGGAGGCCCCAGGATGTCACAATGGACCCTGGGGACAAAAGGGGTCCCCGGGATGTCACAATGGGCCCAGGGGACAACGAAGCATCCTGGGACGCCACAATGGGCCCGGGGAAAAAGGGGGGTCCCCAGGTTGTTCACAATGGGCCCTGGGGACAATGGGGGTCCTGGGATGTCACAATGAACCCTAGGGACAAAGGGGGTCCCCAGGATGTCACAATGGGCCCTGGGGATAAAGGGTACTCCCCAGGATGTCACAATAGGCCCTGGGGACAAAGGGGGTCCCCAGGATGTCACAACGGGCCCTGGGTACAAGGGGGGTCCCACCCTGTCACAATGAGCACTGGGGACAAAGGGGGTCCCCAGGATGTCACAATGGGCACTGGAGACAAAGGGGGGGTCTCCACGGTGCCACAATGGGCCCTGGGGACAATGGGGGGTCCCCACGGTTTCACAATGGGCCCTGGGGACAAGGGGGATCCCCGCCCTGTCACAATGGGCCCTGGGGCCAAAGGGATCCCCAGGATGTAACAATGGGCCCTGGGGACTGCGGGGGGTACTAGGATGTCACAATGGGTCTTGGGGACAAAGGGGGTACCCAGGATGTCACAATGGGCCCTGGGAATAATAGGGGATCCTGGGACGTCACAATGGGCCCTGGAGTAAAGGGGGGTCCCCAGGATGTCACAATGGGCACTGGGGACAACGAGGGGTCCTGGGACGTCACAATGAGCCCTGGGGAGAAAGGGGGGTCCCCACCCTGTCAGAAGGGACCCTGGGGACAAGGTGGGGTCCTGGGATGTCACAATGGGCCCTGGGGACAAAGGGGGTGTCCATGGTGCCACGATGGGCCCTGGGGACAAGGGGGTCCCCAGGATATCACAATGGGCCCTGGGGACAAGGGGGTCCCCAGGATGTCACAATGGGCCCTGAGGACAAATTGGGGTTCTGGGATGTCACAATGGGCCCTGGGGACAAAGGGGTTCCCCATGGTGCCACAATGGGAGCTGGGGACAAAGAGGGGTCCCCAGAATGTCACAATGGGCCCTGGGGACATTTGGGGTCCCCAGAATGTCACAATGGGCCCTGGGAACAATAGGGGGTCCTGGGACGTCACAATGGGCCCTGGAGTAAAGGGGGGTCCCCAGGATGTCACAATAGACCCTGGAGACAAAGAGGAGTCCCCTGAATGTTATAATGGGCCTGAGGACAAGGAGGGTCTCCACGGTGTCACAATGGGCCCTGGGGACAATGGGGGGTCCTGGGATGTCACAATAGGCCCTGGGGACAAAGGGGGTCTTCAGGATGTCACAATGGGCCCGGGGGACAAAGGGGGTCCCCAGGATGTCACAATAGGCCCTGGGGAAAAAGAGGGCTCCCCAGGATATCACAATGGGCCCTGGGGACAAAGAGGGGTCCACAGGATGTGCACAATGGGCCCTGGGGACAAAGGGGGCTCCCCAGGATATCACAATGGGCTCTGGTGACATAGGGGTCCCCAAGATGTCACAACGGGTCCTGGGGACAAGGGGGGTCCCAAGGATGTCACAATGGGCACTGGAGACAAAGGGGGGGTCCCCACGGTGCCACGATGGGCCCTGGGGACAAGGGGGTCCCCAGGATGTAACAATGTGCCCTTGGGACAATGGGGGCTCCTGCGATGTCACAATGGGCCCTGGGGACAAAGGGAGGCCCCAGGATGTCACAATGGACCCTGGGGACAAAAGGGGTCCCCGGGATGTCACAATGGGCCCAGGGGACAACGAAGCATCCTGGGACGCCACAATGGGCCCGGGGAAAAAGGGGGGTCCCCAGGTTGTTCACAATGGGCCCTGGGGACAATGGGGGTCCTGGGATGTCACAATGAACCCTAGGGACAAAGGGGGTCCCCAGGATGTCACAATGGGCCCTGGGAACAATAGGGGATCCTGGGACGTCACAATGGGCCCTGGAGTAAAGGGGGGTCCCCAGGATGTCACAATAGGCCCTGGGGACAAAGAGGAGTCCCCTGAATGTCATAATGGGCCCTGAGGACAAGGAGGGTCTCCACGGTGTCACAATGGGCCCTGGGGACAATGGGGGGTCCTGGGATGTCACAATAGGCCCTGGGGACAAAGGGGGTCCCCATGATTTCACAATGGGCCCAGGGGACAATGGGGCATCCTGGGACGTCACAATGGGTCCTGGGGACAAAGTGGGTCCCCATGGTGTCACAATGGCCCTGGGGATAAAGGGGGACCCCAGGATGTGTATAATGGGGCCTGGGGACAATGGGGGGTCCTGGGATGTCACAATGGGCTCTGGGGACAATAGGGGGTCCTGGGACGTCACAATGGGCCCTGGAGAAAAGGGGGGGTCCTGGCATGTCACAATAGGCCCTGGGGACAAAGGGGGTCTTCAGGATGTCACAATGGGCCCGGGGGACAAAGGGGGTCCCCAGGATGTCACAATAGGCCCTGGGGAAAAAGAGGGCTCCCCAGGATATCACAATGGGCCCTGGGGACAAAGAGGGGTCCACAGGATGTGCACAATGGGCCCTGGGGACAAAGGGGGCTCCCCAGCATATCACAATGGGCTCTGGTGACATAGGGGTCCCCAAGATGTCACAACGGGTCCTGGGGACAAGGGGGGTCCCAAGGATGTCACAATGGGAACTGGAGACAAAGGGGGGGTCCCCACGGTGCCACGATGGGCCCTGGGGACAAGGGGGTCCCCAGGATGTAACAATGTGCCCTTGGGACAATGGGGGCTCCTGCGATGTCACAATGGGCTATGGGGACAAAGGGAGGCCCCAGGATGTCACAATGGACCCTGGGGACAAAAGGGGTCCCCGGGATGTCACAATGGGCCCAGGGGACAACGAAGCATCCTGGGACGCCACAATGGGCCCGGGGAAAAAGGGGGGTCCCCAGGTTGTTCACAATGGGCCCTGGGGACAATGGGGGTCCTGGGATGTCACAATGAACCCTAGGGACAAAGGGGGTCCCCAGGATGTCACAATGGGCCCTGGGGATAAAGGGTACTCCCCAGGATGTCACAATAGGCCCTGGGGACAAAGGGGGTCCCCAGGATGTCACAACGGGCCCTGGGTACAAGGGGGGTCCCACCCTGTCACAATGAGCACTGGGGACAAAGGGGGTCCCCAGGATGTCACAATGGGCACTGGAGACAAAGGGGGGGTCTCCACGGTGCCACAATGGGCCCTGGGGACAATGGGGGGTCCCCACGGTTTCACAATGGGCCCTGGGGACAAGGGGGATCCCCGCCCTGTCACAATGGGCCCTGGGGCCAAAGGGATCCCCAGGATGTCACAATGGGCCCTGGGGACTGCGGGGGGTACTAGGATGTCACAATGGGTCTTGGGGACAAAGGGGGTACCCAGGATGTCACAATGGGCCCTGGGGACAATGGGGGGTCCCTTGAAGGTCACAATGAGCCCATGGGACAAAGAGGGTGCCCACGGTGTCACAGTGGGCCCTGGCGACAAAGGGGGATCCCCAGGATGTCACAATGGGCCCTGGGGACAAGGGGGGGTTCCCATGGAGTCACAATGGGTCCTGGGGACAACGAGGCGTCCTGGGACGTCACAATGGGACTTGGGGACAAAGGGGGTCTTCCACAGTCTCACAATGGGCCCTAGAGACAAGGGGAGATCACCAGGATGACACAATAGGCCCTGGGGACAAAGAGGAGTCCCCCTGAATGTCACAATGGGCCCTGGGGACAAGGGGGGTCCCCATGGTATCACAATAAGCCCTGGGGACAAAGTGGGGTCCTGGGATGTCACAACTGGCCCCAGTGACAAAGGGTGTCCCCATGGTGCCACAATGGGCCCTGGGGACAAAGAGGGTCCCCAGGATGTCACAATGGGCTTTGGGGACAAGGCGGGGTGCCCAGGATGTCACAATGGGGTCTTGGGACAAAGGGGGTCCCCAGGATGTCACAATGGTCCCTGGGGACAATGGGGGGTCCTGGGACATCACAATGGGCCCTGGGGACAAAGGCGGTCCCAGGGTGTCACAATAAGCCCTGGGGACAAGGGGGGTCCCCAGGATGTCAGAATGGGCCCTGGGGACAACGCGGGGTCCTGGGATGTCACAATGGGCCACGGGGACAAAGGCGATCCCCATGGTGTCACAATGGGCCCTGGGGACAAGGCGGTCCCCAGGATGTCACAATAGGCCCTGGGGAAAAAGAGGGCTCCCCAGGATATCACAATGGGCCCTGGGGACAAAGAGGGGTCCACAGGATGTGCACAATGGGCCCTGGGGACAAAGGGGGCTCCCCAGGATATCACAATGGGCTCTGGTGACATAGGGGTCCCCAAGATGTCACAACGGGTCCTGGGGACAAGGGGGGTCCCAAGGATGTCACAATGGGCACTGGAGACAAAGGGGGGGTCCCCACGGTGCCACGATGGGCCCTGGGGACAAGGGGGTCCCCAGGATGTAACAATGTGCCCTTGGGACAATGGGGGCTCCTGCGATGTCACAATGGGCCCTGGGGACAAAGGGAGGCCCCAGGATGTCACAATGGACCCTGGGGACAAAAGGGGTCCCCGGGATGTCACAATGGGCCCAGGGGACAACGAAGCATCCTGGGACGCCACAATGGGCCCGGGGAAAAAGGGGGGTCCCCAGGTTGTTCACAATGGGCCCTGGGGACAATGGGGGTCCTGGGATGTCACAATGAACCCTAGGGACAAAGGGGGTCCCCAGGATGTCACAATGGGCCCTGGGAACAATAGGGGGTCCTGGGACGTCACAATGGGCCCTGGAGTAAAGGGGGGTCCCCAGGATGTCACAATAGGCCCTGGGGACAAAGAGGAGTCCCCTGAATGTCATAATGGGTCCTGAGGACAAGGAGGGTCTCCACGGTGTCACAATGGGCCCTGGGGACAATGGGGGGTCCTGGGATGTCACAATAGGCCCTGGGGACAAAGGGGGTCCCCATGATTTCACAATGGGCCCAGGGGACAATGGGGCATCCTGGGACGTCACAATGGGTCCTGGGGACAAAGTGGGTCCCCATGGTGTCACAATGGCCCTGGGGATAAAGGGGGACCCCAGGATGTGTATAATGGGGCCTGGGGACAATGGGGGGTCCTGGGATGTCACAATGGGCTCTGGGGACAATAGGGGGTCCTGGGACGTCACAATGGGCCCTGGAGAAAAGGGGGGGTCCTGGCATGTCACAATAGGCCCTGGGGACAAAGGGGGTCTTCAGGATGTCACAATGGGCCCGGGGGACAAAGGGGGTCCCCAGGATGTCACAATAGGCCCTGGGGAAAAAGAGGGCTCCCCAGGATATCACAATGGGCCCTGGTGACAAAGAGGGGTCCACAGGATGTGCACAATGGGCCCTGGGGACAAAGGGGGCTCCCCAGCATATCACAATGGGCTCTGGTGACATAGGGGTCCCCAAGATGTCACAACGGGTCCTGGGGACAAGGGGGGTCCCAAGGATGTCACAATGGGCACTGGAGACAAAGGGGGGGTCCCCACGGTGCCACGATGGGCCCTGGGGACAAGGGGGTCCCCAGGATGTAACAATGTGCCCTTGGGACAATGGGGGCTCCTGCGATGTCACAATGGGCCCTGGGGACAAAGGGAGGCCCCAGGATGTCACAATGGACCCTGGGGACAAAAGGGGTCCCCGGGATGTCACAATGGGCCCAGGGGACAACGAAGCATCCTGGGACGCCACAATGGGCCCGGGGAAAAAGGGGGGTCCCCAGGTTGTTCACAATGGGCCCTGGGGACAATGGGGGTCCTGGGATGTCACAATGAACCCTAGGGACAAAGGGGGTCCCCAGGATGTCACAATGGGCCCTGGGGATAAAGGGTACTCCCCAGGATGTCACAATAGGCCCTGGGGACAAAGGGGGTCCCCAGGATGTCACAACGGGCCCTGGGTACAAGGGGGGTCCCACCCTGTCACAATGAGCACTGGGGACAAAGGGGGTCCCCAGGATGTCACAATGGGCACTGGAGAGAAAGGGGGGGTCTCCACGGTGCCACAATGGGCCCTGGGGACAATGGGGGGTCCCCACGGTTTCACAATGGGCCCTGGGGACAAGGGGGATCCCCGCCCTGTCACAATGGGCCCTGGGGCCAAAGGGATCCCCAGGATGTAACAATGGGCCCTGGGGACTGCGGGGGGTACTAGGATGTCACAATGGGTCTTGGGGACAAAGGGGGTACCCAGGATGTCACAATGGGCCCTGGGGACAATGGGGGGTCCCTTGAAGGTCACAATGGGCCCATGGGACAAAGAGGGTGCCCACGGTGTCACAGTGGGCCCTGGCGACAAAGGGGGATCCCCAGGATGTCACAATGGGCCCTGGGGACAAGGGGGGGTTCCCATGGAGTCACAATGGGTCCTGGGGACAACGAGGCGTCCTGGGACGTCACAATGGGACTTGGGGACAAAGGGGGTCTTCCACAGTCTCACAATGGGCCCTAGAGACAAGGGGAGATCACCAGGATGACACAATAGGCCCTGGGGACAAAGAGGAGTCCCCCTGAATGTCACAATGGGCCCTGGGGACAAGGGGGGTCCCCATGGTATCACAATAAGCCCTGGGGACAAAGTGGGGTCCTGGGATGTCACAACTGGCCCCAGTGACAAAGGGTGTCCCCATGGTGCCACAATGGGCCCTGGGGACAAAGAGGGTCCCCAGGATGTCACAATGGGCTTTGGGGACAAGGCGGGGTCCCCAGGATGTCACAATGGGGTCTTGGGACAAAGGGGGTCCCCAGGATGTCACAATGGTCCCTGGGGACAATGGGGGGTCCTGGGACATCACAATGGGCCCTGGGGACAAAGGCGGTCCCAGGGTGTCACAATAAGCCATGGGGACAAGGGGGGTCCCCAGGATGTCACAATGGGCACTGGGGACAAAGGGGGGTCCCCACGGTGCCATGATGGGCCCTGGCGACAAGGGGGTCCCCAGGATGTCACAATGGGCCCATGGGACAAAGGGGGTACCCATGGTGTCACAATGGGCCCTGGGGACAACTTGGGGTCCTGGGATGTCACAATGGGCCCCGGTGACAAAGGGGGTCCCCGTGGTGCCACAATGTGCCCCTGGGACAAAGGGGGTCCCCAGAATGTCATAATGGGCACTGGGGACAAGGGGGGTTCCCAGGATGTCACAAGTGGCCCTGGGGATAAAGGGGGTCCCCATGGTGCCACAATGTGCCCCTGGGACAAAGGGGTCCCCAGGATGTCACAATAAGCCCTGGGGACAAGGGGGGTCCCCAGGATGTCAGAATGGGCCCTGGGGACAACGCGGGGTCCTGGGATGTCACAATGGGCCACGGGGACAAAGGCGATCCCCATGGTGTCACAATCGGCCCTGGGGACAAGGGGGTCCCCAGGATGTCACAATGGGCTCATGGGATAAAGGGGGTACCTACGGTGTCACTATAGGCCCTGGGGACAACGGGGGGTCCCCACGGTGCCACGATGGGTCGTGTGGACAAGGGGGTCCCCAGGATGTTCACAACGGGCCCTGAGGACAAAGGGGGTCCCCACGGTGTCACAATGGTCCCTGGGGACAACTTGGGGTCCTGGGATGTCACAATGGGCCCTGGGGACAAAGGCGGTCCCCAGGATGTCACAATAAGCCCTGGGGACAAGGGGGGTCCCCAGGATGTCACAATGGGCACTGGGGACAAAGGGGGTACCCACGGTGTCACTATAGGCCCTGGGGACAACGGGGGGTCCCCACGGTGCCACGATGGGCCCTGGGGACAAGGGGGTCCCCAGGATGTTCACAATGGGCCCTGGAGACAATGGTGTGTCCCCAGGATGTCACAATGGGCCCTGGGGACAAAGAGGGTCCCCAGGATGTCACAATCGGCCCTGGGCACAAAGGGGGGTGCACATGGTGTCAAAATGGGCCCTGGGGACAAAGGGCGTCCCCAGGATGTCACAGTGGGCCCTGGGGACAAAGTGGTCCCCATGGTATCAGAATGGGCCCTGGGGACAAAGAGGAGTGCCCTGAATGTCACAATGGGCCCTGAGGACAAAGGGGGGTCCCCAGGATGTCGCAATGGGCCTTGGGGACAATGGGGGGTCCTAGGATGTCACAATGGGCCCTGGGGACAAAGGGAGGTCCCCAGGATGTCACAATGGGCCCTGAGGACAATGGGGGTTCCTGGAACGTCACAATGGGCCCTGGGGAGAAAGGGAGGTCCCCAGGATGTCACAATGGGCCCTGGAGACAATTGGGGGTTTTGGGATGTCACGATGGGCTCTGACGACAAGGGGAGGTGCCCATGGTGTCACAATGGGTCCTCAGTGACAAGGGGGGTCCCTATAGTGTCACAATGGGCTCTGCAGACAATGGGGGGTCCTGGGATGTCACAATGGGCACCAGTGACAAAGGGGGTCCTCATGGTGCCACAATGGGCCCTGGGGAGTAAGTGGGGTCCTGGGATGTCACAATGGGTCCTGGGGACAAAGGGTGATCCTTTGATGTCACAAGGGGCCCTGGAGGCAAGGGGGTCCCCAGGATGTTACAATGGGCCCTGGGCACAAAGGGGGGTCCCCATAGTGTCACAATGGGTCCCCAGTGACAAGGGGGTCCCCACGGTGCCACGATGGGCCCTGGGGACAAGAGGGGGTCCCCATGGTGTCACAATGGACCCTGGGGTCAAAGGGGGTTCCCAGGACATCACAATGGGCTCTGGGGACAATGGGGATCCTGGGACATCACAATGAGCCCTGGGGACAAGGGGGGGGTCCTGGGACGTCACAATGGGTCCTGGGGACAAAGCGGTTCCCCAGGATGTCACAATGGGCCCCGGGGACAAAGCAGGGTCCTGGGACGTCACAATGGGCCCTGGAGACAAAGGGATTCCCCAGGATGTCACAATGGGCCCTGGGGACAAAGGGGGTCCCCACAGTGTCACAATGGTCCCTGGGGACAAAGGAGATCCCCACAGTGTCACAATGGGCCCAGGGGACAAAAGGGGGACCCCAGGATGTCACAATGGGCCCAGGGGACAATGGGGGGTCCTGGGACGTTATAATGGGCCCTCGGGAAAAAGGGGGTCCACATGGTGCCACAATGGGCCCTGGGGACAACGGGGGTCCCAGGATGCCACAATGGACACTGGGGACAAGGGGGTCCCCAGGATGTCACAATGGGCCCTGGGGACAACGGTGGCTCCTGGGATGTCACAATGGGCCCTGGGGACACAGGTGGTCCCCAGGATGTCACAATGGGCCCTGGGGACAAAGTGGGGTCCTAAGATGTCACAATGGGCACTGGGGACAAAGGGGGTCCCCATGGTGCCACAATGGGCCTTGGGGACAATGGGGTCTCCCCAGGATGTCACAATGGGCCTTGGGGACAAAGGGGTGTCCCCTGAATGTGCATAATGGGCCCTGGGGACAAAGGGTGGTCGCCGGGATGTCTCAGTGGGCCCTGGGGACAATGGGGTGTCCTGGGATGTCACAATGGGCCCCAGTGACAAATGGGGTCTCCACGGTGTCACAATGGGCCCTGGGGATAAAGGGGGGTCTCCAGGATGTCACAATGGGCCCAAGTGATGAGTCCCCACAGTGCCACTATGGGCCCTGGAGACAAGGGGGGTCCCCAGGATGTCACGATGGGGCTTGGGGACAACGAGGGGTCCTGGGACGTCACAATGAGCCCTGGGGAAAAAGGGTGGTCCCCATGATGTCACAATGGGCACTGGAGACAGTGGGGGGTCCTGGGATGTCACAATGGGCCCTGGGGACAAAGTAAGGTCCTCGGCTGTCACAATGAGCCCTGAGGACAAGGGGGGGTCCCCAGAATTTCACAATGAGCACTGGGGACAAAGTGGGGTCCTGGGATGTCAAAATGGGCCCTGGGGACAAAGGGGGTCCCTTAATTGTCACAATGGGCCCTGGGGACAAGGGGGGTCCCCACGGTGTCACAATGGGCCCTGGGGACAAAGCGGGGTCCTGGAATGTCACAATGGGCCCAGAGGACAAAGGGGGTCCCCATGGTGCCACAGTGGGCCCTGGGGACAAAGAGGGTCCTGAGACGTCACAATGGGCCCTGGGGAAAAGGCGGGGTCCCCACGGTGTCACAATGGGCCCTGGGGACAATGGGGGGTCCTGGGATGTCACAATGGGCCCCAGTGACAAAGGGGGTCCCCATGGTGCGACAACGAGCTCTGGGGATAAAGGGGGTCTCCAGGATGTCACAATGGGCCCTGGGGACAAAGGAAGTCCCCAGAATGCCACAATGGGTCCTGGAAAGAAGTGGGGTCCCCACCGTGTCACAATGGGCCTTGGGGACAAAGGGGGGTCCCCAGGATGTCACAATGGGCCCCGGGGACAAAGGGGTCCCCAGGATGTCACAATGGGTACTGGGGACAAAGGCGGGGTCCCCATGGTGTCACAATGGACCCAAGTGACAGGACGAGTCCCCACGGTACCACTATGGGCCCTGGAGACCAGGGGGTTCCCCGGATTTCACAATGGGCCCTGGGGACAAGGGGGGTCCCCAGGATGTCACAATGGGCACTGGGGACAACGAGGGGTCCTGGGACGTCACAATGAGCCCTGGGGAGAAAGGGGGGTCCCCACCCTGTCAGAAGGGACCCTGGGGACAAGGTGGGGTCCTGGGATGTCACAATGGGCCCTGGGGACAAAGGGGGTGTCCATGGTGCCACAATGGGCCCTGGGGACTGGGGGGGGGGGGTCCCCTCGGTGCCACGATGGGCCCTGGGGACAAAGGGGGTCCCCAGAATGTCACAATGGGCCCTGGGGACATTTGGGGTCCCCAGAATGTCACAATGGGCCCTGGGGACAATGGGGGATCCTGAGACGTCACAATGGGCCCTGGGGACAAAGTGGGTCCCCATGGTGTCACAACACCCTGGGGACAATGCAGGGTCCCCAGGATGTCACAATGGCCCCTGGGGACATTAGGGGTCCCCACGGTTTCACGATCTTAACCCTTGACACCCCCCAACTACTGGGTCCTTAGGGTTACTCCCGGGTCCCTCCTGAACTGAATCCCCGCCCGAACTCCTGGGTCTGATAGAGGGCACGAACATTTTAAGGGTTAACAAAACATAATTGGGTGCCCACTAACGAGCCAACACTTTAGGGCTGAGCCACACGAGCCCTTAGTTCAGAGCTTTAGGTGAACTCATGGTAAGGAAACCAGAACCCAGCAGTGCCAGGATCAGGAGTTTTACGGCACCAGCTGTGAACGCGAGGGGACGAGAGAACCGAGATTTACAGCAAAAAGGGGGCGCCAGGCTGGGTTCAACCGACCTGGAGCTTGGGTCCCAGTCCATTCAACACAAGGAGCCAAACCTGAGGAAGCTGAAGGAGCCTTCATCCAAAGACCCCTCCTCCAGAGCACCAGGTGGCGCCGCGCAGGCGAACAGGGGGCGTCCAGGCGGAGACTACGGCAGTGATGAGCGGGAAAGGTTCTGGATGTGTGCGGGCGCTCTGGGGTCGTTGGGACACGAGCACCTCGCTGTATTTAAACGCAGCTCCTGCCGCTCGGAGCGGCGCACGAGGGGTGGAACCATCGCTCCCCTTGCGCCCGACGGCGAAACGAACGCAGCTGCTCTGGAACCCTGCGGGGTGTGAAGGTTCATGGCTCCGGAGGCTGTAAAGTTGTTTCTGCGCCTCCGTTCCCCTCATGCCCCCCCATTCCCTTCACACCGACCCTCAATCCACCCCCCACCCGACCCCCAGCTCCCCCCAAACCCCGACCCCCAGCTCCCCCCCACCGACCCCCAAATGCCCCCCCGACCCCCAATTCCTCCCCAGACTGACCCCCAATGCCCCCTCACACCGACCCCCAAGGCCGCCCCCGCACACCAACCCCCCAGTTCCCCCCTCAAACACCGACCCCCAATCCCCCCCCGGACCCTAATTCCCCCTCGCACTGACCCCCAACGCCCCCCACACCAACCCCTAATGCCCCTCACATCGACCCCCAAATCCTCCCCAGACTGACCCCTCAAATCCTCCCCAGACCAACCCCCAACTTCCCCCCCACACCGACCCCCAATTCCCCCTCACACCGACCCCCAATGTCCCCCCCCCACACCAGACCCCAATTCCCCCCCACACCGACCCCCAATTCCCCCCCACACTGATCCCCAATGCCCCCCCACACACCGACCCCCAATTCCTCCCCAGACTGACCCCCAATGCCCCCTCACACCGACCCCCAAGGCCCCCCCTGCACTGACCCCCCCACACCGACCCCCCAATTCCCCCCTCAAACACCGACCCCCAGTGCCCCCCCACTGGACCCTAATTCCCCCTCGCACCGACCCCCAATGCCCCCCCACACACTGACCCCCAGTTCCTGCCCCCCACACCAACCCCTAATGCCCCTCACATCGACCCCCAAATCCTCCCCACACTGACCCCTCAAATCCTCCCCAGACCAACCCCCAACTTCCCCCACACCGACCCCCAATTCCCCCTCACACCGACCCCCCAAGCCCCCCCCACCGATCCTCAATTCCTCCCCACACCGACCCCCAATGTCCCGCTCACACCGACCCTCAGTTCCTCCCCCACACCGCCCCCCAATTCCCCCCTCACACCGACCCCAAATCCCCACCACCACACTGCCCCCCAAATCCCCCCCTCACACCGACCCCCAATGCCCCTCACGCCGACCCCAATTCCTCCCCCCACACCGACCCCCAATGCCCCTCACGCCGACCCCCAGTTCCCCTCACAACCTCCACCAAAACGGCGGCGCCTCCCTCTCCTCCCTCCCGCCTTTTCCCGCCACACACTCCCGGACGTGACGCCGGCGAGGGGGCGTGGCCGGCGGCGAGGGGGCGTGGCCGCGGCGCCGGCGGGCGGGAAGCGCCGGGGCGGGAAACACCGGGTGAGGAGATCGCGTCCCCTCGTGTCCCTCGTGTCTCTTCATGTCCCATCGCGTCCCCTCGGGTCCCTCGGGTCCCCTCATCGTCCCCTCGTGTCCCTCGGGGCCCCTCGTGTCCCCTCATCTCCTCAGCACCCCCACTGGAGCCCGCCCGTCCCTCCCCTCCAGGAGAGACCCCGGGGCTGGGGCGGATCCGCCATCAATCCCCCCACAGACTTTTTCTCTCTTTCATCCCCCTTTTCCCTCTTTTCCCTCTTTCCCCCTTTATCCCTCTTTCCCCCCTTTTTCCCTTCCCCCCCTTTTTCCCTCTTTTCCCTCTTTCCGCCGTTTTTCCCTCTTTTCCCTCTTTCCCCCCTTTTCCCTCTTCCCCCTTTTCCCCCCCTTTTTCCCTCTTTTCCCTCTTTCCCCCTTTATCCCTGTTTCCCCCCTTTTTCTCCCTTTCCCCCCTTTTTCCCTCTTCCCCCTCTTTTCCCCCTTTTTCTCCCTTTTTCCTTCTTCCCCCCCTTTTCCGCCTTTTCCCTCTTTCCCCCTTTATCCCTCTTTTCCCTCTTTCCGCCCTTTTCCCTCTTCCCCCCTTTTTCCCTCTTTTCCCTCTTTCCCCTTTATCCCTCTTTGCCCCCTTTTTCCCTCTTTTTCCTCTTCACCCCCTCTTCCCCCTCTTCCCCCTTTTTCCCTTTTCCCCCCTTTTCCCCCTTTTTCCTCTTTCCCCCCTTTTCTCCCCTTTTCCCTCTTCCCTCTTTTCCCTTCTTTCCCCCCTTTCCCTCTTCCCCCCTCTTTCCATCTTATCCCTCTTTTCCCCCTTTATCCCTGTTTCTTCCCTTTTCCCCCCCTTTCCCTCTTTCCTCGCTTTTTCCCTATTTTTCCCTCTTTCCCCCCTTTTTCCCTCTTTTCCCTCTTTCCTCGCTTTTTCCCTCTTTTTCCCTCTTTCCCCCCTTTTTCCCTCTTTCCCCCCTTTTTCCCCCTTTTCCCTCTTTCCTTGCTTTTTCCCCCTTTTCCCTCTTTCCCCCCTTTTCCCCCCTTTTCCCTTTTTCCCCCTTTTCCCTCTTTCCCCCCTTTTTCCCCCTTTCCTCCCTTTTCCCTCTTCCCCCGTTTCCCTCTCCCGTTTTCCCGTCCCTCCTCCCATTCCCGTGCAGCCCAACCCCTTCCCCCCTTTTCCCCAGAGCAGTTTTCATACAGATCCCCCCTTTCCCCCCAGCCCCGAACCCCCGGGGGTTTCTCAGCATCAGCAGCCACTTCACTCCCCCCAATTTAACTCTTTGTGTCCCTTTTCCAGGCTCTTTGGGAGCCCGGGTGTCCTGGGGCCGCTCTGGTTTTTGCTCCGGGGTGTTTGGAGCCCGGTGACCATGGACCTGTTTCCCTTGGGCGACGAGCTGCGTGGCTTTGCCCAGAGCCCCGGGCTGCTCTGCGGGGAAGCGCTGGAGCCCGACCTGGAGCCCAGTCTGAGCCTGGAGCCCGACCTGGAGCCCAACCTGAGTCTGGAGCCTGACCTGAGCCTGGAGCCCGACCTGGAGCCCAACCTGAGTCTGGAGCCTGACCTGAGCCTGGAGCCCAACCTGGAGCCCAACCTGAACCTGGAGCCCATCCTGAGCCTTGAGCCTGACCTGGAGCCCAACCTGAGCCTGGAACCCAACCTAGAGCCCAACCTGAACCTGGAGCCCAATCTGAGCCTTGAGCCCAACCTGGAGCCCAACCTGAGCCTGGTTACTAATGATCAGTATTTACCAATGATGGTCATAATTTATTAATAGTGATCAGTATTTATTAATAACAACCAGTATTTATTAATGATGGTTAGTATTTATTAATGACAATTAGTATTTATTAGTAACCACCAGTATTTATTAATAACGGCCAGTATTTATTAATGGCGGTCAGTATTTCTTAATGACAATCAGTATTGATTAATGATGGTATTTATTAAGGATGATTATTATTTATTAATGATGATCAGTATTTGTTAATGGTGATCGGCATTTATTAATAATGGTTAGTATTTATTAATGACGATCAGTATTTATTAATGACCGTCACTATTAATGATGATCAGTATTGATTAATGATGGTGAGTATTTATTAATGATGATCAGTATTTATTAATAACAGTCAGTATTTATTAATGACAATCAGTATCGATTAATGATTGTGAGTATTTATTAATGATGATCAGTATTTATTAATGATGGTCAGTATTTATTAATAACGATCAGTATTTATTAGTGACGGTCACTATTTATTAATGACAATCAGTAATTATTAATGAGGGTCAGTATTTATTAATCCTTGCTATTTAACCCTTTTGGGTTGAAACCTTTGAGACCGAACGTCGATTGATTCCACCGGGCAAGCTCCACCTGCCTGGAGCTTCAGTGCCGACTACGCCATCTGTTCTAAAAGCGCCGCGGCTTTATCATGTTGATTTTTTTACCTATTTATCCTGATTTTTGTCACTTTAGCCACTTGGCGGCTGCTCCGGTTGAAGATGGCGGCGTCTCCATGTGCCGGAACCACGGGTGGTCGGTGGACGCCGAGAGGGGGCAGGTAACGGGCACCCATGGGTGCTGCTCATTGAGCGGGGATCTGAGCGAAGGCGGCGAGGGGGTTGGCGGTGCCGTCGAAGCCCTTTGCGGGGGTCGTTACCAAATTGTGCGTAACTGGATGATTTGTGAACGTCGCTGCCGATTGAGTGGAGATGACGGGGTGAGAAAACGAGAAATAGGGAATCGCTGCGGTGTAAAGATTCGCGTTGCGCGCTCCCGCCCGGTTTGGGTCGTGTTTAGCGTAGCGGGTTTTATTATCCTCGTTATATAATGGAGAAATAATTGGGAAGAGCAGTTTGCAAAGCGCTTTGATATCCTCCAGCGCCACCGACGCTCCCGGTTCCGTTTGTGCTCAGGTGCGCGACGCGGGCGATGCAAACACCGCGAAACCATCGTTGGGAGATGGAAACGGCGCCTCCGAACCCCCGACGCTGTCCGAAAACACCCCCCTGGTGATCCCGGTGTTGGTTCCAGTGACAAGGAACGAGGTGGGTGAGGAGTACTTGGATGGTTGTGCGATGATTCGGCAACCGGCGGTGCCGGAGTTGCTCGCCGGAGCACCCGTGTGTGTGTCCCTGGCTGAACCAAGGGTGCTACGTGCCCCAGAACCCCCCAAATTACACCCAAATAACGCTATGGGGACGCGCTCGGCGGCCGCTACCCCAGGGACGGGCTCTGGGAGGCTCCAGGCTCCCGCTGGGTTATTGATCCGAAATACGGAACCCGGCGATCGCCTCGAGTTGGGTGGAAGGGAGGAAGCATCAGCAGGACCGGAGGGTCCCCAGACCCCTCATTTTGGGGTTCGCCGCTTGCTTTTGAGCCAAAAAAGGAGGAAAAGCAGATAAACACCCGTGTGATTTTGTGCGTTTTCCACCTTTAACCCTTTTCTCGTTCGATGTTGCCCAGGTCACCGAAAATGAGTCTCTGGATGGGAAGATCTCGCAGCAAAAAGGCGACGGAGGCCGAAACCCCTCGTGATCCCGACACCGGGATTGAAGCGCTTTCGGCCGCCCCGCGGGGTTAATTCGGTGCGATGCGGATGTCCCCACGTAGCGCTTTGGGGGGAACACCCCGCTTTATGGTTGTGGTTTACGGGGGGTTTATCTCAACCCGGGCCGAGCGATCCCGGTGTAAAACCGCCCGGTGAACCCGGTTTGGGTTCGGCGTCCCCTCGCTGGTTTGTGGTGGCAAACGCAGAGCTTGTGCTCCCCAAAAACCCCCAAAATGGGTGATTTTGTGGAATATGGGATGGAAACAACCCCCCCAGGGTTTCGCTGTGATATCGGGTGTAAAAACCACCCGAGTGCTGTGATCGACTGCAAAACCCCATTGGGATGATCCATCAGCGACCGATTTCACCAAAACGATGGGAATTGGGACAATTTGTGGTTGTGACGCCAAGGAACGGTCTCGGCACGATGATTTTGATCCTGAGCGTTGCTTTTCCCCTCTATTTCTCAATATCCCGCAGGCAGAATGGACGGCGACTTGGGATTGTGCCTGGTGAAGGACGCCCCCAAAATCAGCGTCCGGCCGTGAGTCCCCAAACCACCAAAAACGGGCGCAAAACGGGTGCGTCGCGCTTTTCCTGCCCCTCGTTTGGCCCACCAGGACCCATTGACGTCCATTCCGAACGGAACACGAGGCGCTGATGTCACCGGCGGCGCTGATGTCGCGGCGGAACCCCGGCAACGCTTTGTTGTTCCGAGCACTCGCAGGGCGTCTCTCCCACTCTGCCGCGTCTCGGAGCGAATCCCTGTGGTTTTCGGCCGAACCGCGCGGTTTCGGTGCCGATCGGAGCACGATGATGCCGTGAGCGCTCAGAACGCCCCCGTCCCCCCCGCCGCGCCGCCGCGGTCCCCGTCACCGCCTCCCGTCCCCTCTCCAGGCAGATCAACGTGGGGAGCGGCTTCCAGGCGGAGCTGCCGGCCCTGCGCGACCCAGCGCAGGCGCAGCAGGACGAGGAGCGCGCGGAGCTGGTCTGGAAGCCCTGGGGGGACATGGACACCGACCCGCAGGCGCCCGACCCAGGTATCGCACGCTTTGGGTGCCTGGCCCACCCCACCTGGGCCCCGGGGGGGTCGTCGCTGCTCTTGGGGCTCCCAACGCTGCCTTTTGGGTAGAAATAGTGACGTTTTTCCGTGTCTTTCTTGCTCTCCGCTCCACCTGGTTGGCTCGTTTTCCGCTGTCCCGTATCGCGCCTTTTGTCCCCAAAACCCAACTTTTCCTTCTCGTATCGTACCCATTATCATGTCGCACCTTTTCTTGACCAAACCCAACGTTTCCATTGTCCTATCGCACCTTTTCTTGACAAAACCCAACTTTTCCTTGTTGTAGCGCGTCTTGTCTTGACATAAACCCAACTTTTCCTTCTCGTATCGTACCCATTGTTGTATCGCACCTTTTCTTGACCAACCCTGACGTTTCCATTGTCCTATCGCATCTTTTCTCAACAAAACCCAACTTTTCCTTGTCCTATCGCATTTTTTCTCAACAAAACCCAACTTTTCCTTGTCTTATCACGTCTTTTCTTGACAGAACCCAACGTTTCTGTTGTCCTATTGCATCTTTTCTTGACATACACCCAACTTTTCCTTGTCCTATTGGTTCTTATCTTGACCAACTCCAACTTTTCCTTGACCTATCGTGTCTTTTCTTGACAAAAGCCAACTTTTCCTTGTCCTATTGTCTTTTCTTGACATAAACCCAACTTTTCCTTGTCCTATTGCGTCTTATCTTGACCAACTCCAACTTTTCCTTGTCCTATCGCATCTTTTCTCAACCAAACCCAACTTTTCCTTGTCCTATCGTGTCTTTTCTTGACATAAACCCAACTTTTGCTTGTCCTATCGTGTCTTTTCTTGACAAAACCCAACGTTTCCATTGTCCTATCACGTCTTTTCTCAACAAAACCCAACTTTTCCTTGTCCTATTGCACCTTTTCTTGACAAACCCCAACATTTCCTTTATCATATCGCATCTTTTCTTGACCAACTCCAACTTTTCCTTGAATCGTACCCATTGTCGTATCACGCTTTTCCTTGAAAAACCCCAGCTTTTCCTTGTTGGATCCCATATTTCCACCCCCAAACCCCAACACCCCCATGTCACATCCCCCTTTCCCCAAACCCCAACATCCCCATGTCACATCCCCCTTTCCCCAAACCCCAACACCCCCATGTCACATCCCCCTTTCCCCCCAACACCCCCATGTCACATCCCCCTTTCCCCCAACACCCCCATGTCACATCCCCCTTTCCCCCAACACCCCCATGTCACATCCCCCTTTCCCCAAACCCCAACACCCCCATGTCACATCCCCCTTTCCCCAAACCCCAACATCCCCATGTCACATCCCCCTTTCCCCAAACCCCAACACCCCCATGTCACATCCCCCTTTCCCCCAACACCCCCATGTCACATCCCCCTTTCCCCAAACCCCAACACCCCCATGTCACATCCCCCTTTCCCCCAACACCCCCATGTCACATCCCCCTTTCCCCAAACCCCAACACCCCCATGTCACATCCCCCTTTCCCCCCAACACCCCCATGTCACATCCCCCTTTCCCCCCAACACCCCCATGTCACATCCCCCTTTCCCCCCCAAACCCCAACATCCCCACCTCATATCACCCCATTTCCCCCCCGAACCCCAACATCCCCATGTCCCATCAGCCCGTTTCCCCCACCCCGTGTCGGTTGCAGTGTTGACCCTGCTGTCCATGGCGAGCTCCAGCACCATCCCCGGGAGCTCCAGCACCGTCCCCGGAAGCTCCAGCGCCATCCCCAGGAGCTCCAACGCCATCCTCGGGAGCTCCAGTGCCGTCCCTGGGAGCTCCAGTGCCATCCTCGGGAGCTCCAGCGCCGTCCCCGGGAGCTCCAGTGCCATCCTCGGGAGCTCCAGTGCCATCCTCGGGAGCTCCAGTGCCATCCTCGGGAGCTCCAGCGCCGTCCCCGGGAGCTCCAGCGCCGTCCCCGGGAACTCCAGCACCATCCCCGGGAGCTCCAGCACCATCCCCGGGAGCTCCAGTGCTGTCCCCGGGAGCTCCAGTGCCATCCTCGGGAGCTCCAGTGCCATCCTCGGGAGCTCCAGTGCCATCCCTGGGAGCTCCAGTGCCATCCCTGGGAGCTCCAGCTCCATCCCCGGGAGCTCCAGCGCCGTCCCTGGGAGCTCCAGCGCTGTCCCCGGGAGCTCCAGTGCTGTCCCCGGGAGCTCCAGTGCCATCCCTGGGAGCTCCAGTGCCATCCCTGGGAGCTCCAGTGCCATCCCTGGGAGCTCCAGTGCCATCCCTGGAAACTCCAGCGCCATCCCTGGGAGCTCCAGTGCCGTCCCTGGGAGCTCCAGCGCCGTCCCCGGCGCCGTCCTTAACCTGGAGCTGGCCCTGCACTGCCTGCACGCAGCGCGCGGCGACCTGATGGTGAGTGACCCCAAAACCCCCAATATCACCCCAACCCCCCCGATATCACCCCAAACCCCCCGATATCACCCCAGACCCCCCGATATCACCCCAAAACCCCCTGATATCACCCCCAAAAGCCCCAATATCACCCCCATGCCCCCGATATCACTCCAAAAGCCCCGATATCACCCCAAAACCGCTGATATTTCCCCAAAACACCCTGGTATTTCCCCAAATCCCCGATATCTCCCCAAACCCCCCGATATCACCCCAAAACCCTGATATCCCCAAAACCTCTCGATATCACCCCAAAACCCCTGATATCTCCCCAAAACCCCCCGATATCACCCCAAAACCCCGATATCTCCCCAAAACACCCCGATATCACCCCCAAAAGCCCCTGGTATCTCCCCAAAACCCCCGATATCTCCCAAAACCCCTTGATATCACCCCAAAAGCCCCCGATATCACCCCAACCCCCCCGATATCACCCCAAACCCCCCTGATATCTCCCCAAAACCCCTTGATATCACCCCAGAACCCCCCGATATCACCCCAAAATCCCCGATATCTCCCCAAAACCCCCCAATATCACCCCAAACCCCCCTGATATCACCCCAAACCCCCTTGATATCTCCCCAGAACCTGCTGATATCACCCCAAACCCCTCCGGTATCTCCCCAAACCCCCCGATATCACCCCAAAACCCCCTGATATCACCCCAAACCCCCTTGATACCTCCCCAGAACCCCTTGATATCTCCCCAGAACCCGCTGATATCATCCCAAACCACCCCGGTATCTCCCCAAAACCCCCTGATATCTCCCCAAACCCCCCGATATCTCCCCAAAACCCCCTGATATCACCCCCATGCCCCCGATATCACTCCAAAACCCCCCAATATCTCCCCCAAACCCCCGATATCTCCCCAAAAGCCCCGATATCTCCCCAAAACCCCCCGTTATCACCTCAAAATCTCCCGATATCACCCCAAACCCCCTTGATATCTCCCCAAAACCCCTTGATATCTCCCCAGAACCCCCTGATATTACCCCAAAACCCCCCGATATCTCCCCAAAACCCCCCTATATCACCCCAAACCCTCCCGATATCACCCCAAACCCCCCGATATCTCCCCAAAACCCCTGATATCACCCCAAAACCCCCCCGATATGACCCCAAATCCCCATGATACCACCTCAAAACCCCCCGATATCACCCCAAAGCCCCCTGATATCACCCCCAAAAGCCACAGTATCACCCCCATGCCCTCGATATCACTCCAAAACCCCCGATATCACCCCAAACCCCCCAATATCTCCCCCAAGCCCCCCGATATCACCCTAAAACCCCCTGATATCTCCCCAAAACCCCCTGATATCACCCCAGAACCCCCCGATATCACCCCAAAAGCCCCAATATCACCCCCATGCCCCCGATATCTCCCCAAACCCCCCGATATCACCTCAAAATCTCCCGATATCACCCAAAACTCCCCCGATATCACCCCAAACCCCCTTGATATCTCCCCAAAACCCCTTGATAACTCTCCAGAACCCCCTGATATCACCCCAAAACCCCCCGGTATCTCCCCAAACCCCCCGATGTCACCCCAAAACCCCCTGATATCACCCCAAAATCCCCTGATATCTCCCCAAAACCCCCGATATCTCCCCAAACCCCCCTGATATCACCCCAAAACCTCCTGATATCTCCCCAAAACCCCTTGATACCAGCCCAGAACCCCCTAATATCACCCCCAAACCCACCGATATCATCCCCAAAAGCCCCAGTATCACCCCCATGCCCCCGATATCACCCCAAACCCCCCGATATCACCCCAAAACCCCCTGATATCTCCCCAGAACCCCCAGATATCACCCCAAAACCCCCTGATATCTCCCCAAATCCCATTGATATCACCCCAAAACCCCCCGATATCTCCCCAAAGCCCCCCGATATTACCCCAAAACCCCCCGATATCACCCCAAATCCCGCTGATATCTCCCCAAAACACCCCAATATCTCCCCAAAACACCCTGGTATCTGCCCAAATCCCCTTGATATCACCCCAGAACCCCTTGATATCACCCCAAAACCCTATGATATCTCCCCAAAACCCCCCGATATCACCTCAAAATCTCCCGATATCACCCCAAACCCCCCGATATCACCCCAAAACCTCCCGATATCTCCCCAAACCCCCTGATATCACCCCAAAGCCCCCGATATCACCCCAAAACCCCTTGTTATCACCCCAGAACCCCCCGATATCACCCCCAAGCCACCCGATATCACCCCCAAAAGCCCCAATATCACCCCCATGCCCCCGATATCTCCCCAAAACCCCCGATATCTCCCCAAACCCCCCTGATATCTCCCCAAAACCCCTCGATATCTCCCCAAAACCCCCCGATATCTCCCCAAAACACCTTGATATCACCCCAAAACCCCCTGATATCTCCCCAAATCCCCTGATATCACCCCAAAACCCCTCGATATCACCCCAAAACCCCCTGATATCTCCCCAAAACCCCTTGATATCTCTTCAAAACCCCCTGATATCTCCCCAATGCACATCCTGTGGACCCCTCTTTGTCCCCAGGGCCCATTGTGATATCCTGGGGAGCCCTCTTTTTCCCCAGGGCCTATTGTGACATCCTGGGGACCCCCTTTGTCCCCCGGGCCCATTGTGACATCCTGAAGACCCCGTTTGTCCCCAGGGCCTATTGTGACATCCCAGGACCCCCCCTTTTCTCCAGGGCCCATTGTGACGTCCCAGGACCCCCTATTGTCCCCAGGCCCCATTATGCACATCCTGCGGTCCCCCTTTATCCCCCGGCCCCATTCTGACACTGTGGGGACCCCCGTTGTCCCCAGGACCCATTGTGACATCCTGGGGACCCCCTTTGTCCCCAGGGCCTATTGTGACATCCCAGAATCCCCCATTGTCCCCAGGGCTCATTGTGACACCGTGGAGACCCTCCTTGTCCTCAGGGCCCATTATGACATTCAGGGGACTCCTCTTTGTCCCCAGGGCCTATTGTGACATCCTGGGGACCCCCCTTTGTCCCCAGGGCCCATTGTGACGTCCCAGGACCCCCTGTTGTTCCCCCGGCCCATTGTGAAATCCTGGAGACCCCCTCTTTTTCCCCAAGGCCCATTGTGACATCCCACGACCCCCTATTGTCCCCAGGCCCCATTATGCACATCCTGCGGTCCCCCTTTATCCCCCGGCCCCATTCTGACACTGTGGGGACCCCCGTTGTCCCCAGGACCCATTGTGACATCCTGGGGACCCCCTTTGTCCCCAGGGCCTATTGTGACATCCCAGAATCCCCCATTGTCCCCAGGGCTCATTGTAACACCGTGGAGACCCCCCCTTTTTCTCCAGTGCCCATTGTGACATCCTGGGGACCCCCCTTTGTCTCCAGGGCCCATTGTGACGTTCAGGGGAACCCCCTTTGTCCCCAGGGCTCATTGTGCACATCCTGGGGACTCACTTTGTCCCCAGGGCCCATTGTGACATCCCAGGACCCCCCATTGTACCCAGGGCCCATTGTGACATCCTGGGAAACCCCTTGTCCCCAGGGCCCATCGTGGCACCGTGGGGACCCTCCCCTTTTTCTCCAGTGCCAATTGTGACATCCTTGGGACCCCTCTTGTCCTCAGAGCCCATTGTGACATCCTGGGGAGCCCCCTTAGTCCCCAGGGCCCATTGTGACATCCCAGGACCCCCCATTGTCCCCAGGCCCCATTATACACATCCTGGGGTCCCCCTTTATCCCCAGGGCCATTGTGACACCATGGGGACCCCCTTTGTCCCCAGGGCCCATTGTGACGTCCCAGGATGCCCCATTGTCCCCTGGGCCCATTGTGAAATCATGGGGACCCCCTTTGTCCCCAGGGCCTATTGTGACATCCCAGGACCCCCCATTGTCCCCAGGGCCCATTGTGACACCGTGGAGACCCTCCTTGTCCTCAGGGCCCATTATGACATTCAGGGGACTCCTCTTTGTCCCCAGGGACTATTGTGACATCCTGGGGACCCCCCCTTTACTCCAGGGCCCATTGTGACACCGTGGAGACCCCATTTGTCACTGGGGCCCATTGTGACATCCCAGGACACCCCATTGTCCCCAGGGCCCACTGAGACATCCCGGCGACCACCCTTTGTCCCCAGGGCCCATTATGCACATTCAGGGGACACCCCTTTGTCCCCAAGGCCCATTGTGACATCCTGGGGAGACCCCATTGTCCCCAAGGCCCATTGTGGCACCATGGGGACCCCCTTTGTCCCCAGTGCCCATTGTGACATCTTAGGACCCCACTTTGTCCCCAGGGCCCATTGTGACATCCTGGGGACCACCTGTGTCCCCAGGGCCCATTGTGACATCCCAGGAGCCACCGTTGTCCCCAGGGCCCATTGTGACATCCTGGGGACCCCCTTGTCCCCAGTGTCCATTGTGGCATCCTGGGACCCCCGTTGTCCCCAGGGCCCATTGTGGCACCATGTGGACCCCCTTTTTCCCGAGGGCCCATTATAACGTCCCAGGACCCCCCATTGTCCCCTGGGCCCATTGTGACATCCTGGGGTCCCCCTTTTGTCCCCTGGGCCCATTGTGACACTGTGGGGATCTCCTTTGTCCCCAGGGACCATTGTGACACCATGGGGACCCCCTTTGTCCCCAGGGCCCATTGTGACATCCCAGGACCCCCCATTGTCCCCAGGGCCCATTGTGACATCCTGGGGACCCCCCTTTGTCCCCAGAGGCCCATTCTGACACCATGGGGACCCCCTTTGTCCCCAGGGCCCATTGTGATATCCTGGGGACTCCCTTTGTCCCCAGGGCCCATTGTGACACCGTGGAGACCCTCCTTGTCCTCAGGGCCCATTCTGACATTCAGGGGACTCCTCTTTGTCCCCAGGGCCTATTGTGACATCCTGGGGACCCCCCTTTTCTCCAGGGCCCATTGTGACGTCCCAGGACCCCCTGTTGTTCCCCCGGCCCATTGTGAAATCCTGGAGACACCCTCTTTTTCCCCAAGGCCCATTGTGACATCCCACGACCCCCCATTGTCCCCAGGCCCCATTATGCACTTCCTGCGGTCCCCCTTTATCCCCCGGCCCCATTCTGACACTGTGGGGACCCCCGTTGTCCCCAGGACCCATTGTGACATCCTGGGGACCCCCTTTGTCCCCAGGGCCTATTGTGACATCCCAGAATCCCCCATTGTCCCCAGGGCTCATTGTGACACCGTGGGGAACCCCCTTTGTCCCCAGGGCCCATTGTGACATCCTGGGGACCCCCTTTGTCCCCAGGGCCTATTGTGACATCCCAGAATCCCCCATTGTCCCCAGGGCTCATTGTGACACCGTGGGGACCCCCCCTTTTTCTCCATTGCCCATTGTGACATCCTGGGGACCCCCCTTTGTCTCCAGGGCCCATTGTGACGTTCAGGGGAACCCCCTTTGTCCCCAGGGCCCATTGTGACATCCTGGGGACTCACTTTGTCCCCAGGGCCCATTGTGACATCCCAGGACCCCCCATTGTACCCAGGGCCCATTGTGACATCCTGGGAACCCCCTTGTCCCCAGGGCCCATCGTGGCACCGTGGGGACCCTCCCCTTTTTCTCCAGTGCCAATTGTGACATCCTTGGGACCCCTCTTGTCCTCAGAGCCCATTGTGACATCCTGGGGAGCCCCCTTAGTCCCCAGGGCCCATTGTGACATCCCAGGACCCCCCATTTTCCCCAGGGCGCATTGTGACATCCTGGGGACCCCCTTTGTCCCCAGGGGCCATTGTGACATACCAGGACCCACCCTTGTCCCCAGAGTCCATTGTGACATCCTGGGCAGCCCCCTTTGTCCCCAGGCCCATTGTGACATCCTGGGGACCCTGTTGTCTCAAGGGCCCATTGTGACACCGTGGGGACCCCCTTTGTCACTGGGGCCCATTGTGGCATACCAGGACTCCACTTTGTCCCCAGGGCCCATTGTGACACCGTGGGGACCCCTTTGTCCCCAGGACCCATTGTGACATCCCATGACCCCCCTTGTCCCCAGGGCCCATTGTGACATCCTGGGGACCCCTTTGTCCCCAGGCACCATTGTGACAGGGTGGGACACCCCTTGTCTCCAAGGCCCATTGTGACATCATGGGGATCCCGTTTGTGCCCAGGGCCCATTGTTACATCCTGGGGACCCCCTTTGTCCCTAGGGTTCATTGTGACATCCCAGGACCCCCATTGTCCCCAGGGCCCATTGTGAACAACCTGGGGACCCCCCTTTTTCCCCGGGCCCATTGTGGCGTCCCAGGATGCTTCGTTGTCCCCTGGGCCCATTGTGACATCCCGGGGACCCCTTTTGTCCCCAGGGTCCATTGTGACATCCTGGGGCCTCCCTTTGTCCCCAGGGCCCATTGTGACATCGCAGGAGCCCCCATTGTCCCAAGGGCACATTGTTACATCCTGGGGACCCCCTTTTGTCCCCTGGGCCCATTGTGACACTGTGGGGATCTCCTTTGTCCCCAGGGACCATTGTGACACTGTGGGGACCCCCTTTGTCCCCAGGGCCCATTGTGACATCCTGGGGAATCCCTTTGTCTCCAGGGCCCATTGTGACGTCCCAGGACCCTGCTTTGTCCCCGGGGCCCATTGTGACATCCTGGGGAACCGCTTTGTCCCCAGGACCCATTGTGACGTCCTGGGAACCCCCTTTGACCCCAGGGTCCATTGTGACACCATGGGGACCCCCTCTTGTCCCCAGGGACCATCGTGGCACCGTGGGGACCCCCTTGTCACTGGGGACCCATTGTGACACTATGGGGACCCCCCTTTGTGCCCAGGGCCCATTGTAACATCCTGGGGACCCCCTTGCCTCCAGGGCCCCTTGTGACATCAAAGGATCACCCTTTGTCCCCAGGACCCATTGTGACATCCCAGGACCCCACTTACTCCCCAGGGCCCATTGTGGCACCATGAGGACCCCCTTTGTCACTGGTGCCCATTGTGACATCCCAGGACCCTCCATTGTCTGCAGAGCCCATTGTTACACTATAAGTACCCCCCTTGTCACTGAGGACCCATTGTGACACCATGGGCACCTCCCCTTGTCGTCAGAGCCCATCGTGACATCCCAAAACCCCCTATTGTCTCCAGGGCCCATTGTGACATCCTGGGGACCTCCCTTTCTCCCCAGGGCCCATTGTGATGTTCCAGGAACCCCCATTGTCCTCAGGGCCCATTGTGACATTCAGGGGACCCCCTTTGTCTTCAGGGCCCATTGTGACACCATGGAGACCCCATTTGTCACTCGGGCCCATTGTGACTCCTAGGACCCCCCATTGTCCCCAAGGCCCATTGCGACATCCTGGGGACCCTCCTTTGTCCTCAGGGCTTATTGTGACATCCTGGGGACCGCCTTTGTCCCCAGGGCCCATTGTGACATCCCAGGACCCCAAGTTGTCCCCAGGGACCATTGTGACACCGTGGGGACCCCCTTTGTCCTCAGGGCCCGTTGTGAACATCCTGGGGACCCCCTTGTCCACACGACCCATCGTGGCACCGTGGGGACCCCCCGTTGTCCCCAGGGCCTATAGTGACACCGTGGGTACCCCCTTTATCCCATGAGCCCATTGTGACATCCTGGGGACCCCCTTGTCCCCAGGGCCCACTGTGACACCATGGGGATCGCCTTTGTCCCATGGGCCCATTGTGACATTCTGGGGACCCCCTTGTCGCCAGGGCCCGTCATGGCACCGTGGGGACCCCCCTTTGTCCCCAGTGCCCATTGTGACATCCTGGGGACCCCCATTGTCCTCATGGCTTATTGTGACACCCTGGGACCCCCTTTGTCCCCAGGGCCCATTGTGACGTCCCAGGACCCCCCAGTTGTCCCCAGGGACCATTGTGACATCCTGGGGACCCCCTTTGTCCCAAGACCCCATTGTGACATCCTGGGGACCCCGCCTTGTCCCCAAAGCCCATTGTGACATCCTGGGGACCCTCTTTGTCCCCAGGGCCCATTGTGGCACCATGTGGACACCCTTTGTCACTGGGGCCAATTGTGACATCCCAGGACCCCACTTTGTCCCCAGGGCTTATTGTGATACCATGGGGACCCCATTGTCCCCAGGGCCCATTGTGACATCCCGGGGACCCCTTTTGTCCCCAGGGTCCATTGTGACATCCTGGGGCCTCCCTTTGTCCCCAGGGCCCATTGTGACATCGCAGGAGCCCCCATTGTCCCAAGGGCACATTGTTACATCCTGGGGACCCCCTTGTCCCCAGGGCCCATCGTGGCACCGTGGGGACCCCCCCTTTGTCTCCAGTGCCCATTGTGATATCCTTGGGACCCCCCTTGTCCCCAGGACCCGTTGTGACATCTTGGGGACCCCTATGTCACCAGAGCCCATTGTGATATCCTGGGGAGCCCCCTTTGTCCCCAGGGCCCATTGTGCACATCCTGTGGACCCCTCTTTGTCCCCAGGGCCCATTGTGATATCCTGGGGAGCCCTCTTTTTCCCCAGGGCCTATTGTGACATCCTGGGGACCCCCTTTGTCTCCCGGGCCCATTGTGACATCCTGAAGACCCCCTTTGTCCCCAGGGCCTATTGTGACATCCCAGGACCCCCCCTTTTCTCCAGGGCCCATTGTGACGTCCCAGGACCCCCTATTGTCCCCAGAGCCCATTGTGACATCCCAGGACCCCCCATTGTCCCCAGGCCCCATTATACACATCCTGGGGTCCCCCTTTATCCCCAGGGCCATTGTGACACCATGGGGACCCCCTTTGTCCCCAGGGCCCATTGTGACGTCCCAGGATGCCCCATTGTCCCCTGGGCCCATTGTGAAATCATGGGGACCCCCTTTGTCCCCAGGGCCTATTGTGACATCCCAGGACCCCCCATTGTCCCCAGGGCCCATTGTGACACCGTGGAGACCCTCCTTGTCCTCAGGGCCCATTATGACATTCAGGGGACTCCTCTTTGTCCCCAGGGACTATTGTGACATCCTGGGGACCCCCCTTTACTCCAGGGCCCATTGTGACACCGTGGAGACCCCATTTGTCACTGGGGCCCATTGTGACATCCCAGGACACCCCATTGTCCCCAGGGCCCACTGAGACATCCCGGCGACCACCCTTTGTCCCCAGGGCCCATTATGCACATTCAGGGGACACCCCTTTGTCCCCAAGGCCCATTGTGACATCCTGGGGAGACCCCATTGTCCCCAAGGCCCATTGTGGCACCATGGGGACCCCCTTTGTCCCCAGTGCCCATTGTGACATCTTAGGACCCCACTTTGTCCCCAGGGCCCATTGTGACATCCTGGGGACCACCTGTGTCCCCAGGGCCCATTGTGACATCCCAGGAGCCACCGTTGTTCCCAGGGCCCATTGTGACATCCTGGGGACCCCCTTGTCCCCAGTGTCCATTGTGGCATCCTGGGACCCCCGTTGTCCCCAGGGCCCATTGTGGCACCATGTGGACCCCCTTTTTCCCGAGGGCCCATTATAACGTCCCAGGACCCCCCATTGTCCCCTGGGCCCATTGTGACATCCTGGGGTCCCCCTTTTGTCCCCTGGGCCCATTGTGACACTGTGGGGATCTCCTTTGTCCCCAGGGACCATTGTGACACCATGGGGACCCCCTTTGTCCCCAGGGCCCATTGTGACATCCCAGGACCCCCCATTGTCCCCAGGGCCCATTGTGACATCCTGGGGACCCCCCTTTGTCCCCAGAGGCCCATTCTGACACCATGGGGACCCCCTTTGTCCCCAGGGCCCATTGTGATATCCTGGGGACTCCCTTTGTCCCCAGGGCCCATTGTGACACCGTGGAGACCCTCCTTGTCCTCAGGGCCCATTCTGACATTCAGGGGACTCCTCTTTGTCCCCAGGGCCTATTGTGACATCCTGGGGACCCCCCTTTTCTCCAGGGCCCATTGTGACGTCCCAGGACCCCCTGTTGTTCCCCCGGCCCATTGTGAAATCCTGGAGACACCCTCTTTTTCCCCAAGGCCCATTGTGACATCCCACGACCCCCCATTGTCCCCAGGCCCCATTATGCACTTCCTGCGGTCCCCCTTTATCCCCCGGCCCCATTCTGACACTGTGGGGACCCCCGTTGTCCCCAGGACCCATTGTGACATCCTGGGGACCCCCTTTGTCCCCAGGGCCTATTGTGACATCCCAGAATCCCCCATTGTCCCCAGGGCTCATTGTGACACCGTGGGGAACCCCCTTTGTCCCCAGGGCCCATTGTGACATCCTGGGGACCCCCTTTGTCCCCAGGGCCTATTGTGACATCCCAGAATCCCCCATTGTCCCCAGGGCTCATTGTGACACCGTGGGGACCCCCCCTTTTTCTCCATTGCCCATTGTGACATCCTGGGGACCCCCCTTTGTCTCCAGGGCCCATTGTGACGTTCAGGGGAACCCCCTTTGTCCCCAGGGCCCATTGTGACACCGTGGGGAACCCCCTTTGTCCCCAGGGCCCATTGTGACATCCTGGGGACCCCCTTTGTCCCCAGGGCCTATTGTGACATCCCAGAATCCCCCATTGTCCCCAGGGCTCATTGTGACACCGTGGGGACCCCCCCTTTTTCTCCATTGCCCATTGTGACATCCTGGGGACCCCCCTTTGTCTCCAGGGCCCATTGTGACGTTCAGGGGAACCCCCTTTGTCCCCAGGGCCCATTGTGACATCCTGGGGACTCACTTTGTCCCCAGGGCCCATTGTGACATCCCAGGACCCCCCATTGTACCCAGGGCCCATTGTGACATCCTGGGAACCCCCTTGTCCCCAGGGCCCATCGTGGCACCGTGGGGACCCTCCCCTTTTTCTCCAGTGCCAATTGTGACATCCTTGGGACCCCTCTTGTCCTCAGAGCCCATTGTGACATCCTGGGGAGCCCCCTTAGTCCCCAGGGCCCATTGTGACATCCCAGGACCCCCCATTTTCCCCAGGGCTCATTGTGACATCCTGGGGACCCCCTTTGTCCCCAGGGGCCATTGTGACATACCAGGACCCACCCTTGTCCCCAGAGTCCATTGTGACATCCTGGGCAGCCCCCTTTGTCCCCAGGCCCATTGTGACATCCTGGGGACCCTGTTGTCTCAAGGGCCCATTGTGACACCGTGGGGACCCCCTTTGTCACTGGGGCCCATTGTGGCATACCAGGACTCCACTTTGTCCCCAGGGCCCATTGTGACACCGTGGGGACCCCTTTGTCCCCAGGACCCATTGTGACATCCCATGACCCCCCTTGTCCCCAGGGCCCATTGTGACATCCTGGGGACCCCTTTGTCCCCAGGCACCATTGTGACAGGGTGGGACACCCCTTGTCTCCAAGGCCCATTGTGACATCATGGGGATCCCGTTTGTGCCCAGGGCCCATTGTTACATCCTGGGGACCCCCTTTGTCCCTAGGGTTCATTGTGACATCCCAGGACCCCCATTGTCCCCAGGGCCCATTGTGAACAACCTGGGGACCCCCCTTTTTCCCCGGGCCCATTGTGGCGTCCCAGGATGCTTCGTTGTCCCCTGGGCCCATTGTGACATCCCGGGGACCCCTTTTGTCCCCAGGGTCCATTGTGACATCCTGGGGCCTCCCTTTGTCCCCAGGGCCCATTGTGACATCGCAGGAGCCCCCATTGTCCCAAGGGCACATTGTTACATCCTGGGGACCCCCTTTTGTCCCCTGGGCCCATTGTGACACTGTGGGGATCTCCTTTGTCCCCAGGGACCATTGTGACACTGTGGGGACCCCCTTTGTCCCCAGGGCCCATTGTGACATCCTGGGGAATCCCTTTGTCTCCAGGGCCCATTGTGACGTCCCAGGACCCTGCTTTGTCCCCGGGGCCCATTGTGACATCCTGGGGAACCGCTTTCTCCCCAGGACCCATTGTGACGTCCTGGGAACCCCCTTTGACCCCAGGGTCCATTGTGACACCATGGGGACCCCCTCTTGTCCCCAGGGCCCATCGTGGCACCGTGGGGACCCCCTTGTCACTGGGGACCCATTGTGACACTATGGGGACCCCCCTTTGTGCCCAGGGCCCATTGTAACATCCTGGGGACCCCCTTGCCTCCAGGGCCCCTTGTGACATCAAAGGATCACCCTTTGTCCCCAGGACCCATTGTGACATCCCAGGACCCCACTTACTCCCCAGGGCCCATTGTGGCACCATGAGGACCCCCTTTGTCACTGGTGCCCATTGTGACATCCCAGGACCCCCCATTGTCTGCAGAGCCCATTGTGACACTATAGGGACCCCCCTTGTCACTGAGGACCCATTGTGACACCATGGGCACCTCCCCTTGTCGTCAGAGCCCATCGTGACATCCCAAAACCCCCAATTGTCTCCAGGGCCCATTGTGACATCCTGGGGACCTCCCTTTCTCCCCAGGGCCCATTGTGACGTTCCAGGAACCCCCATTGTCCTCAGGGCCCATTGTGACATTCAGGGGACCCCCTTTGTCTTCAGGGCCCATTGTAACACCATGGAGACCCCATTTGTCACTCGGGCCCATTGTGACATCCTAGGACCCCCCATTGTCCCCAAGGCCCATTGCGACATCCCGGGGACCCCTTTTGTCCCCAGGGTCCATTGTGACATCCTGGGGCCTCCCTTTGTCCCCAGGGCCCATTGTGACATCGCAGGAGCCCCCATTGTCCCAAGGGCACATTGTTACATCCTGGGGACCCCCTTGTCCCCAGGGCCCATCGTGGCACCGTGGGGACCCCCCCTTTGTCTCCAGTGCCCATTGTGACATCCTTGGGACCCCCCTTGTCCCCAGGACCCGCTGTGACATCTTGGGGACCCCTATGTCACCAGAGCCCATTGTGATATCCTGGGGAGCCCCCTTTGTCCCCAGGGCCCATTGTGCACATCCTGTGGACCCCTCTTTGTCCCCAGGGCCCATTGTGATATCCTGGGGAGCCCTCTTTTTCCCCAGGGCATATTGTGACATCCTGGGGACCCCCTTTGTCCCCCGGGCCCATTGTGACATCCTGAAGACCCCCTTTGTCCCCAGGGCCTATTGTGACATCCCAGGACCCCCCATTGTCCCCAGGGCCCATTGTGACACCGTGGAGACCCTCCTTGTCCTCAGGGCCCATTATGACATTCAGGGGACTCCTCTTTGTCCCCAGGGCCTATTGTGACATCCTGGGGACCCCCTTTACTCCAGGGCCCATTGTGACGTCCCAGGACCACCTATTGTTCCCAGGGCCCATTGTGACATTCTGGGGACCCCAAATGTCCCCAGGGCCCATTGTGACATTCTGGGGACCCCTCTTTGTCCCCAGGGCCCATTGTGGCACCATGGGGACCCCCTTTGTCCCCAGGGCCCATTGTGACATCCCAGAACCCCAATTTGTCCTCAGGGCCCATTGTGACATCCTGGGGACCCCCTTGTCCCCAGGGCCCATCGTGGCACTGAGGGGACCCCCCCCCCCTAGTCCCCAGGGCCCATTGTGGCACCATGGACACCCCCTTTGTCCCCAGGGCCCATTGTGACATCCCAGGACCCCACCTTGTCCCCAGGGTCCCTTCTGACAGGGTGGGGACCCCCCTTTCTCCCCAGGGCTCATTGTGACGTCCCAGGACCCCTCGTTGTCCCCAGTGCCCATTGTGACATCCTGGGGACCCCCCTTGTCCCCAGGGCCCATTGTGAAATCCGGGGAACCCCCTGGTCTCCAGGGCCCATAGTGGTACCGTGGGGACTCGTCCTGTCACTTGGGTCCATTGTGACACCATGGGGACCCCGCCTTTGTCCCCAGTACCCATTGTGACATCCTGGGGACCCCTTTGTCCCCGGGGCCCATTGTGACATCCTGGGGACCCCCCTTTGTCCCCAGAGCTCGTTGTCGCACCATGGGGACCCCCTTTGTCACTGGGGCCCATTGTGACATCCCAGGACCCCCCATTGTCCCCAGGGCCCATTGTGACACCGTGGGGACCCCGCCTTTTCCCCAGGGCCCATTGTGACCTCTCAGGACCCCCTTTGTCCCCAGGGCCCACTGTGGCACCATGGGGACCCCCTTTGTCCTCTGGGCCCATTGTGACATTCCAGGACCCCACTTTGTCCCCAGGGCCCATTGTGACACCGTGGGAACCCCCCTTGTCCCCAGGGCCCATTGTGACAATTAAGGGACCCCCTTTGTCCCCAGGGCCCATTGTGACATTCAGGGCACCCCTCTTTGTCCCCAGGGCCCATTCTGATACCATGGGGACCACTTTGTCCCCAGGGCCCACTGTGACATCCTGGGGACGCCCTTTGTCCCCAGGGCCCATTTTGACACCATGTGCACCCCCCTTTGTGCCCAGGGCCGATTGTGACATCCTGGGGACCCTCTTTGTCCCCAGGGCCCATTGTGACATCCTGGAGACACCCCATTGTCTCCAGGGCCCATTGTGAACATCCTGGTGACCCCCTTGTCCCCAGGGCCCATCGTGGCACCGTGGGGACCCCCCGTTGTCCCCAGGGCCTATAGTGACACCGTGGGTACCCCACCTTCTCCCCAGGGTCCCTTCTGACAGGGTGGGGACCCCCTTTCTCCCCAGGGCTCATTGTGACGTCCCAGGACCCCTCGTTGTCCCCAGTGCCCATTGTGACATCCTGGGGACCCCCCTTGTCCCCAGGGCCCATTGTGAAATCCGGGGAACCCCCTGGTCTCCAGGGCCCATAGTGGTACCGTGGGGACTCGTCCTGTCACTTGGGTCCATTGTGACACCATGGGGACCCCGCCTTTGTCCCCAGTACCCATTGTGACATCCTGGGGACCCCTTTGTCCCCGGGGCCCATTGTGACATCCTGGGGTCCCCCCTTTGTCCCCAAGGCCCATTGTGACACCATGGGGACCCCACTTCTTTCCAGGACCCATTGTGGCATTCTGGGGACTTCCTTTGTCCCCAGGGCCCATTGTGACATCCTGGAGACCCCCTTTATCCCCAGAGCTCGTTGTCGCACCATGGGGACCCCCTTTGTCACTGGGGCCCATTGTGACATCCCAGGACCCCCCATTGTCCCCAGGGCCCATTGTGACACCGTGGGGACCCCGCCTTTTCCCCAGGGCCCATTGTGACGTCTCAGGACCCCCTTTGTCCCCAGGGCCCACTGTGGCACCATGGGGACCCCCTTTGTCCTCTGGGCCCATTGTGACATTCCAGGACCCCACTTTGTCCCCAGGGCCCATTGTGACACCGTGGGGACCCCCCTTGTCCCCAGGGCCCATTGTGACAATTAAGGGACCCCCTTTGTCCCCAGGGCCCATTTTGACATCCCAGGACCCCACTTTGTCCCCAGTGCTCATTGTGAAATTCTGGGGACCCCCCTTGTCCTCAGGGCTCATTGTGACATCCGTGGGACCCCCTTGTCTCCAGGGCCCATTGTGACATCCGTGGGACCCCCTTGTCTCCAGGGCCCATTGTGGCACTGTGGGGACTCATCACTTGGGCCCATTGTGACATCCTGGAGACCCCCCTTTATCCCCAGGGCCCATAGTGACACCGTGGAGACCCCATTTGTCACTGGGGCCCATTGTGACATCCCAGGACACCCCATTGTCCCCAGGGCCCACTGAGACATCCCGGCGACCACCCTTTGTCCCCAGGGCCCATTATGCACATTCAGGGGACACCCCTTTGTCCCCAAGGCCCATTGTGACATCCTGGGGAGACCCCATTGTCCTCAAGGCCCATTGTGGCACCATGGGGACCCCCTTTGTCCCCAGTGCCCATTGTGACATCCCAGGAGCCACCTGTGTCCCTAGGGCCCATTGTGACATCCTGGGGACCCCCTTGTCCCCAGTGTCCATTGTGGCATCCTGGGACCCCCGTTGTCCCCAGGGCCCATTGTGGCACCATGTGGACCCCCTTTTTCCCGAGGGCCCATTATAACGTCCCAGGAACCCCCATTCTCCCCTGGGCCCATTGTGACATCCTGGGGTCCCCCTTTTGTCCCCTGGGCCCATTGTGACACTGTGGGGACCTCCTTTGTCCCCAGGGCCCATTGTGACACTGTGGGGACCCCCTTTGTCCCCAGGGCCCATTGTGACATCCTGGGGAACCGCTTTGTCCCCAGGACCCATTGTGAGGTCCCAGGACCCCCCCTTGTCCCCATGGCTCATGTCCCAGGATCCCCATTGTCCCCAGAGCCCATTGTGATGTCCTGGGAACCCCCTTTGACCCCAGGGTCCATTGTGACACCATGGGGACCCCCTCTTGTCCCCAGGGACCATCGTGGCACCGTGGGGACCCCCTTGTCACTGGGGACCCATTGTGACACTATGGGGACCCCCCTTTGTGCCCAGGGCCCATTGTAACATCCTGGGGACCCCCTTGCCTCCAGGGCCCCTTGTGACATCAAAGGATCACCCTTTGTCCCCAGGACCCATTGTGACATCCCAGGACCCCACTTACTCCCCAGGGCCCATTGTGGCACCATGAAGGACCCCCTTTGTCACTGGTGCCCATTGTGACATCCCAGGACCCTCCATTGTCTGCAGAGCCCATTGTTACACTATAAGTACCCCCCTTGTCACTGAGGACCCATTGTGACACCATGGGCACCTCCCCTTGTCGTCAGAGCCCATCGTGACATCCCAAAACCCCCTATTGTCTCCAGGGCCCATTGTGACATCCTGGGGACCTCCCTTTCTCCCCAGGGCCCATTGTGATGTTCCAGGAACCCCCATTGTCCTCAGGGCCCATTGTGACATTCAGGGGACCCCCTTTGTCTTCAGGGCCCATTGTGACACCATGGAGACCCCATTTGTCACTCGGGCCCATTGTGACTCCTAGGACCCCCCATTGTCCCCAAGGCCCATTGCGACATCCTGGGGACCCTCCTTTGTCCTCAGGGCTTATTGTGACATCCTGGGGACCGCCTTTGTCCCCAGGGCCCATTGTGACATCCCAGGACCCCAAGTTGTCCCCAGGGACCATTGTGACACCGTGGGGACCCCCTTTGTCCTCAGGGCCCGTTGTGAACATCCTGGGGACCCCCTTGTCCACACGACCCATCGTGGCACCGTGGGGACCCCCCGTTGTCCCCAGGGCCTATAGTGACACCGTGGGTACCCCCTTTATCCCATGAGCCCATTGTGACATCCTGGGGACCCCCTTGTCCCCAGGGCCCACTGTGACACCATGGGGATCGCCTTTGTCCCATGGGCCCATTGTGACATTCTGGGGACCCCCTTGTCGCCAGGGCCCATCATGGCACCGTGGGGACCCCCCTTTGTCCCCAGTGCCCATTGTGACATCCTGGGGACCCCCCTTGTCCTCATGGCTTATTGTGACACCCTGGGACCCCCTTTGTCCCCAGGGCCCATTGTGACGTCCCAGGACCCCCCAGTTGTCCCCAGGGACCATTGTGACATCCTGGGGACCCCCTTTGTCCCAAGACCCCATTGTGACATCCTGGGGACCCCGCCTTGTCCCCAAAGCCCATTGTGACATCCTGGGGACCCTCTTTGTCCCCAGGGCCCATTGTGGCACCATGTGGACACCCTTTGTCACTGGGGCCAATTGTGACATCCCAGGACCCCACTTTGTCCCCAGGGCTTATTGTGATACCATGGGGACCCCATTGTCCCCAGGGCCCATTGTGACATTCAGGGGGACTCCTCTTTGTCCCCAGGGCCTATTGTGTCATCCTGGGGATCTCCCCTTGTCTCTAGGGCCCATTGTGAGACTGTGGAAGACCCCCTTTGTCCCCAAGTCCCATTGTGACGTCCCAGGACGCCTCGTTGTCCCCAGGACCCATTGTGACTCCATGGGAACCCCCCCTTGTCCCCAGGGCCCATTGTGACATCATGGGACCCCCCTTTGTCCCCAGTGCTCATTGTGAAATCCTGGGGACCCACTTTGTCCCCAGGGCCCATTGTGGCACCATGGGGAGCGCCTTTGTCACTGGGGACCATTGTGACATTCCAGGATTTTACTTTGTCCCTAGGGCCCATTGTGACATCCTGGGGATCCCCCTTTGTCGCCAGGGCCCACTGTGACACCGTGGGCACCCTCTTTGTCCCATGGGCCCATTGTGACCTTCAAGGGACCCCCCATTGTCCCCAGGGCCCATTGTGACATCCTGGGTACCCCCTTTGTCCCCAAGACCCATTGTGACATCCTAGTACCCCCCGCAGTCCCCAGGGCCCATTGTGACATCCTGGGGATCCCCGTTGTCCCCAGGGCCCATTGTGAAACCGTGGGGACCCTCTTGTCCCCAGGGCCCATCGTGGCACCGTGGAGACCCCCCCTTTGTCTCCAGTGCCCATTGTGACATCCTGGGGACCCCCTTTGTCCCCAGTGCTCATTGTGACAGGGTGGGACCCCCCTTGTACTCAGGGCCCATTGTGACATCCTGGGGACCCTCTTTGTCCCCAGGGCCTATTGTGACATCCTGGGGAGTCCCCTTTATCCCCAGGGCCCATTGTGACATCCTGGGGACCCCCTTTGTCCCTAGGGTTCATTGTGACATCCCAGGACCCCCATTGTCCCCAGGGCCCATTGTGAACAACCTGGGGACCCCCCTTTTTCCCTGGGCCCATTGTGGCGTCCCAGGATGCTTCGTTGTCCCCTGGGCCCATTGTGACATCCCGGGGACCCCTTTTGTCCCCAGGGTCCATTGTGACTTCCTGGGGCCTCCCTTTGTCCCCAGGGCCCATTGTGACATCGCAGGAGCCCCCATTGTCCCAAGGGCACATTGTTACATCCTGGGGACCCCCTTGTCCCCAGGACCCGTTGTGACATCTTGGGGAACCCTATGTCACCAGAGCCCATTGTGATATCCTGGGGAGCCCCCTTTGTCCCCAGGGCCCATTGTGCACATCCTGTGGACCCCTCTTTTTCCCCAGGGCCTATTGTGACATCCTGGGGACCGCCTTTGTCCCCCGGGCTCATTGTGACATCCTGAAGACCCCCTTTGTCCCCAGGGCCCATTGTGACATCCCAGGACCCCCCCTTTTCTCCAGCGCCCATTGTGATGTCCCAGGACCCCCTATTGTCCCCAGAGCCCATTGTGACATCCCAGGACCCCCCATTGTCCCCAGGCCCCATTATACACATCCTGGGGTCCCCCTTTATCCCCAGGGCCATTGTGACACCATGGGGACCCCCTTTGTCCCCAGAGCCCATTGTGACATCCCAGGACCCCCCATTGTCCCCAGGCCCCATTATACACATCCTGGGGTCCCCCTTTATCCCCAGGGCCATTGTGACACCATGGGGACCCCCTTTGTCCCCAGGGCCCATTGTGACGTCCCAGGATGCCCCATTGTCCCCTGGGCCCATTGTCAAATCATGGGGACCCCCTTTATCCCCAGGGCCTGTTGTGACATCCCAGGACCCCCCATTGTCCCCAGGGCCCATTCTGACACCATGGGGACCCCCTTTGTCCCCAGGGCCCATTGTGATATCCTGGGGACTCCCTTTGTCCCCAGGGCCCATTGTGACACCGTGGAGACCCTCCTTGTCCTCAGGGCCCATTCTGACATTCAGGGGACTCCTCTTTGTCCCCAGGGCCTATTGTGACATCCTGGGGACCCCCCTTTTCTCCAGGGCCCATTGTGACGTCCCAGGACCCCCTGTTGTTCCCCGGGCCCATTGTGAAATCCTGGGGACCCCCTCTTTTTCCCCAAGGCCCATTGTGACATCCCACGACCCCCCATTGTCCCCAGGCCCCATTATGCACATCCTGCGGTCCCCCTTTATCCCCCGGCCCCATTCTGACACTGTGGGGACCCCCGTTGTCCCCAGGACCCATTGTGACATCCTGGGGACCCCCTTTGTCCCCAGGGCCTATTGTGACATCCCAGAATCCCCCATTGTCCCCAGGGCTCATTGTGACACCGTGGGGAACCCCCTTTGTCCCCAGGGCCCATTGTGACATCCTGGGGACTCCCTTTGTCCCCAGGGCCCATTGTGACATCCCAGGACCCCCCATTGTCCCCAGGGCCCATTGTGACATCCTGGGAACCCCCTTGTCCCCAGGGCCTGTCGTGGCACCGTGGGGACCCTCCCCTTTTTCTCCAGTGCCAATTGTGACATCCTTGGGACCCCTCTTGTCCTCAGAGCCCATTGTGACATCCTGGGGAGCCCCCTTTGTCCCCAGGGCCGATTGTGACATCCTGGAGACCCCGTTTGTCCCTAGGGCCCAGTGTGGCACCATGGGGACCCCCTTTGTCCCCAGGGCCCATTGTGACGTCCCAGGACCCCCCATTTTCCCCAGGGCGCATTGTGACATCCTGGGGACCCCCTTTGTCCCCAGGGGCCATTGTGACGTACCAGGACCCACCCTTGTCCCCAGGGCCCTTTGTGACATCCTGGGGACCCCCATTGTCCCCAGAGTCCATTGTGACATCCTGGGCAGCCCCCTTTGTCCCCAGGGCCCGTTGTGACATCCCAGGACCCCCCTTGTCTCCAGACCCCATTGTGACATCCTGGGGACCGTGTTGTCTCAAGGGCCCATTGTGACACCGTGGGGACCCCCTTTGTCACTGGGGCCCATTGTGGCATACCAGGACTCCACTTTGTCCCCAGGGCCCATTGTGACACCGTGGGGACCCCTTTGTCCCCAGGACCCATTGTGACATCCCATGACCCCCACTTGTCCCCAGGGCCCATTGTGACACCGTGGGGACCCCTTTGTCCCCAGGACCCATTGTGACATCCCATGACCCCCCCTTGTCCCCAGGGCCCATTGTGACATCCTGGGGACCCCTTTGTCCCCAGGGACCATTGTGACAGGGTGGGACACCCCTTGTCTCCAAGGCCCATTGTGACATCATGGGGACCCCCCTTTGTCCCCAGGGCCCATTGTGACATCCTGGGGATCCCGTTTGTCCCCAGGGCCCATTGTTACATCCTGGGGACCCCCTTTGTCCCCAGGGGCCATTGTGACATCCTGGGGACCCCCCTTGTCCCCAGAGCCCATTGTGACATTCAGGGGACCCTCTCTTTGTCTCCAGGGCCGATTGTGACATCCTTGGGACCTCGTTTGTCCCCAGGGCCCATTGTTGTACCATGGGGACCCCCTTTGTCCCCAGGGCCCATTGTGGCACCATGGTGAACCCCTTTGTCACTGGGGCTCATTGTGACATCCCAGGACCCCCCGTTGTCCCCAGGGGCCATTGTGACATCCCAGGACCCCCCGGTGTCCCCAGGGCCCATTGTGACATCCTGGGTCCCCCTTTGTCCCTGTCGAGGGTTAAGATTGCGGGGTGACAATCAAACCCTGGCAGATGTGTTGTCAACCTCCTCTGCCCCCCACTCCCCCTTTTGCCCCTCCCTCTCCCCCTTTCCCACTCAGCACAGGCGATCGGGAGGGGAAGAAGCACAGAGGGGAGAGAGTTGGAAAAGTTCAAGATGTTTTACTGATGCTACTGATGAGAACAGAGAAAATGATACAAATATACAAAACCCATCTTGTAAGTCTGAGCAACTGCAGAGCCAGCACCCAAAGTCCTGGATCAGACTCTGCAGCCAACCGGAGCTGGATTCAGTCTCTCACTGGCCTCCGTTCGCAGGGACGACCAGCAAGGTCCTCTCCTGATGTCGGCCATGAGCAGAAGGGAAGGAAAAAGGCAAAAGGGAAGGGAAAAAGGGACGAGATCCTCGTGATCTCCCACTTTTATATGAAGTATTCACGTGAACGGAATGTTATACACAGTTGGTCACCGGTTTCTCGTTGCCCCTCTCGCGAGATGTCCATCTGTGCTTGTCAATAAGTTTCCATTCCATTGCTGGGTTTGCCAAAACATGTGTCTGGTTCTCCAGGAAAATGCAGCTGACATGAAGGCTTTGGCTGACAGGCAAAATTCACTAAAAGAGAAACTTGTTTTTACCAAAACCAGGACAGCTGGGGGCGCAGAGGCTGCTGAGACATGGAGATGGACTGGGACACGGGGGTGGGCTGGGACATAGAGATAGGCTGGGACATGGATGGCCTGGGTCACAGAGACTGCTGGGATGTGCAGACGGGCTGGGTCATGGGCACGAGTCAGAGCCAGCACAGGAGCAGGGAGGCTGGGGCAGCTCCATCCTGCAGACGTGCTTGTCCTGGCCATGCCAGCCATGGGATACGTGCCCCAGCACAGACACACACCCGTGGGACACACAGCTGGCCACAGGGACCCCAGAGACACACGCACGCCCCGTGCCATCATTCCAGTTTATTGGTGGAGCCGTGGGGGTCACTGGGGTGGCGGTGGCGGTGGCCAAGGGTGGCACCAAGGTGCTCACAGTCCAAACTGATCACTGTGTTTAAAAAGATAATCGAGGGGGAAGGGCAACCAAAGAGCCAGGAATCCATATTTCAAATAAATCAATAAGGTGAGAGGGTTGTTAATTAGATGAATGAGACAGGTAAACTGAGGCCAGCCCTGGGGAGTCTGTAACCCCTGCAGTGCCAAGCGCTGGGGAGCAGGGCAGGGAATGTGCAGCTGGGGTTGGTGGATGTGTAAGCGGGGGCTTTTTGTCCCATTCCCTGTGCTGTCTTTGGGTAGAACACCTGGTCTTGCCAAATCGTTTATAAAATACGCTTTGCTGAGAGATCCTGCCCGGGGCTGTTCTCTTGGCAAGGGGATTGTTTCCCACAGCAGGGTTTGGCAGCAGAAGTTTGGCAGGACAAGAGGGCCCATGAGGTCAGAAAGCACAGCAGAGCTGGAACGTGGGGTCACGGGCACCAAACCCAGCTCGGGTGGAGCCAAGAGGGTCCCCTCGTGTGCAGGGCCCAAAGCGCCATCTGTAGCATCTGCCCGTCCTTCTGAGTGCCCAGAGGCCTCTTCTTGGGGCCAAATCCTCATGTTTAGGGTCCCAACGCATCTTTCATCACCCACGGCCTTTGGTCAGGGTCCACAGCTTCATTTTCAGGTGGAGCCGCTGCCTGGCAACAACCGCCCGGAAGTCTGTGGACAGCCAGGGGATGAAATGCAGCCAATCACATTTGAGGAGGCGGGGCAAGTCATGTGATTGAAACGTAAGCAGCCAATCGAGCTTTGAGACCTGGATGACAGTTGGCGACAGTTGAACAAACTGGGCAGCCCTCAGGGGTGGGCTGTGCTGGCTGCACCAATCACACCTGGTGGGAGTGCAGCACAGGATGATTGACAAATAGTCTGACCAATCATTTGGTGGGGGGAGCCAGTGGGAAATCCCAGACAGCCAATCAGAGGAAACAGCGGCTCAGGGAAGGCGGACACTGTGGAGGGAGTAACCCCTCAGGTCGCCAATCAGAGAGAGTATCACCTCAGGGCAGGGTGAGCCCCAAACCAGGACAGAATCACTGCCCAGGCAGCCAATCAGCTGCAGGATCAGCTCAGGGGGGGAGACTGACAGCCCTCCTGACCAATGGTGGCGCAGCCCAGGCTGAGCAGGCGGTTGCTCTGCAGGCGGCCAGCGTGAGCTTTGCCATGGCGCCCGTGGAGCTGCCCGAGGCCGAGCAGCGCCCGGCCCAGCCCTGGGGCCCTTTTTCCTCCCTCTGGGGCCCTGGAGATGTCTTGCTGCCTCTGGCCCAGGTGTGTGTGGGCTGCTCTGGCCTTGTTCTCCTGGGCGGGGGAGGGGGCAGGGGGCACTTGCTGGAGAGGAGCAGCTGGGGCTGGGGCTGGAGCTGGAGAGAGCAGGAGAAGGGGAAGCAGCTGGAGGGTGAAGTGCAGGGGATCCCCACAGCTGCTGCTGCAGCTGCACCAGAGACAGCTGCCCCTCTGGGTGAGGAAGAGTCCCTGTGAGCAGCCTCAGCAGAGCAGATCACAAACGTGCACCGCAGGGTCTGTGTAAGTGGGGAAAATCACTGTCCGGCCGTATAGTGTGTGTGTGTGGGGTGCGTCTGGGGAGCCTCGTGCTGTGAGAGCTGTTAGACACCCATGTGTTCTCTTAGGTGCGGGATGGACAAACGACTGGAGCTACAGAATAGGAGGGGAGGGAAAGGCAGGCAGACAGAAGGGCCTGAACTCCACAGCTTGCCTGGCAGTGCAGAGAGCAGGAACTGTGGTGAGTGCTGGGCCCTTGGGCTCATTTCATCCTGTTTTGTGCTCCCGTCCCTCCCTGCTCCCTCCTCTTTCCTACTGTGTCCTTCTTCCTCTTCATCTCTTCTCTCTCTGCCCCTCTCTGCTTCTTCCTCACCGTTTCCTCCACCCGTCTGCACCTCTGTGCAGGGTTTCTCGTATCTCCCTCTCTGTCTCCGCTGCTCTGTGCTTCTCATCATCCCTGGTTTCTCTTTGTCACATTCTGCTCTGTTGCTGTGTCCTGCTCCCTGCCCCATCATTTCTCACTGTATCCCTCTGTCCTGCTCCCTGCACCTGTTCCTGCCCCTCTTCTTTTTTACTCCCTCTCCATCTTGCTGCCCGCCCCAGGATTTTTTCCCCAATTTCTATCCTGCCCCCAACCCTTATTGTTCTTTCTCTCTCCTGCTCCCCTTCTGTCTTCTGCCTGTCTTCCCTTTCCCGGCTGCTTCTTTCTCCAGCTCTGTCCAGATTACTGCTCCTCTTCCTTTTGATGTCTTTCTGTCCTGGTTTTCCTTCTGTCTCCCATCCCTGTTCCCAGTGCCATCCCTTCTCACTATATCACCCCTGTCCAGCTGGCTCTGCCTTTTCGTTGTCTTCTCTTCCTCTTTCCTGCTCTTCAGCCCTCTTTTCCTCTTTCTCCAGCTCCTTGCTGCATGTTTCCCCTTTCCAGTCTCTTCATTTGGATCCCAACTTTGCTTTATTTCTCACTCCCTTTGTTCTGTTCCCTGTCTTTCTTTTTGTCTCTCCATCTGTGCATCCCCCTCCCTGTCTTTCTCCAGCCCCTTCCTGCTTCTCCTCCTCCCCCCTCCCCATCCCTCTGTCCTGCTCATCAGCCCTGCTGGTTCTTCCTCCCTGTCTCATCCCAGCTCATTGTGCCTTTTTGCCTTCATCTCTCTGTCCTTTTCCCTGTGTGTTTGTTTCTCTCTCAGCTCCTCTGTCTTCTCTCTTGTCTGATTTGTCTCTTGCTGGTCCTCTGTCCTTCTCCCCAGCAGCTTCAACTGAATGGCCAGGTGTCCCTGCACTCTGGTGGTTCCTCATCACTGCCCTGGGCTGTGTCTGTAGGGCTGGGGATCATTTAGGAGCTGCTCTCCTTCTGCAGACAGCAGAGCCTGGTGCAGCTACAGCAGAGGTTGTTCTCAGCTGCTGCTTATGCAGCTCGTTGGAAGAGCAGCTGTGGGCCTTCTTTGGAAGGGAGGTTTCTTGTTCTGTGCTTACTGCTCCTGGGGACCCTGCACAGGAGCGGTGTTGGGGTCTGCAGGGACGGGTGGGACCTGCTGTGATTCCTGGTGAACGTGAACTGAACTTGTCCTGATGTACTCGAATGAAAACAGACTGACTGGAGATGGTTTACTGCCCTGTTTCAGTTCCAAACTACATGTTTGGCACTGGAGAACATGAGACTTTGTGCTGCTTTCCAGATGTCAGCTGAGAACATCACTGCCTTTGGTACCAGGGCAGGTGGTCTGTGATCAGGGGTGCGGACTTGCATGGCACTGCTTTAATGAACATTTTATGGTCTTGCCACTTCAAAGCCCTTCATTTTCCTAGAAATTTGAAGATGGCATTTCTCATTCGGAGGTTCAGACTTCGGTTGGACTTGATGTTGAATGGTCCATACAATGGGGTGCATAAAAGAAGAATCTCGCTTCCTTGTTGTTGTTGTTTTCTAACGCTGTCTGAATTTGGTAAGCAAGAGGAAGAGTGGCTTGCAGTGTCTGCTTTTGAGAGGAACGTATTCCTGACTGTCTCCATCTCTGTATGGTGAAGCTTTCTGCCTGCACTATGATTTTGCTGGGCTGTGAGGCTGTGTTGGAGCAGCAGAGGTCAGAAGTGGTGGCTTTAAAGGCATTGAAGCTGTGGTCAAACTAGCAGGAAAAGCTGGTTTCTTCCCAGAGAGCTGCCTGACAAATATAGCTACAAGTAAAGACCCTTGAAGTTGGCTTTTTTTATTTAAATTTACTATTAATATGTAGCTTTTGGGATTGATTGATTGATTGATTTTTGGGAAGCAAGAAGTGAGAGCCTGTGCACTCCCACAGGCAGAGCTGCCTCCCAAAATAGGTGCCCCCTTCTCCACTTCTGTTCCTTCCATGCTGGTGTAGCACAAGGCCATGCAGCAGTGTGCAGATGTGGTGATTCCAATGTGACTGTGAGGTCAGAGCCCCTCGGTGACGTGCTGTGCTGTGTCTTGGCAGCAGCAGCATCATGGGGCGAGCGTGGGGGCCATGGTCCTCACCCTGTTCCTCCTCCTGGTGTCCCTGCCAGCCCGGGACGCCCAGGCTGCTCCAGCCGAGCGCAGGGAGCAGGTGGGCGAGCAGGGGCAGCACCCAGCCCCGAGCAGCTCAGCAGGGCAGCAGTGGGGCCAGGGCTGGGGCTGGGGCCGGGAGAGCAGCCGGGCTGGGCCGGGCAGGGCGAGCCAGGCAGCACCAGGGTGTGGGCAGGGGGCAGACACCCGCAGGGAGGGGAGAGGGGCTGCGGCTGCTTCAGGGGCAGGTTCTGGGCAAGCAGGGGCTGGGAGTGCTGGCACAGGGCAGAAACCAGCACTGAGTCCCTGTGGGGCCCTCCCTGCCCCCCAGCCTCGTGCCACACGGCCCCATCCCAGGGCGCGCTTTGAGCCTTTGGGCCCGTTTCAAATCAAAGCTGGGATTGCTTTGGCACTTTGGGCCACTTTAGAGCTAAACCTGGGCACATTTGTGCCCTTTGGGATCGTTTCTGCCTATATCTGGGAGTTCTTTGGTTTTCCAGTTTTGTTTATACCCAAATCTGGGGGTGTTTGGGCCATTTTTGGCCATTTTTTTACCCAAATCTGGGCATACTTCGACTCTTTGGTCCAGTTTCACCCTGAATCTGGGGATGTTATACCCCTTTTTGGCCAGTTTTGCTCAAATCTAGTGGTGCTTTGGTTTTTTCTGCCTCTCTTGACCCGATATACTCAGGTGCTTTTGCCCATTTTTTCCCCTGATATGGGCACTGTGATCCCAAATATGGGATGTTTTCATGTTTGCCGACAGCTTTGCACCCAAGTGTGGATGTTTTTGCCTCTTTGGGCCACTTTTTGCCCAAATACTCAGATTGTTTTGCCTGTATTGACCAATTTAGCCCCCAAATATTTGGAATATTTTGTCATTTTGCCAGTTTTTTCCCCAAATACGGCTATTTTTCTGCAAGATATGGGCACTGTTGTCCTAAATATGTTGTGTTGTGTTTTGTTTTTTCTCTCTTGTCTATGTCCTCTTTTACCTGGAATGCAGGAGTGTTGCTCGGTGAGCCTGGAAACCTCTCTGATCTGTGCTTGACTCCAGGACATGGCATTGGCAGAGTTGATCGAGCTTCTCAGCTGGGTCCTGGTTAGGAGCCTTGGGCTGTCCCAGAGGTGAGTTGTCACTGTCTGTCTGCTTGAGCGAATAAACACTCGTGTTTTAATAGGTTATTCGTGTGTGATTGTACCCAAGATCCTCTCAGAGGCTTTCCAAAAGCTTTTTGTGCCTTGGTGGTATTACACAGACAAGTCATGAATGTTCAATTTGCCTGAAAACCTGCTAGGTCTCAGCAAAAAGGTCACCCGTGCTCTGTTTCTAGCTGTGGGAACACACACCTCTGTATGTGTCTCGTGTCATTATCTCACCCTCTCCCATCACAGCAGGTGACTGAGGAAGCAGGAGATCACAACGTGCCATGGAAGCTCCCCACCCGTGTTTGACTCCCTGTTTGGTTCCTGCAGTCCATGCTGATCAAGCCTCTTGGTGTAATCCTGTTCCTGAGCCTGAGGGGAATCGCAGGGGTAAGTGTTCAGTGTTCATTGGTTACTGGCCTTTTGCGTTTGTTAGTATTTGGTTTATTATTTGTGAACGTTTTCTTGCAATAGTTGAGCCTTGCAGTAGCCAGCAGGCTCTGATTTAGGAGAAACATGGATGATCATTTTTTGCCCTGGTGCTCCATGCTCCCACGTTAGTGTGGGTTTCCTTTTGTGTGTGTGAGAGGTCTCCTGGTCAGAAGGCCCTGAGAGGCCCCGTGTTGGTCCATCTGGTCCTTGAGGGGTGTTGCATGTGGCCTGGACACAGTAGTTTGGAAGCTGCCAGGTCCCAGACAAGGGGTCTGCAGCCCCTCTGCAGCTTTGGCAATTTCAGCATGCGTCTGGGTCCCGTGTTGTTGCCTGACCCCCGTCCAGGCGCTGCAGGTCATTTCACAACGTGAAATGGAAACGCTTTTCCTTTCTGCTCGATTCCAGCCGTCCCTGTAGGCAGCGGCTCCTTGACTGCTTCACCTGAGTGTGTCCGTGAGCCTCGGGGCGATCCCACAGGTACGACCTGGGAACAAATGAGCGTTTCCATGTTAATTTTCCGTTCCTGTGAAATTTAGCTTGCTGCTTTCTTGGCTGACGCTCGGTCACGCAGAGGGGAAGTGGGTCCAGCTCAGTGCTGTGCCCCAGAGGGCTCTGCCTTGCAAAGCTCTTTGCCAACTGCTCCATCTCTGCGCCGCTCGCAGTGCCGGCTGCCGAGGCAGCAGCAGGTTGGGGCTGAGTTTAGAGCTGGGTGAGCTCCAGGGAGTCCTTTCTCCTGACAGCTCCAGGCCTGCTTAGTGGCCACTGAGTTTGGGTTTGGGTTAGGGTTAGGCTTAGGTTTTGGAGTTTGGGTTAGGGTTAGGCTTAGGAGTTTGGGTTAGGCTTAGTCTTAAGCTTAGGAGTTTGGTTTAGGCTTAGACTTAGGGTTAGGAGTTTGAGTTAGGATTTAGGGTTAGTCTTAAGGCTAGGAGTTTGGGTTAGGGTTAGGAGTTTCCGTTAGGGTTAGGCTTAGTGTTAGGAGTTTGGCTTAGGCGTCTGGGTTGGGCTTAGGCGTCTGGGTTGGGCTTAGGCTTAGAGTTAGGAGTTTGGGTTAGGGTTAAGGGATTGGGATAAGGGTTAAGAGATTGGGTTAGGGTTAAGGGATTGGGTTAGGATTGGGTTTAGGGTTAGGAATTAGGCTTAGGTTTAGGATTAGGATTAGCGTTATGGTCTGGGTTAGGAGTTGGGGTTAGGAGTTGGGGTTAGGAATCTTAACCCTCGACAGGGACAAAGGGGGTCCCCAGGATGTCACAATGGGCCCTGGGGACAACATGGGGCCCTGGGAATTCACAATGGGCCCTGGGGACAAAGAGGGGTCCTCTGAATGTCACAATGGGCCCTGGGGACAAATGGGGGTCCCGATGGTGTCACAATGGGCCCTGGGGACAAAGTAAGGTCCTGGAATGTCACAATGGGACCCAGTAACAAAGGGGGTCCCCATGGTGCGAAAATGGGCCCTGGGGACAAAGGGGGTCCCTAGGATGTCACAATGGGCTCTGGGGACAATGGGGGGTCCTGGGATGTCACAATGGGCCCTGGGGACAAGGGGGTCCCCCGAATATCACAATGGGCCCTGGGGACAAAGGGGGTCCCCACGGTGTCCCAATGATCCCTGGGGACAATGGGGGGTCCTAGGAAGTCACAATGCGCCCAGGGGAGAAAGCGGGGTCCTCTGGATGTCACAATGGGCCCTGGGGACAAGGGGGAGTCATGGGACGTCCAATGGGCCCTGGGGACAAAGGGGGTCCCCAGGATGTCACAATGGGCTCTGGGGACAAGGCGGGGTCCCCATGGTGTCACAAAACACCGTCCTCAGGGATACGGGTCAGTGCCAGGGGTGGGTTATGCTTGGCCTCCATGACCTCGAGGGTCTTTTCCAACCAAAATGAGTTTTTAGGGTTTATCCCAAATGATGGGAACCCCCGCTTCCAGCTCTGCTCTTCACCAAACACCTTTTAGAGGATGAAGAGGAAGGAGACGCAACACCTCAGCATACGGAGGGTCTTCCCCAAAGGGGTGGTCTGGGGTATCCAAAACACAAGGGGTGGTGTGGGCATCCGAAGCACAAGGGGTGGTCTGGGGTATCCAAAACACAAGGGGTGGTGTGGGCATCCGAAGCACAAGGGGTGGTCTGGGGTATCCAAAGCTCTCCTGGAGCGACTGCTGCTTCTTCTTGCTTTCCATCAGCTTCTTGATGTCTTCCCGCGTGGGGACACGCTCGTCATCTTCATCATCTTCGTCATCTTCGTCATCTTCGTCATCTTCGTCATCTTCGCCATCAGATTCCGAGGATTCTGGAGGAGCGAACAGAGAGAAATGGGCTGGGGAGGGTCCAGCACCGGCCCTGGCTCTTCCTGCCCAGCATCCCAGGCCCATCCCCAGCTGCTCCAGCTTCATCCAAAAGAGGTGGCGAGCTCCAAAAACTCAGTGGCTCCTCCAAGAGCGTCCAATGGGAAGAGGCCCCAGGCAGAGAAGTCGTGGGCTCAAAGGAAAGCACCACGTTGCGAGGATCTCCAGAGGATCCCTGGCCTGCTCCAGAAGATCCCCATGATCAACAAGGTGAGGTCGTCCATGTTGTTTTCAAAGGCGAGGAGGAGCTCAAGGGCCCTCAGCATCGGGGCTCGCGTGCGGTTATGAGAGGGCAAGGAGGGAAGGAAGGAGGGAAGGAAGTAAGGAAGGAAGGAAGGAAGGAAGGAAGGAACCGGGGGTTCCCATCATTTGGGATAAACCCTAAAAACTCATTAATCACTTTGGTTGGAAAAAAGCACCCACCTCCATAGGACCCCATAGGGACCCATAGAGACCATAGAGGCCCATAGGGAGCCACAGAGCCCCATGGAACCCCATAGAGACCCATAGGGACCGTAAAGCCTGTAGAGACCCATAGGGACCCATAGAGACCCATAGAGCTCCATAGGACCCCATAGGGACCCATAGAGACCATAGAGGCCCATAGGGAGCCGCAGAGCCCCATGGAACCCCATAGGGACCCATAGAGACCCAAAGGGACCCATAGGGACCCATAGAGACCATAGAGACCCATAGGGACCCATAGGGACCGTAGAGCCTGTAGAGACCCATAGGGACCCATAGAGCTCCATAGGACCCCATAGGGACCCATAGAGACCATAGAGGCCCATAGGGAGCCACAGAGCCCCATGGAACCCCATAGGGACCCATAGAGACCCAAAGGGACCCATAGGGACCCATAGAGACCATAGAGACCCATAGGGACCCATAGGGACCGTAGAGCCTGTAGAGACCCATAGGGACCCATAGAGCTCCATAGGACCCCAGAGGGACCCATAGAGACCATAGAGGCCCATAGGGAGCCACAGAGCCCCATGGAACCCCATAGAGACCCATAGGGACCGTAGAGCCTGTAGAGACCCATAGGGACCCATAGAGCTCCGTAGGACCCCATAGGGACCCATAGAGACCATAGAGGCCCATAGGGAGCCACAGAGCCCCATGGAACCCCATAGAGACCCATAGGGACCGTAGAGCCTGTAGAGACCCATAGGGACCCATAGAGCTCCGTAGGACCCCATAGGGACCCATAGAGACCATAGAGGCCCATAGGGAGCCACAGAGCCCCATGGAACCCCATAGAGACCCATAGGGACCCATAGAGACCCAAAGGGACCCATAGAGAGGGAGGGTTTTAGGACCCTGGGGGTTCCATAGAGACCCATAGAGCATCAAGGAGCCCCATAGGGACCCATAGAGCCTGTAGAGACCCATAGAGACCCATAGGGACCCGTAGAGACCCATAGGGACCCATAGGGACCCATAGAGACCCAAGGAGCCCCATAGAGACCCATTAAGACCCATAAGGACCCATAGGGACCCATAGGGACCCATAGAGCCCCATAGAGGCCCATAGGAAACCACAGAGCCCCATGGAACCCCATAGGGACCTAGAGAGCTCCATAGGGACCCATAGGGACCCATAGAGCTCCATAGGGACCCATAGAGCCCCATAGGGACCCATAGAGAGGGAGGGTTTTAGGACCCCGGGGGTTCCTGCTGGGCTCAACTATGGCAAGAAAACCTTAACGAATAATTAACCGAATATTAATGAATGCAAAAGGCCAGGAACCAATGAGGAGTGAGCACTGAGCCCTGGGACAGCGGGGACAGGGACAGCGGGAATGCGACCCTGGGACCCATTGACCCCATTGACTCCCATTGACCCCATTGACCCCATTGACTGACCCCATTGACCCCCATTGATCCCCATTGACCGATTGACCCCCATTGACCCATTGACCCCATTGACCCCATTGACCCATTGATCCCCATTGCCCCCCATTGATCCCCATTGACCCATTGACCCCATTGACCCATTGATCCCCATTGACCCCATTGACCCATTGACCCCATTGACTCCCATTGACCCATTGATCCCCATTGACCCCATTGACCCCCATTGACCCCATTGACTCCCATTGACCCCACTGACCCCATTGACCCATTGATCCCCATTGACCCCCATTGAGTCATTGAGTCATTGACTTCATTGACCCCCCATTGACCCCCATTGCCCCCCATTGATCCCCATTGCCCCCCATTGCCCCCCATTGCCCCCCATTGATCCCCATTGCCCCCATTGCCCCCATTGACCCATTGACCCCCATTGACCCCCATTGACCCCGTTGACCCATTGATCCCCATTGCCCCCCATTGACTCCCATTGCCCCCATTGACCCCATTGACCCATTGACCCATTGACCGCATTGACTCCCATTGCCCCCATTGACCCCATTGCCCCCCATTGTCCCACTGCCCCCATTGCCCCCCACTGCCCCCATTGCCCCCCATTGCCCCCCATTGCCCCCATTGCCCCCCATTGCCCCCATTGTACCCACTGCCCCCATTGTCCCCCATTGTCCCCCATTGCCCCCCACTGACCCCATTGCCCCCCACTGACCCCATTGCCCCCCATTGACCCCATTGCCCCCCATTGACCCCATTGCCCCCCATTGACCCCATTGTCCCATTTCAGGTAAAAGAGGACATAAACAAGAGAGAAAAAACAAAACACAACACATTTGGGTACTCCTGGGTCCTTTGGGGCACTCCTGGGTCCCTCCTGAACTCCTGGGTCCTTTGGGGCACTCCTGGGTCCCTCCTGAACTCCTGGGTCCCTTGGGGCACTCCTGGGTCCCTTGGGGTACTCCTGGGTCCCTCCTGAACTCCCCATAGACCCCCATAATTTCCCCCTTAGGGACCCAGGAGTGCCCCATAGTGACCCATAAGTGACTCATGGAGCCCCCTAAGTGTGTTCGGGTCCCTTCGGGTCCCTTCGGGTGAGTGCGGGCCCCACTCGGGTCCCTTCGGGTCCCTTCGGGTGTGTTCGGGTCCCACTCGGGTCCCTTCGGGTGCGTTCGGGTCCCTTCGGGTGCCTTCGGGTCCCCTCGGGTCCCTTCGGGTGCGTTCGGGTCCCTTCGGGTGCGTTCGGGTCCCTTCGGGTGCGTTCGGGTCCCTTCGGGTCCCCTCGGGTCCCTTCGGCTCCCTTCGTGTATCTTCGGCTCCTCTCGGAGCCGCCTCCGCGCACGCCACGCACAGTGGGCGTGGCCACGCACCCCCCCCGCTTCCCATTGGCCGCCGCCTGAGGAAGGGGGCGTGGCCTCGCTCGCAGCAACCGCCGCGGCGGGAAACGATCGTGAGGCGGGAAAAGGGGAAGAAAGGGGGCGGGGGGAGGAAGAGGAGGGGCCGGGGGGGGAGCGGAACACGGGTTTTGGGGTAAAAAGGGGGGGATTTGGGAGTTTGGCGCCTTTTGGGGCACTTTCGGGTGGGTTCGGGTCCCTTCGGGGAGACTTCGGGTCCCTTCGGGGAGACTTCGGGCCCCTTCGGGTGGGTTCGGGCCCCTTCGGGGAGACTTCGGGTCCCTTCGGGTGCGTTCGGGTCCCTTCGGGTGCGTTCGGCTCCACTCGGACCCCTTCGGGTGCGTTCGGGTCCCTTCGGGTGGGTTCGGGTCCCTTAGGGTTTGTTCGGCTCCACTCGGGCCCCTTCGGGTGGGTTCGGGTCCCTTCGGGTGCGTTCGGCTCCACTCGGACCCCTTCGGGAAGACTTCGGGTCCCTTCGGGTGCGTTCGGCCCCTTCGGGTGCGTTCGGGTGCGTTCGGCTCCACTCGGACCCCTTCGGGAAGACTTCGGGTCCCTTCGGGTGCGTTCGGCCCCGGCCGGGACTCGGGCGCCGCTCGGCTCCGCTCGGGCGCCGCTCGGCTCCGCTCGGGCGCCGTTCGGCTCCGCTCGGGCCCATTCGGCTCCGCTCGGGCCCATTCGGCTCCGCTCGGCTCTTTCCGTCTCCGCTCGTTTTCCCGCGCTTTCACTCAGAGAGCGAAGCGAAGCGCGGGGACCCCCGGGGCCGCTTTTTTCGCGCTTTTCCCGAGGTGACAACAGCGGGGGCTTTGGGGACACAGCTCGGGGAGCCTCAGCGGGAGGGTTTTGGGTTGAAAAAGCGCTATTTTGGGTCAATTTTGAGGTGGTTTGTGGCCCTCCCGGCGGGGCAAGATGGCGGCTCCGGACATCGAGGGGCTGCTGGGTGAGTAATGAGGGGGAATTAGGGGTGATTAGCGCGAATTAGGGGGTAATTAGGGGGCAGCGGGGATACGGGGGGGTGGGGGGGGTGTTAATTAGCGCTGCTGAGGGTGTTAATTGTTAATGAATGCAGAGGAGGAGCCGTTGCAGGAGCTGCACCCCGGGCTGGCCCCGCTGAGGGGGATTGGGGGGGTGGGAGCGGAGCTGGAGAGGGAGGTGAGACAGGTAAGGGGGCATTGGGGACAATGGGGACAGAGAGAGAGAGTGTGTGCGGATCAGCAGTGATCACCCCAAACCTGCCCCGCAGACACGGCACCCAAAATCCTGCACCCCAAAATACTCTTCCCAAACCTGCACCCCAGATCCTGACCCCAAGCCCTGCACCAAAACCCTGCCCCTCAATCCTGCACCCCCAAATCCTCCACCCCCGATCCTGTCTTCCCAAACCCTGCACCCCAGATCCTGCACCCCCAAATTCGGCCCTACCAAACTCTGCACCCCTAAACCCTACAACTGAAACCTTGCACCCCCTAATCCTGCCCTCCCTACCTTCCTGAACCCCGAAACCTGCACCCCAAACCCTGCATTCCCAAATCTTTCCGTCCTATACCCTCCACCCCTAAACCCTGCCCCCAAACCCTGTACCCCAAAGAATTCCCTCCCAAACCTTGCACCTCCAAATCCTGCACCTCAAAGGCCTGGCAACCCAAGCCCTTCAACCCCATCCCTGCAACACCAAATCCTGTACCCCAAACCCAGCACCCCAGAATCCTGCACCCCAAATCCTGCCTACCAAACCTTTCACTGCAAACCCCTGCACCCCAAGATTGTGCTGCCCTAAACACTGAACCCCCAAATCCTGAAGACCCGGATCCTTGCCTCCCAAGACTCTGCACCCCCAAATCCTGCACCCAAATCTCTCACCCCCACCACCCTGCACTCCCAACCCCTGCACCCCAAAACTCCACACCTCCAAATCCTGAACCCTGAAACCCCGCACCCCCAAATCCTGTGCCCCAGTCCTGTGCACCCCACACTCTGCAACCTTAAATTTCCCCCCAAGCCCCTGCACCCCAAACGCTACACTCTTAGACCTGACTTCTAAACCCCAAGGGCCCATTGTGACATCCCAGAACCTCCTATTGTCCCCAGGGCCCATTGTGACATCCTGGGGACCCCCATTGTCCCCAGGGCCCATTGTGACATTCAGGGGACTCCTCTTTGTCCCCAGGGCCCATTGTGACATCCTGGGGACCCCCCCTTGTCACTGGGGCCCATTGTGACGTCCCAGGACCCCCCGTTGTCCCCAGGGTTCATTGTGACGTCTTAGGACCCCCCATTGTCCCCAGGGCCCATTTTGACATCCTGGGGACCCCTCTTTGTCCCCAGGGCCCATTGTGACATCCTGGGGACCCCCCCTTGTCACTGGGGCCCATTGTGACGTCCCAGGATCCCCCATTGTCCCCAGGGCCCGTTGTGACATTCAGGGGACGCCTCTTTGTCCCCAGGGCCCATTGTGACATTCCGGGGACGCCTCTTTGTCCCCAGGGCCCATTGTGACATCCTGGGGATCCCTCCTTTTCCCCAGGGCCCATTGTGACGTCCCAGGACCCCCCATTTTCCCCAGGACCCATTGTGACATTCAGGGGGCCCCTTTGTCACTGGGGCCCATTGTGACATCCCAGGACCCCACATTGTCCCCAGGACACATTGTGACATCGTGGGGACCCCACTTGTCCCCAGGACCCATTGTGACACTATGGGGTCCCCCCCTTGTTCCCAGGGCCCATTGTGACACCGTGGGTACCACCCTTGTCCGCAGGGCTCATTGAGACATCCCAGGACCCCCCTTTGTCCCCAGGGCCCATTGTGACATCCAGGGGACCCCCTTTGTCCCCAGGGCCCATTGTGACATCGAAGGACCCCCCTGGTCCCCAGGGCCCATTATGACATCCTGGGGATGCCCCCTTATCACTGGGGCCCATTGTGACGTCCCAGGACCCCCCATTGTCCCCAGGGTCCATTGTGACATCCTGGGGATCCCTGTTTGGCCCCAGGGCCCATTGTGACATCCCAGGACCCCCCCTTGTCCCCAGGGCCCATTGCGACATTCAGGGGACGCCTCTTTGTACCCAGGGCACATTGTGACATCCTGGGGACCCCCCCTTGTCCCCAGGGCCCATTGTGACGTCCCAGGACCCCCCATTGTCTTCAGGACCCATTGTGACATTCAGGGCACCCCCTTTGTCACTGGGGCCCATTGTGACATCCCAGGACCCCACATTGTCCTCAGGGCCCATTGTGACATCCTGGGGACCCCACTTGTCCCCAGGACCCATTGTGACACTATGGGCACCCCGCCTTGTTCCCAGGGCCCATTGTGACACCGTCGGTACCACCCTTGTCCCCAGAGCCCATTGTGACATCCAGGGGACCCCCTTTGTCCCCAGGGCCCATTGTGACATCGCAGGATCCCCCCTGGTCCCCAGGGCCCATTGTGACATCCTGCGGACCCCTTTTGTCCCCACGGCCCATTGTGGCACCATGGGGACCCCCTTTGTCACTGGGGCCCATTGTGACATCCCAGGACCCCACTTTGTCCCCAGGGCTTATTGTGACACCATGGGGACCTCCCTTGTCCCCAGGGCCCATTGTGACATCCCGTGACCCCCCTTTGTCCCCAGTGCTATTGTGAAATCCTGGGGACCCCCTTTGTGCCCAGGGCCCATTGTGGCACCATGGGGAACCCCTTTGTCACTGGGGCCCATTGTGACATCCCAGGATTCCACTTTGTCCCCAGGGCTCGTTCTGACACCTTGGGGACTCCCATTGTCCCCAGGGCCCATTGTGACATCCTGGGGATCCCCCTTTGTCCCCAGGGTCCATTGTGACATCCTGGGCAACCCCATTGTCCCCAGGGCCCATTGTGACATCTGGGGGACCCCCTTGTCCCCAGGACCCATCGTGGCACCGTGGGGCCCTCCTTGTCACTTGGGCCCATTGTGACACCATGGGGACGCCCCCTTTGTCCCCAGTACCCATTGTGACATCCTGCTACCCCCCTTTGTCCCCAGGGCCCATTTTGACATTCAGGGGACCCACCATTGTCCCCAGGGCCCATTGTGACATCCTGGGCAACCCCAATGTCCCCAGGGCCCATTGCGACATCTGGGGGACCCCCTTGTCCCCAGGACCCATCGTGGCACCGTGGGTGCCCTCATTGTCACTTGGGCCCATTGTGACACCATGGGGACTCCCCCTTTGTCCCCAGTGCCCATTGTGACATCCTGCGGACCCCCCCTTTGTCCCCAGGGCCCATTGTGACCTTCAAGGGACCCCCATTGTTCCTAGGGCCCATTGTGACGTCCTGGGGACCCCCTCTGTTCCCAGGGCTCATTGTGACTTTCAGGGGACCCCCACCTTGTCCCCAGGGCTGATTGTGACGTCCTAGGGCCACTCTGTGTCCCCAGGGCCCATAGTGACACTTTAGAGACCCCTCTTTGTCCCCAGGGCCCATTGTGACATCCTGTGGACCCCCCCTTGTCCCCAGGGCCCATTGTGACATCCTCGGCACCCCCTTGTCCCCAGGGCCCATTGTGACATTCAGGGGACCCCTCTTTGTCCCCAGGGCCCATTGTGACATCCTGGGGACCCCCTCTTGTCCCCAGGGCCCATTGTGACGTCCCAGGACCCCCCATTGTCCCCAGGGCCCATTGTGACATCCTGGGGATCCCTCTTTGTCCCCAGGGCCCATTGTGACGTCCCAGGACCCCAGATTGTCCCCAGGGCCCATTGTGACATCCTGGGGACCCCCTTTGTCTCCAGGGCCCATTGTGACGTCCCAGGACCCCCCATTGTCCCCAGGGTCCATTGTTACATCCTGGGGACCCCCTTGTCCCCAGGACCCATCGTGACACCATGGGGACCCTCCTTGTCACTGGGGACCCATTCCGACACCCTGGGGAGCCCCCCTTGTCCTCAGGGCCCATTGTGACATCCTGGGCATCCCCCTTTTTCCCCCTGGACCATTGTAACACCGTGGGGACCCCCTTTGTCCCCAGGGCCCATTGTGACACTGTGGGACCCCCCCTTTGTCCCCAGGGCCTATTATTCCGTCCCGGGACCCCCATTGTCCCCAGGGCCCATTGTGACACTTGGGGACCCCCCTTGTCACTGGGGACCCATTGTGACACCATGGGGACCACCCCTTGTCCTCAGGGCCTATTGTGAACATCCTGGGGAACCTCCATTGTCCCCAGAGCCCACTGTGAGTCCTGGGGACCCCCTTGTCCCCAGGTCCCATTGTGACATCCTGGGGAGCCTCTTTGTCCCCAGGGCCCATTGTGACGTCCCAGGACCCCCCATTGTCCCCAGGGCCCATTGTGGCATCCTGGGGACCTCCTTGTCCCCAGGACCCATCCTGGCACCGTGGGGACCTCCCTTGTCACTGGGGACCCTTTGTGACACCATGGGGACCTCCCATTGTCCTCAGGGCCCATTGAGACATCCTGGGGACCCCCTTTGTCACTGGGGACCCATTGTGACATCCCAGTAACCCCATTGTGCCAAGAGCAGATTGTAACATCCTGGGGACCCCCCTTTTTCTCCAGGACGCATTGTGACACCGTGGGGACCTCATTAGTCCCCAGGGCCCATTGTGACATTGTAGGGACCTCCCTTTGTCCCCAGGGCTCATTGTGGCCCCATGGGGACCCCCCCGTGTCACTGGGGACCCATTGTGACACCATGGGGACCCCCCCATATCCTCAGGGTCCATTGTGACATCCTGGGCACCCCCCATTGTCCCCAGGACCCATTGTGACATCCTGGCCACCCCCTTGCTCCCAGGGCCCATTTTAGCACCATGGGGACCGCCTTTGACCCCAGGGCCCCTTGTGGCACCATGGCAACCACTTTTGTTCCCAGGGCCCATTGTGACATTCAGGGGACCCCATTGTCCCCAGGGCCTATTGTGACACCATGGGGACCCCTCCTTGTCACTGGGGACCCATTGTGACACCATGGGGACCCCCCCATGTCCTCAGGACTCATTTTCACATCCTGGGCACCCCCCATTGTCCCCAGGGCCCATTGTGACATGCCAGAACCTCCTATTGTCCCCAAGGCCCATTGTGACATCCTGGGGACCCCCATAGTCCCCAGTGCCCATTGTGACATTCCAGGACCCCCCATTGTCCCCAGGGCCCATTGTGACATCCTCGGCACGCCCTTGTCCCCAGGGCCCATTGTGACATTCAGGGGACCCCTCTTTGTCCTCAGGGCCCATTGTGACATCCTGGGGACCCCCCCTTGTCACTGGGGCCCATTGTGACGTCCCAGGACCCCCCATTGTCCCCAGGGCCCATTGTGACATCCTGGGGATCCCTCCTTGTCCCCAGGGCCCATTGTGACGTCCCAGGACCCCACATTGTACCCAGGACCCATTGTGACATTCAGGGGACCCCCTTTGTCACTGGGGCCCATTGTGACATCCCACAACCCCACATTGTCCCCAGGACCTATTGTGACATCCTGGGGACCCCACTTGTCCCCAGGACCCATTGTGACACTATGGGGACCCCACCTTGTTCCCAGGGCCCATTGTGACAATGTGGGTACCACCCTTGTCTGCAGGGCTCATTGTGACATCCCAGGACCCCCATTGTCCCCAGGGCCCATAGTGACATTCAGGGGACCCCCCTTTGTCCCCAGGGCCCATTCTGATACCGTGGGGACCCCCTTTGTCCCCAGGGCATATTGTGACATCCTGGGGACGCCCTTTGTCCCCAGGACCCATTTTGACACCGTCGACACCCCCGTTTGTCCCCAGGGCCCATTGTGACATCCTGGGGACACTCCTTGTCCCCAGAGCCCATTGTGACATCCAGGGGACCCCCTTTCTCCCCAGGGCCCATTGTGACATTGCAGTACCCCCCCTGGTCCCCACGGCCCATTGTGGCACCATGGGGACCCCCTTTTGTCACTGGGGCCCATTGTGACATCCCAACACCCCACTTTGTCCCCAGGGCTTATTGTGACACCATGGGGACCTCCCTTGTCCCCAGGGCCCACTGTGACATCCCATGACCCCCATTTGTCCCCAGTGCTATTGTCAAATCCTGGGGACCCCCTTTGTCCCCAGGGACCATTGTGGCACCATGGGGATCCCCTTTGTCACTGGGGCCCATTGTGACATCCCAGGACCTCCCATTGTCCCCAGGACCCATTGTGACATCCTGGGGACCCCACTTGTCCCCAGGACCCATTGTGACACTATGGGGACCCCACCTTGTTCCCAGGGCCCATTGTGAAACCATCGACACCCCCCTTGTCCGCAGGGGTCATTGTGACATCCTGGGGACCCTCCTTGTCCCCAGAGCCCATTGTGACATCCAGGGGACCCCCTTTCTCCCCAGGGCCCATTGTGACATCGCAGGACCCCCCTGGTCCCCAGGGCCCATTGTGACATCCTGGGCAACCCCATTGTCCCCAGGGCCCATTGTGACATCTGGGGGACCCCCTTGTCCCCAGGACCCATCGTGGCACCGTGGGGACCCTCCTTGTCACTTGGGCCCATTGTGACACCATGGGGACCTCCCCTTTGTCCCCAGTGCCCATTGTGACATCCTGCGGACCCCCCTTTGTCCCCAGGGCCCATTTTGACATTCAGGGGACCCACCATTGTCCCCAGGGCCCATTGTGACCTTCAAGGGACCCCCATTGTTCCCAGGGCCCATTGTGACGTCCTGGGGAGCCCCCTCTGCTCCCAAGGCTCATTGTGACTTTCAGGGGATCCCCCCATGTACCCAGGGCTGATTGTGACGTTGTAGGGCCCCTCTTTGTCCCCAGGGCCCATTGTGACATCCTGGGGAACCCCCTTGTTCCCCGGGCCCATTGTGATGTCCCGGGACCCCCCATTGTCCCCATGGCCCATTGTGACATCCTGGGGATCCCTCCTTGTCCCCAGGGCCCATTGTGACGTCCCAGGACCCCCCATTGTCCCCAGGGCCTATTGTGACATCCTCTGCACCCCCTTGTCCCCAGGGCCCATTGTGACATTCAGGGGACACCTCTTTGTCCCCAGGGCCCATTGTGACATCCTGGGGACCCCCTCTTGTCCCCAGGGCCCATTGTGACATCCCAGGACCCCCCATTGTCCCCAGGGCCCATTGTGACATCCTGGGGATCCCTCCTTGTCCCCAGGGCCCATTGTGACGTCCCAAGACCCCCCCATTGTCCCCAGGGCCCATTGTGACATTCAGGGCACCCCCTTTGTCACTGGGGCCCATTGTGACATCCCAGGACCCCACATTGTCCCCAGGGCCCATTGTGACATCCTGGGGACCCCTCTTTGTCCTAAGGACCCATTGTGACGTCCCAGGACCCTGCATTGTCCCCAGAGCCCATTGTGACATCCTGGAGACACCCTTTGTCCCCAGGACCCATTGTGACGTCCCAGGACCCCCCATTGTCCCCAGGGTTCATTCTTACATCCTGGGGACCCCCTTGTCCCCAGGACCCATCGTGACACCATGGGGACCCTCCTTGTCACTGGGGACCCATTGTGACACCATGGAGACCCCTCCTTGCCTCAGGGCCCATTGTGACATCCTGGGCATCCCCCTTTGTCACCCGGGACCATTGTAACACCGTGGGGACCCCCTTTGTCCCTAGGGCCTATTGTTACGTCCCAGGACCCCCCGTTGTTCCCAGGGCCCATTGTGACACCTTGGGGACCCCCTTGTCACTGGGGACCCATTGTGACACCATGGGGACCACCCCTTGTCCTCAGGGCCTATTGTGAACATCCTGGGGAACCTCCATTGTCCCCAGAGCCCATTGTGAGTTCCTGGGGACCCCCTTGTCCCCAGATCCCATTGTGACATCCTGGGGAGTCTCTTTGTCCCCAGGGCCCATTGTGACATCCTGGGGACCCCCTTTGTCCCCAGGGCCCATGGTGACATCCTGGGGACCTCCTTGTCCACAGGACCCATCCTGGCACCGTGGGGACCTCCCTTGTCACTGGGGACCCTTTGTGACACCATGGGGACCTCCCATTGTCCTCAGGGCCCATTGAGACATCCTGGGGACCCCCTTTGTCACTGGGGACCCGTTGTGACATCCCAGGAACCCCATTGTCCCAAGGGCCCATTGTGACATCCTAGGGACCTCCCTTTGTCCCCAGGGCTCATTGTGGCACCATGGGGACTCCCTTTGCACTGTGTCACATTGTGATATCCAAGAACCCCACTTTGTCCCCAAGGCCCATTTTGACATCCTGGGGACCCCCTTTCTCCCCAGGGCCCATTGTGACATTCAGGGGACACCCCCCTTGTCCCCAGGGCCCATTGTGACTTCCCAGGACCCCCCATTGTCCCTAGAGCCCATTGTGACATTCAGGGGACCCCCTTTGGCACTGGGGCCCATTGTGACATCCCAGGACCCCACATTGTCCCCAGGGCCCATTGTGACATTCAGGGGTCCCCCCCTTGTCCCCAGGACCCATTGTGATGTCCCAGGACCCCTCATTGTCCCCACGGCCCATTGTGACATCCTGGGGACCCCCCTTTGTCACTGGGGCTCATTGAGACATCGTGGGGACCAACTTTGTCCCCAGGGCCCATTGTGACGTCCCAGGACCTCCCGTTGTCCCTAGTGTCCATTGTGACATCCGAGGAGCCCACTTTGTCCCCAGGACCCATTTTGATATTGAGGGGAACCACGTTTGTCCCCAGGGCCCATTGTGACACCATGGGGACCCCCCCTTGTCACTGGGGACCCATTGTGACACCATGGAGACCCCTGCTTGTCCTCAGGGTCCATTGTGACATCTTGGGCACCTCCCATTGTCCCCAGGACCCATTGTGACATCCTGGGGACCCCCTTGCTCCCAGGGCCCATTGTGGCACCATGTGGACATCCCCTTTGTCCCCAGGGCCCATTGTGACATTCCAGGACCCCCCATTGTCCCCAGGGCCCATTGTGACATCCACTGCACCCCCTTGTCCCCAGGGCCCATTGTGACATTCAGGGGACCCCTCTTTGTCCCCAGGGCCCATTGTGACATCCTGGGGACCCCCCCTTGTCACTGGGGCACATTGTGACGTCCCAGGACCCCCCATTGTCCCCAGGGCCCATTGTGACATCCTGGGGATCCCTCCTTGTCCTCAGGGCCCATTGTGACGTCTTAGGACCCCCCATTGTCCCCAGGGCCCATTGTGACATTCAGGGGACGCCTCTTTGAAACCCAGGGCACATTGTGACATCCTGGGGACCCCCCCTTGTCCCCACAGCCCATTGTGACGTCCCAGGACCCCCCATTGTTCCCAGGGCCCATTGTGACATCCTGGGGATCCCTCCTTGTCCCCAGGGCCCATTGTGACACTATGGGGACCCCCCCTTGTTCCCAGGGCCCATTGTGACATCCTGGGTACCACCCTTGTCCGCAGGGCTCATTGTGACGTCCCAGGACCCCCCATTGTCCCCAGGGCCCATTGTGACATCCTCTGCACCCCCTTGTCCCCAGGGCCCATTGTGACATCCTGGGGACCCCCCCCTTGTCCCCAGGGCCCATTGTGACATCCTCGGCACCCTCTTGTCCCCAGGGCCCATTGTGACATTCAGGGGACCCCTCTTTGTCCCCAGGGCCCATTGTGACATCCTGGGGACCCCCTCTTGTCCCCAGGGCCCATTGTGACGTCCCAGGACCCCCCATTGTCCCCAGGGCCCATTGTGACATCCTGGGGATCCCTCTTTGTCCCCAGGGCCCATTGTGACGTCCCAGGACCCCAGATTGTCCCCAGGGCCCATTGTGACATCCTGGGGACCCCCTTTGTCTCCAGGGCCCATTGTGACGTCCCAGGACCCCCCATTGTCCCCAGGGTCCATTGTTACATCCTGGGGACCCCCTTGTCCCCAGGACCCATCGTGACACCATGGGGACCCTCCTTGTCACTGGGGACCCATTCCGACACCCTGGGGAGCCCCCCTTGTCCTCAGGGCCCATTGTGACATCCTGGGCATCCCCCTTTTTCCCCCTGGACCATTGTAACACCGTGGGGACCCCCTTTGTCCCCAGGGCCCATTGTGACACTGTGGGACCCCCCCTTTGTGCCCAGGGCCTATTATTCCGTCCCGGGACCCCCATTGTCCCCAGGGCCCATTGTGACACTTGGGGACCCCCCTTGTCACTGGGGACCCATTGTGACACCATGGGGACCACCCCTTGTCCTCAGGGCCTATTGTGAACATCCTGGGGAACCTCCATTGTCCCCAGAGCCCACTGTGAGTCCTGGGGACCCCCTTGTCCCCAGGTCCCATTGTGACATCCTGGGGAGCCTCTTTGTCCCCAGGGCCCATTGTGACGTCCCAGGACCCCCCATTGTCCCCAGGGCCCATTGTGGCATCCTGGGGACCTCCTTGTCCCCAGGACCCATCCTGGCACCGTGGGGACCTCCCTTGTCACTGGGGACCCTTTGTGACACCATGGGGACCTCCCATTGTCCTCAGGGCCCATTGAGACATCCTGGGGACCCCCTTTGTCACTGGGGACCCATTGTGACATCCCAGGAACCCCATTGTGCCAAGAGCAGATTGTAACATCCTGGGGACCCCCCTTTTTCTCCAGGACGCATTGTGACACCGTGGGGACCTCATTAGCCCCAGGGCCCATTGTGACATTGTAGGGACCTCCCTTTGTCCCCAGGGCTCATTGTGGCCCCATGGGGACCCCCCCGTGTCACTGGGGACCCATTGTGACACCATGGGGACCCCCCCATATCCTCAGGGTCCATTGTGACATCCTGGGCACCCCCCATTGTCCCCAGGACCCATTGTGACATCCTGGCCACCCCCTTGCTCCCAGGGCCCATTTTAGCACCATGGGGACCGCCTTTGACCCCAGGGCCCCTTGTGGCACCATGGCAACCACTTTTGTTCCCAGGGCCCATTGTGACATTCAGGGGACCCCATTGTCCCCAGGGCCTATTGTGACACCATGGGGACCCCTCCTTGTCACTGGGGACCCATTGTGACACCATGGGGACCCCCCCTTGTCCTCAGGACTCATTTTCACATCCTGGGCACCCCCCATTGTCCCCAGGGCCCATTGTGACATGCCAGAACCTCCTATTGTCCCCAAGGCCCATTGTGACATCCTGGGGACCCCCATAGTCCCCAGTGCCCATTGTGACATTCCAGGACCCCCCATTGTCCCCAGGGCCCATTGTGACATCCTCGGCACGCCCTTGTCCCCAGGGCCCATTGTGACATTCAGGGGACCCCTCTTTGTCCTCAGGGCCCATTGTGACATCCTGGGGACCCCCCCTTGTCACTGGGGCCCATTGTGACGTCCCAGGACCCCCCATTGTCCCCAGGGCCCATTGTGACATCCTGGGGATCCCTCCTTGTCCCCAGGGCCCATTGTGACGTCCCAGGACCCCACATTGTACCCAGGACCCATTGTGACATTCAGGGGACCCCCTTTGTCACTGGGGCCCATTGTGACATCCCACGACCCCACATTGTCCCCAGGACCTATTGTGACATCCTGGGGACCCCACTTGTCCCCAGGACCCATTGTGACACTATGGGGACCACCCCTTGTGCCCAGGGCCCATTGTGACAATGTGGGTACCACCCTTGTCTGCAGGGCTCATTGTGACATCCCAGGACCCCCATTGTCCCCAGGGCCCATTGTGACATTCAGGGGACCCCCCTTTGTCCCCAGGGCCCATTCTGATACCGTGGGGACCCCCTTTGTCCCCAGGGCATATTGTGACATCCTGGGGACGCCCTTTGTCCCCAGGACCCATTTTGACACCGTCGACACCCCCGTTTGTCCCCAGGGCCCATTGTGACATCCTGGGGACACTGCTTGTCCCCAGAGCCCATTGTGACATCCAGAGGACCCCCTTTCTCCCCAGGGCCCATTGTGACATTGCAGTACCCCCCCTGGTCCCCACGGCCCATTGTGGCACCATGGGGACCCCCTTTTGTCACTGGGGCCCATTGTGACATCCCAACACCCCACTTTGTCCCCAGGGCTTATTGTGACACCATGGGGACCTCCCTTGTCCCCAGGGCCCACTGTGACATCCCATGACCCCCATTTGTCCCCAGTGCTATTGTCAAATCCTGGGGACCCCCTTTGTCCCCAGGGACCATTGTGGCACCATGGGGAACCCCTTTGTCACTGGGGCCCATTGTGACATCCCAGGACCCCACATTGTCCCCAGGACCCATTGTGACATCCTGGGGACCCCACTTGTCCCCAGGACCCATTGTGACACTATGGGGACCCCACCTTGTTCCCAGGGCCCATTGTGAAACCATCGACACCCCCCTTGTCCGCAGGGGTCATTGTGACATCCTGGGGACCCTCCTTGTCCCCAGAGCCCATTGTGACATCCAGGGGACCCCCTTTCTCCCCAGGGCCCATTGTGACATCGCAGGACCCCCCTGGTCCCCAGGGCCCATTGTGACATCCTGGGCAACCCCATTGTCCCCAGGGCCCATTGTGACATCTGGGGGACCCCCTTGTCCCCAGGACCCATCGTGGCACCGTGGGGACCCTCCTTGTCACTTGGGCCCATTGTGACACCATGGGGACCTCCCCTTTGTCCCCAGTGCCCATTGTGACATCCTGCGGACCCCCCTTTGTCCCCAGGGCCCATTTTGACATTCAGGGGACCCACCATTGTTCCCAGGGCCCATTGTGACCTTCAAGGGACCCCCATTGTTCCCAGGGCCCATTGTGACGTCCTGGGGAGCCCCCTCTGCTCCCAAGGCTCATTGTGACTTTCAGGGGATCCCCCCATGTACCCAGGGCTGATTGTGACGTTGTAGGGCCCCTCTTTGTCCCCAGGGCCCATTGTGACACCTTGGGGAACCCCTTGTCACTGGGGACCCATTGTGACACCATGGGGACCACCCCTTGTCCTCAGGGCCTATTGTGAACATCCTGGGGAACCTCCATTGTCCCCAGAGCCCATTGTGAGTTCCTGGGGACCCCCTTGTCCCCAGATCCCATTGTGACATCCTGGGGAGTCTCTTTGTCCCCAGGGCCCATTGTGACATCCTGTGGACCCCCTTTGTCCCCAGGGCCCATGGTGACATCCTGGGGACCTCCTTGTCCGCAGGACCCATCCTGGCACCGTGGGGACCTCCCTTGTCACTGGGGACCCTTTGTGACACCATGGGGACCTCCCATTGTCCTCAGGGCCCATTGAGACATCCTGGGGACCCCCTTTGTCACTGGGGACCCGTTGTGACATCCCAGGAACCCCATTGTCCCCAGGGCCCATTGTGACATCCTGGGGATCCCTCCTTGTCCCCAGGGCCCATTGTGACGTCCCAGGACCCCACATTGTACCCAGGACCCATTGTGACATTCAGGGGACCCCCTTTGTCACTGGGGCCCATTGTGACATCCCACGACCCCACATTGTCCCCAGGACCTATTGTGACATCCTGGGGACCCCACTTGTCCCCAGGACCCATTGTGACACTATGGGGACCACCCCTTGTGCCCAGGGCCCATTGTGACAATGTGGGTACCACCCTTGTCTGCAGGGCTCATTGTGACATCCCAGGACCCCCATTGTCCCCAGGGCCCATTGTGACATCCTGGGGACCCCCCTTTGTCACTGGGGCTCATTGAGACATCGTGGGGACCAACTTTGTCCCCAGGGCCCATTGTGACGTCCCAGGACCTCCCGTTGTCCCCAGTGTCCATTGTGACATCCGAGGAGCCCACTTTGTCCCCAGGACCCATTTTGATATTGAGGGGAACCACGTTTGTCCCCAGGGCCCATTGTGACACCATGGGGACCCCCCCTTGTCACTGGGGACCCATTGTGACACCATGGAGACCCCTGCTTGTCCTCAGGGTCCATTGTGACATCTTGGGCACCTCCCATTGTCCCCAGGACCCATTGTGACATCCTGGGGACCCCCTTGCTCCCAGGGCCCATTGTGGCACCATGTGGACATCCCCTTTGTCCCCAGGGCCCATTGTGACATTCCAGGACCCCCCATTGTCCCCAGGGCCCATTGTGACATCCACTGCACCCCCTTGTCCCCAGGGCCCATTGTGACATTCAGGGGACCCCTCTTTGTCCCCAGGGCCCATTGTGACATCCTGGGGACCCCCCCTTGTCACTGGGGCACATTGTGACGTCCCAGGACCCCCCATTGTCCCCAGGGCCCATTGTGACATCCTGGGGATCCCTCCTTGTCCTCAGGGCCCATTGTGACGTCTTAGGACCCCCCATTGTCCCCAGGGCCCATTGTGACATTCAGGGGACGCCTCTTTGAAACCCAGGGCACATTGTGACATCCTGGGGACCCCCCCTTGTCCCCACAGCCCATTGTGACGTCCCAGGACCCCCCATTGTTCCCAGGGCCCATTGTGACATCCTGGGGATCCCTCCTTGTCCCCAGGGCCCATTGTGACACTATGGGGACCCCCCCTTGTTCCCAGGGCCCATTGTGACATCCTGGGTACCACCCTTGTCCGCAGGGCTCATTGTGACGTCCCAGGACCCCCCATTGTCCCCAGGGCCCATTGTGACATCCTCTGCACCCCCTTGTCCCCAGGGCCCATTGTGACATTCCGGGGACCCCTGTTTGTTCCCAGGGCCCATTGTGACATCCTGGGTACCACCCTTGTCCGCAGGGCTCATTGTGACGTCCCAGGACCCCCCATTGTCCCCAGGGCCCATTGTGACATCCTCTGCACCCCCTTGTCCCCAGGGCCCATTGTGACATCCTGGGGACCCCCCCCTTGTCCCCAGGGCCCATTGTGACATCCTGGGTACCACCCTTGTCCCCAGGGCCCATTGTGACATTCAGGGGACCCCTCTTTGTCCCCAGGGCCCATTGTGACATCCTGGGGACCCCCTCTTGTCCCCAGGGCCCATTGTGACGTCCCAGGACCCCCCATTGTCCCCAGGGCCCATTGTGACATCCTGGGGATCCCTCTTTGTCCCCAGGGCCCATTGTGACGTCCCAGGACCCCAGATTGTCCCCAGGGCCCATTGTGACATCCTGGGGACCCCCTTTGTCTCCAGGGCCCATTGTGACGTCCCAGGACCCCCCATTGTCCCCAGGGTCCATTGTTACATCCTGGGGACCCCCTTGTCCCCAGGACCCATCGTGACACCATGGGGACCCTCCTTGTCACTGGGGACCCATTCCGACACCCTGGGGAGCCCCCCTTGTCCTCAGGGCCCATTGTGACATCCTGGGCATCCCCCTTTTTCCCCCTGGACCATTGTAACACCGTGGGGACCCCCTTTGTCCCCAGGGCCCATTGTGACACTGTGGGACCCCCCCTTTGTCCCCAGGGCCTATTATTCCGTCCCGGGACCCCCATTGTCCCCAGGGCCCATTGTGACACTTGGGGACCCCCCTTGTCACTGGGGACCCATTGTGACACCATGGGGACCACCCCTTGTCCTCAGGGCCTATTGTGAACATCCTGGGGAACCTCCATTGTCCCCAGAGCCCACTGTGAGTCCTGGGGACCCCCTTGTCCCCAGGTCCCATTGTGACATCCTGGGGAGCCTCTTTGTCCCCAGGGCCCATTGTGACGTCCCAGGACCCCCCATTGTCCCCAGTGCCCATTGTGGCATCCTGGGGACCTCCTTGTCCCCAGGACCCATCCTGGCACCGTGGGGACCTCCCTTGTCACTGGGGACCCTTTGTGACACCATGGGGACCTCCCATTGTCCTCAGGGCCCATTGAGACATCCTGGGGACCCCCTTTGTCACTGGGGACCCATTGTGACATCCCAGGAACCCCATTGTGCCAAGAGCAGATTGTAACATCCTGGGGACCCCCCTTTTTCTCCAGGACGCATTGTGACACCGTGGGGACCTCATTAGTCCCCAGGGCCCATTGTGACATTGTAGGGACCTCCCTTTGTCCCCAGGGCTCATTGTGGCCCCATGGGGACCCCCCCGTGTCACTGGGGACCCATTGTGACACCATGGGGACCCCCCCATATCCTCAGGGTCCATTGTGACATCCTGGGCACCCCCCATTGTCCCCAGGACCCATTGTGACATCCTGGCCACCCCCTTGCTCCCAGGGCCCATTTTAGCACCATGGGGACCGCCTTTGACCCCAGGGCCCCTTGTGGCACCATGGCAACCACTTTTGTTCCCAGGGCCCATTGTGACATTCAGGGGACCCCATTGTCCCCAGGGCCTATTGTGACACCATGGGGACCCCTCCTTGTCACTGGGGACCCATTGTGACACCATGGGGACCCCCCCTTGTCCTCAGGACTCATTTTCACATCCTGGGCACCCCCCATTGTCCCCAGGGCCCATTGTGACATGCCAGAACCTCCTATTGTCCCCAAGGCCCATTGTGACATCCTGGGGACCCCCATAGTCCCCAGTGCCCATTGTGACATTCCAGGACCCCCCATTGTCCCCAGGGCCCATTGTGACATCCTCGGCACGCCCTTGTCCCCAGGGCCCATTGTGACATTCAGGGGACCCCTCTTTGTCCTCAGGGCCCATTGTGACATCCTGGGGACCCCCCCTTGTCACTGGGGCCCATTGTGACGTCCCAGGACCCCCCATTGTCCCCAGGGCCCATTGTGACATCCTGGGGATCCCTCCTTGTCCCCAGGGCCCATTGTGACGTCCCAGGACCCCACATTGTACCCAGGACCCATTGTGACATTCAGGGGACCCCCTTTGTCACTGGGGCCCATTGTGACATCCCACGACCCCACATTGTCCCCAGGACCTATTGTGACATCCTGGGGACCCCACTTGTCCCCAGGACCCATTGTGACACTATGGGGACCACCCCTTGTGCCCAGGGCCCATTGTGACAATGTGGGTACCACCCTTGTCTGCAGGGCTCATTGTGACATCCCAGGACCCCCATTGTCCCCAGGGCCCATTGTGACATTCAGGGGACCCCCCTTTGTCCCCAGGGCCCATTCTGATACCGTGGGGACCCCCTTTGTCCCCAGGGCATATTGTGACATCCTGGGGACGCCCTTTGTCCCCAGGACCCATTTTGACACCGTCGACACCCCCGTTTGTCCCCAGGGCCCATTGTGACATCCTGGGGACACTCCTTGTCCCCAGAGCCCATTGTGACATCCAGAGGACCCCCTTTCTCCCCAGGGCCCATTGTGACATTGCAGTACCCCCCCTGGTCCCCACGGCCCATTGTGGCACCATGGGGACCCCCTTTTGTCACTGGGGCCCATTGTGACATCCCAACACCCCACTTTGTCCCCAGGGCTTATTGTGACACCATGGGGACCTCCCTTGTCCCCAGGGCCCACTGTGACATCCCATGACCCCCATTTGTCCCCAGTGCTATTGTCAAATCCTGGGGACCCCCTTTGTCCCCAGGGACCATTGTGGCACCATGGGGAACCCCTTTGTCACTGGGGCCCATTGTGACATCCCAGGACCCCACATTGTCCCCAGGACCCATTGTGACATCCTGGGGACCCCACTTGTCCCCAGGACCCATTGTGACACTATGGGGACCCCACCTTGTTCCCAGGGCCCATTGTGAAACCATCGACACCCCCCTTGTCCGCAGGGGTCATTGTGACATCCTGGGGACCCTCCTTGTCCCCAGAGCCCATTGTGACATCCAGGGGACCCCCTTTCTCCCCAGGGCCCATTGTGACATCGCAGGACCCCCCTGGTCCCCAGGGCCCATTGTGACATCCTGGGCAACCCCATTGTCCCCAGGGCCCATTGTGACATCTGGGGGACCCCCTTGTCCCCAGGACCCATCGTGGCACCGTGGGGACCCTCCTTGTCACTTGGGCCCATTGTGACACCATGGGGACCTCCCCTTTGTCCCCAGTGCCCATTGTGACATCCTGCGGACCCCCCTTTGTCCCCAGGGCCCATTTTGACATTCAGGGGACCCACCATTGTTCCCAGGGCCCATTGTGACCTTCAAGGGACCCCCATTGTTCCCAGGGCCCATTGTGACGTCCTGGGGAGCCCCCTCTGCTCCCAAGGCTCATTGTGACTTTCAGGGGATCCCCCCATGTACCCAGGGCTGATTGTGACGTTGTAGGGCCCCTCTTTGTCCCCAGGGCCCATTGTGACACCTTGGGGACCCCCTTGTCACTGGGGACCCATTGTGACACCATGGGGACCACCCCTTGTCCTCAGGGCCTATTGTGAACATCCTGGGGAACCTCCATTGTCCCCAGAGCCCATTGTGAGTTCCTGGGGACCCCCTTGTCCCCAGATCCCATTGTGACATCCTGGGGAGTCTCTTTGTCCCCAGGGCCCATTGTGACATCCTGTGGACCCCCTTTGTCCCCAGGGCCCATGGTGACATCCTGGGGACCTCCTTGTCCGCAGGACCCATCCTGGCACCGTGGGGACCTCCCTTGTCACTGGGGACCCTTTGTGACACCATGGGGACCTCCCATTGTCCTCAGGGCCCATTGAGACATCCTGGGGACCCCCTTTGTCACTGGGGACCCGTTGTGACATCCCAGGAACCCCATTGTCCCAAGGGCCCATTGTGACATCCTAGGGACCTCCCTTTGTCCCCAGGGCTCATTGTGGCACCATGGGGACCCCCTTTGCACTGTGTCACATTGTGATATCCAAGAACCCCACTTTGTCCCCAAGGCCCATTTTGACATCCTGGGGACCCCCTTTCTCCCTAGGGCCCATTGTGACATTCAGGGGACACCCCCCTTGTCCCCAGGGCCCATTGTGACTTCCCAGGACCCCCCATTGTCCCTAGAGCCCATTGTGACATTCAGGGGACCCCCTTTGTCACTGGGGCCCATTGTGACATCCCAGGACCCCACATTGTCCCCAGGGCCCATTGTGACATTCAGGGGACAGCCCCCTTGTCCCCAGGGCCCATTGTGACGTCCCAGGATCCCCCATTGTCCCCAGGGCCCATTGTGACATTCAGGGGACCCCCTTTGGCACTGGGGCCCATTGTGACATCCCAGGACCCCACATTGTCCCCAGGGCCCATTGTGACATTCAGGGGTCCCCCCCTTGTCCCCAGGACCCATTGTGATGTCCCAGGACCCCTCATTGTCCCCACGGCCCATTGTGACATCCTGGGGACCCCCCTTTGTCACTGGGGCTCATTGAGACATCGTGGGGACCAACTTTGTCCCCAGGGCCCATTGTGACGTCCCAGGACCTCCCGTTGTCCCCAGTGTCCATTGTGACATCCGAGGAGCCCACTTTGTCCCCAGGACCCATTTTGATATTGAGGGGAACCACGTTTGTCCCCAGGGCCCATTGTGACACCATGGGGACCCCCCCTTGTCACTGGGGACCCATTGTGACACCATGGAGACCCCTGCTTGTCCTCAGGGTCCATTGTGACATCTTGGGCACCTCCCATTGTCCCCAGGACCCATTGTGACATCCTGGGGACCCCCTTGCTCCCAGGGCCCATTGTGGCACCATGTGGACATCCCCTTTGTCCCCAGGGCCCATTGTGACATTCCAGGACCCCCCATTGTCCCCAGGGCCCATTGTGACATCCACTGCACCCCCTTGTCCCCAGGGCCCATTGTGACATTCAGGGGACCCCTCTTTGTCCCCAGGGCCCATTGTGACATCCTGGGGACCCCCCCTTGTCACTGGGGCACATTGTGACGTCCCAGGACCCCCCATTGTCCCCAGGGCCCATTGTGACATCCTGGGGATCCCTCCTTGTCCTCAGGGCCCATTGTGACGTCTTAGGACCCCCCATTGTCCCCAGGGCCCATTGTGACATTCATGGGACGCCTCTTTGAAACCCAGGGCACATTGTGACATCCTGGGGACCCCCCCTTGTCCCCACAGCCCATTGTGACGTCCCCGGACCCCCCATTGTTCCCAGGGCCCATTGTGACATCCTGGGGATCCCTCCTTGTCCCCAGGGCCCATTGTGACACTATGGGGACCCCCCCTTGTTCCCAGGGCCCATTGTGACATCCTGGGTACCACCGTTGTCCGCAGGGCTCATTGTGACGTCCCAGGACCCCCCATTGTCCCCAGGGCCCATTGTCACATCCTCTGCACCCCCTTGTCCCCAGGGCCCATTGTGACATTCCGGGGACCCCTGTTTGTTCCCAGGGCCCATTGTGACATCCTGGGTACCACCCTTGTCCGCAGGGCTCATTGTGACGTCCCAGGACCCCCCATTGTCCCCAGGGCCCATTGTGACATCCTCTGCACCCCCTTGTCCCCAGGGCCCGTTGTGACATCCTGGGGACCCCCCCTTGTCCCCAGGGCCCATTGTGACATCCTCGGCACCCCCTTGTCCCCAGGGCCCATTGTGACATTCAGGGGACCCCTCTTTGTCCCCAGGGCCCATTGTGACATCCTGGGGACCCCCTCTTGTCCCCAGGGCCCATTGTGACGTCCCAGGACCCCCCATTGTCCCCAGGGCCTATTGTGACATCCTCTGCACCCCCTTGTCCCCAGGGCCCATTGTGACATTCAGGGGACACCTCTTTGTCCCCAGGGCCCATTGTGACATCCTGGGGACCCCCTCTTGTCCCCAGGGCCCATTGTGACATCCCAGGACCCCCCATTGTCCCCAGGGCCCATTGTGACATCCTGGGGATCCCTCCTTGTCCCCAGGGCCCATTGTGACATCCCAAGACCCCCCCATTGTCCCCAGGGCCCATTGTGACATTCAGGGCACCCCCTTTGTCACTGGGGCCCATTGTGACATCCCAGGACCCCACATTGTCCCCAGGGCCCATTGTGACATCCTGGGGACCCCTCTTTGTCCTAAGGACCCATTGTGACGTCCCAGGACCCCGCATTGTCCCCAGAGCCCATTGTGACATCCTGGAGACACCCTTTGTCCCCAGGACCCATTGTGACGTCCCAGGACCCCCCATTGTCCCCAGGGTTCATTCTTACATCCTGGGGACCCCCTTGTCCCCAGGACCCATCGTGACACCATGGGGACCCTCCTTGTCACTGGGGACCCATTGTGACACCATGGAGACCCCTCCTTGCCTCAGGGCCCATTGTGACATCCTGGGCATCCCCCTTTGTCACCCGGGACCATTGTAACACCGTGGGGACCCCCTTTGTCCCTAGGGCCTATTGTTACGTCCTAGGACCCCCCGTTGTTCCCAGGGCCCATTGTGACACCTTGGGGACCCCCTTGTCACTGGGGACCCATTGTGACACCATGGGGACCACCCCTTGTCCTCAGGGCCTATTGTGAACATCCTGGGGAACCTCCATTGTCCCCAGAGCCCATTGTGAGTTCCTGGGGACCCCCTTGTCCCCAGATCCCATTGTGACATCCTGGGGAGTCTCTTTGTCCCCAGGGCCCATTGTGACATCCTGGGGACCCCCTTTGTCCCCAGGGCCCATGGTGACATCCTGGGGACCTCCTTGTCCGCAGGACCCATCCTGGCACCGTGGGGACCTCCCTTGTCACTGGGGACCCTTTGTGACACCATGGGGACCTCCCATTGTCCTCAGGGCCCATTGAGACATCCTGGGGACCCCCTTTGTCACTGGGGACCCGTTGTGACATCCCAGGAACCCCATTGTCCCAAGGGCCCATTGTGACATCCTAGGGACCTCCCTTTGTCCCCAGGGCTCATTGTGGCACCATGGGGACCCCCTTTGCACTGTGTCACATTGTGATATCCAAGAACCCCACTTTGTCCCCAAGGCCCGTTTTGACATCCTGGGGACCCCCTTTCTCCCCAGGGCCCATTGTGACATTCAGGGGACACCCCCCTTGTCCCCAGGGCCCATTGTGACTTCCCAGGACCCCCCATTGTCCCTAGAGCCCATTGTGACATTCAGGGGACCCCCTTTGTCACTGGGGCCCATTGTGACATCCCAGGACCCCACATTGTCCCCAGGGCCCATTGTGACATTCAGGGGACAGCCCCCTTGTCCCCAGGGCCCATTGTGACGTCCCAGGATCCCCCATTGTCCCCAGGGCCCATTGTGACATTCAGGGGACCCCCTTTGGCACTGGGGCCCATTGTGACATCCCAGGACCCCACATTGTCCCCAGGGCCCATTGTGACATTCAGGGGTCCCCCCCTTGTCCCCAGGACCCATTGTGATGTCCCAGGACCCCTCATTGTCCCCACGGCCCATTGTGACATCCTGGGGACCCCCCTTTGTCACTGGGGCTCATTGAGACATCGTGGGGACCAACTTTGTCCCCAGGGCCCATTGTGACGTCCCAGGACCTCCCGTTGTCCCCAGTGTCCATTGTGACATCCGAGGAGCCCACTTTGTCCCCAGGACCCATTTTGATATTGAGGGGAACCACGTTTGTCCCCAGGGCCCATTGTGACACCATGGGGACCCCCCCTTGTCACTGGGGACCCATTGTGACACCATGGAGACCCCTGCTTGTCCTCAGGGTCCATTGTGACATCTTGGGCACCTCCCATTGTCCCCAGGACCCATTGTGACATCCTGGGGACCCCCTTGCTCCCAGGGCCCATTGTGGCACCATGTGGACATCCCCTTTGTCCCCAGGGCCCATTGTGACATTCCAGGACCCCCCATTGTCCCCAGGGCCCATTGTGACATCCACTGCACCCCCTTGTCCCCAGGGCCCATTGTGACATTCAGGGGACCCCTCTTTGTCCCCAGGGCCCATTGTGACATCCTGGGGACCCCCCCTTGTCACTGGGGCACATTGTGACGTCCCAGGACCCCCCATTGTCCCCAGGGCCCATTGTGACATCCTGGGGATCCCTCCTTGTCCTCAGGGCCCATTGTGACGTCTTAGGACCCCCCATTGTCCCCAGGGCCCATTGTGACATTCAGGGGACGCCTCTTTGAAACCCAGGGCACATTGTGACATCCTGGGGACCCCCCCTTGTCCCCACAGCCCATTGTGACGTCCCAGGACCCCCCATTGTTCCCAGGGCCCATTGTGACATCCTGGGGATCCCTCCTTGTCCCCAGGGCCCATTGTGACACTATGGGGACCCCCCCTTGTTCCCAGGGCCCATTGTGACATCCTGGGTACCACCCTTGTCCGCAGGGCTCATTGTGACATCCTGGGGACCCCCTTTGTCTCCAGGGCCCATTGTGACGTCCCAGGACCCCCCATTGTCCCCAGGGTCCATTGTTACATCCTGGGGACCCCCTTGTCCCCAGGACCCATCATGACACCATGGGGACCCTCCTTGTCACTGGGGACCCATTCCGACACCCTGGGGAGCCCCCCTTGTCCTCAGGGCCCATTGTGACATCCTGGGCATCCCCCTTTTTCCCCCTGGACCATTGTAACACCGTGGGGACCCCCTTTGTCCCCAGGGCCCATTGTGACACTGTGGGACCCCCCCTTTGTCCCCAGGGCCTATTATTCCGTCCCGGGACCCCCATTGTCCCCAGGGCCCATTGTGACACTTGGGGACCCCCCTTGTCACTGGGGACCCATTGTGACACCATGGGGACCACCCCTTGTCCTCAGGGCCTATTGTGAACATCCTGGGGAACCTCCATTGTCCCCAGAGCCCACTGTGAGTCCTGGGGACCCCCTTGTCCCCAGGTCCCATTGTGACATCCTGGGGAGCCTCTTTGTCCCCAGGGCCCATTGTGACGTCCCAGGACCCCCCATTGTCCCCAGGGCCCATTGTGGCATCCTGGGGACCTCCTTGTCCCCAGGACCCATCCTGGCACCGTGGGGACCTCCCTTGTCACTGGGGACCCTTTGTGACACCATGGGGACCTCCCATTGTCCTCAGGGCCCATTGAGACATCCTGGGGACCCCCTTTGTCACTGGGGACCCATTGTGACATCCCAGGAACCCCATTGTGCCAAGAGCAGATTGTAACATCCTGGGGACCCCCCTTTTTCTCCAGGACGCATTGTGACACCGTGGGGACCTCATTAGTCCCCAGGGCCCATTGTGACATTGTAGGGACCTCCCTTTGTCCCCAGGGCTCATTGTGGCCCCATGGGGACCCCCCCGTGTCACTGGGGACCCATTGTGACACCATGGGGACCCCCCCATATCCTCAGGGTCCATTGTGACATCCTGGGCACCCCCCATTGTCCCCAGGACCCATTGTGACATCCTGGCCACCCCCTTGCTCCCAGGGCCCATTTTAGCACCATGGGGACCGCCTTTGACCCCAGGGCCCCTTGTGGCACCATGGCAACCACTTTTGTTCCCAGGGCCCATTGTGACATTCAGGGGACCCCATTGTCCCCAGGGCCTATTGTGACACCATGGGGACCCCTCCTTGTCACTGGGGACCCATTGTGACACCATGGGGACCCCCCCATGTCCTCAGGACTCATTTTCACATCCTGGGCACCCCCCATTGTCCCCAGGGCCCATTGTGACATGCCAGAACCTCCTATTGTCCCCAAGGCCCATTGTGACATCCTGGGGACCCCCATAGTCCCCAGTGCCCATTGTGACATTCCAGGACCCCCCATTGTCCCCAGGGCCCATTGTGACATCCTCGGCACGCCCTTGTCCCCAGGGCCCATTGTGACATTCAGGGGACCCCTCTTTGTCCTCAGGGCCCATTGTGACATCCTGGGGACCCCCCCTTGTCACTGGGGCCCATTGTGACGTCCCAGGACCCCCCATTGTCCCCAGGGCCCATTGTGACATCCTGGGGATCCCTCCTTGTCCCCAGGGCCCATTGTGACGTCCCAGGACCCCACATTGTACCCAGGACCCATTGTGACATTCAGGGGACCCCCTTTGTCACTGGGGCCCATTGTGACATCCCACGACCCCACATTGTCCCCAGGACCTATTGTGACATCCTGGGGACCCCACTTGTCCCCAGGACCCATTGTGACACTATGGGGACCACCCCTTGTGCCCAGGGCCCATTGTGACAATGTGGGTACCACCCTTGTCTGCAGGGCTCATTGTGACATCCCAGGACCCCCATTGTCCCCAGGGCCCATTGTGACATTCAGGGGACCCCCCTTTGTCTCCAGGGCCCATTCTGATACCGTGGGGACCCCCTTTGTCCCCAGGGCATATTGTGACATCCTGGGGACGCCCTTTGTCCCCAGAACCCATTTTGACACCGTCGACACCCCCGTTTGTCCCCAGGGCCCATTGTGACATCCTGGGGACACTCCTTGTCCCCAGAGCCCATTGTGACATCCAGGGGACCCCCTTTCTCCCCAGGGCCCATTGTGACATTGCAGTACCCCCCCTGGTCCCCACGGCCCATTGTGGCACCATGGGGACCCCCTTTTGTCACTGGGGCCCATTGTGACATCCCAACACCCCACTTTGTCCCCAGGGCTTATTGTGACACCATGGGGACATCCCTTGTCCCCAGGGCCCACTGTGACATCCCATGACCCCCATTTGTCCCCAGTGCTATTGTCAAATCCTGGGGACCCCCTTTGTCCCCAGGGACCATTGTGGCACCATGGGGAACCCCTTTGTCACTGGGGCCCATTGTGACATCCCAGGACCCCACATTGTCCCCAGGACCCATTGTGACATCCTGGGGACCCCACTTGTCCCCAGGACCCATTGTGACACTATGGGGACCCCACCTTGTTCCCAGGGCCCATTGTGAAACCATCGACACCCCCCTTGTCCGCAGGGGTCATTGTGACATCCTGGGGACCCTCCTTGTCCCCAGAGCCCATTGTGACATCCAGGGGACCCCCTTTCTCCCCAGGGCCCATTGTGACATCGCAGGATCCCCCTGGTCCCCAGGGCCCATTGTGACATCCTGGGCAACCCCATTGTCCCCAGGGCCCATTGTGACATCTGGGGGACCCACTTGTCCCCAGGACCCATCGTGGCACCGTGGGGACCCTCCTTGTCACTTGGGCCCATTGTGACACCATGGGGACCTCCCCTTTGTCCCCAGTGCCCATTGTGACATCCTGCGGACCCCCCTTTGTCCCCAGGGCCCATTTTGACATTCAGGGGACCCACCATTGTTCCCAGGGCCCATTGTGACCTTCAAGGGACCCCCATTGTTCCCAGGGCCCATTGTGACGTCCTGGGGAGCCCCCTCTGCTCCCAAGGCTCATTGTGACTTTCAGGGGATCCCCCCATGTACCCAGGGCTGATTGTGACGTTGTAGGGCCCCTCTTTGTCCCCAGGGCCCATTGTGACATCCTGGGGAACCCCCTTGTTCCCCGGGCCCATTGTGATGTCCCGGGACCCCCCATTGTCCCCATGGCCCATTGTGACATCCTGGGGATCCCTCCTTGTCCCCAGGGCCCATTGTGACGTCCCAGGACCCCCCATTGTCCCCATGGCCTATTGTGACATCCTCTGCACCCCCTTGTCCCCAGGGCCCATTGTGACATTCAGGGGACACCTCTTTGTCCCCAGGGCCCATTGTGACATCCTGGGGACCCCCTCTTGTCCCCAGGGCCCATTGTGACATCCCAGGACCCCCCATTGTCCCCAGGGCCCATTGTGACATCCTGGGGATCCCTCCTTGTCCCCAGGGCCCATTGTGACGTCCCAAGACCCCCCCATTGTCCCCAGGGCCCATTGTGACATTCAGGGCACCCCCTTTGTCACTGGGGCCCATTGTGACATCCCAGGACCCCACATTGTCCCCAGGGCCCATTGTGACATCCTGGGGACCCCTCTTTGTCCTAAGGACCCATTGTGACGTCCCAGGACCCTGCATTGTCCCCAGAGCCCATTGTGACATCCTGGAGACACCCTTTGTCCCCAGGACCCATTGTGACGTCCCAGGACCCCCCATTGTCCCCAGGGTTCATTCTTACATCCTGGGGACCCCCTTGTCCCCAGGACCCATCGTGACACCATGGGGACCCTCCTTGTCACTGGGGACCCATTGTGACACCATGGAGACCCCTCCTTGCCTCAGGGCCCATTGTGACATCCTGGGCATCCCCCTTTGTCACCCGGGACCATTGTAACACCGTGGGGACCCCCTTTGTCCCTAGGGCCTATTGTTACGTCCCAGGACCCCCCGTTGTTCCCAGGGCCCATTGTGACACCTTGGGGACCCCCTTGTCACTGGGGACCCATTGTGACACCATGGGGACCACCCCTTGTTCTCAGGGCCTATTGTGAACATCCTGGGGAACCTCCATTGTCCCCAGAGCCCATTGTGAGTTCCTGGGGACCCCCTTGTCCCCAGATCCCATTGTGACATCCTGGGGAGTCTCTTTGTCCCCAGGGCCCATTGTGACATCCTGGGGACCCCCTTTGTCCCCAGGGCCCATGGTGACATCCTGGGGACCTCCTTGTCCGCAGGACCCATCCTGGCACCGTTGGGACCTCCCTTGTCACTGGGGACCCTTTGTGACACCATGGGGACCTCCCATTGTCCTCAGGGCCCATTGAGACATCCTGGGGACCCCCTTTGTCACTGGGGACCCGTTGTGACATCCCAGGAACCCCATTGTCCCAAGGGCCCATTGTGACATCCTAGGGACCTCCCTTTGTCCCCAGGGCTCATTGTGGCACCATGGGGACCCCCTTTGCACTGTGTCACATTGTGATATCCAAGAACCCCACTTTGTCCCCAAGGCCCATTTTGACATCCTGGGGACCCCCTTTCTCCCCAGGGCCCATTGTGACATTCAGGGGACACACCCCTTGTCCCCAGGGCCCATTGTGACTTCCCAGGACCCCCCATTGTCCCTAGAGCCCATTGTGACATTCAGGGGACCCCCTTTGTCACTGGGGCCCATTGTGACATCCCAGGACCCCACATTGTCCCCAGGGCCCATTGTGACATTCAGGGGACAGCCCCCTTGTCCCCAGGGCCCATTGTGACGTCCCAGGATCCCCCATTGTCCCCAGGGCCCATTGTGACATTCAGGGGACCCCCTTTGGCACTGGGGCCCATTGTGACATCCCAGGACCCCACATTGTCCCCAGGGCCCATTGTGACATTCAGGGGTCCCCCCCTTGTCCCCAGGACCCATTGTGATGTCCCAGGACCCCTCATTGTCCCCACGGCCCATTGTGACATCCTGGGGACCCCCCTTTGTCACTGGGGCTCATTGAGACATCGTGGGGACCAACTTTGTCCCCAGGGCCCATTGTGACGTCCCAGGACCTCCCGTTGTCCCCAGTGTCCATTGTGACATCCGAGGAGCCCACTTTGTCCCCAGGACCCATTTTGATATTGAGGGGAACCACGTTTGTCCCCAGGGCCCATTGTGACACCATGGGGACCCCCCCTTGTCACTGGGGACCCATTGTGACACCATGGAGACCCCTGCTTGTCCTCAGGGTCCATTGTGACATCTTGGGCACCTCCCATTGTCCCCAGGACCCATTGTGACATCCTGGGGACCCCCTTGCTCCCAGGGCCCATTGTGGCACCATGTGGACATCCCCTTTGTCCCCAGGGCCCATTGTGACATTCCAGGACCCCCCATTGTCCCCAGGGCCCATTGTGACATCCACTGCACCCCCTTGTCCCCAGGGCCCATTGTGACATTCAGGGGACCCCTCTTTGTCCCCAGGGCCCATTGTGACATCCTGGGGACCCCCCCTTGTCACTGGGGCACATTGTGACGTCCCAGGACCCCCCATTGTCCCCAGGGCCCATTGTGACATCCTGGGGATCCCTCCTTGTCCTCAGGGCCCATTGTGACGTCTTAGGACCCCCCATTGTCCCCAGGGCCCATTGTGACATTCAGGGGACGCCTCTTTGAAACCCAGGGCACATTGTGACATCCTGGGGACCCCCCCTTGTCCCCACAGCCCATTGTGACGTCCCAGGACCCCCCATTGTTCCCAGGGCCCATTGTGACATCCTGGGGATCCCTCCTTGTCCCCAGGGCCCATTGTGACACTATGGGGACCCCCCCTTGTTCCCAGGGCCCATTGTGACATCCTGGGTACCACCGTTGTCCGCAGGGCTCATTGTGACGTCCCAGGACCCCCCATTGTCCCCAGGGCCCATTGTGACATCCTCTGCACCCCCTTGTCCCCAGGGCCCATTGTGACATTCCGGGGACCCCTGTTTGTTCCCAGGGCCCATTGTGACATCCTGGGTACCACCCTTGTCCGCAGGGCTCATTGTGACGTCCCAGGACCCCCCATTGTCCCCAGGGCCCATTGTGACATCCTCTGCACCCCCTTGTCCCCAGGGCCCGTTGTGACATCCTGGGGACCCCCCCTTGTCCCCAGGGCCCATTGTGACATCCTCGGCACCCCCTTGTCCCCAGGGCCCATTGTGACATTCAGGGGACCCCTCTTTGTCCCCAGGGCCCATTGTGACATCCTGGGGACCCCCTCTTGTCACTGGGGCCCATTGTGACGTCCCAGGACCCCCCATTGTCCCCATGGCCTATTGTGACATCCTCTGCACCCCCTTGTCCCCAGGGCCCATTGTGACATTCAGGGGACACCTCTTTGTCCCCAGGGCCCATTGTGACATCCTGGGGACCCCCTCTTGTCCCCAGGGCCCATTGTGACATCCCAGGACCCGCCATTGTCCCCAGGGCCCATTGTGACATCCTGGGGATCCCTCCTTGTCCCCAGGGCCCATTGTGACGTCCCAAGACCCCCCCATTGTCCCCAGGGCCCATTGTGACATTCAGGGCACCCCCTTTGTCACTGGGGCCCATTGTGACATCCCAGGACCCCACATTGTCCCCAGGGCCCATTGTGACATCCTGGGGACCCCTCTTTGTCCTAAGGACCCATTGTGACGTCCCAGGACCCTGCATTGTCCCCAGAGCCCATTGTGACATCCTGGAGACACCCTTTGTCCCCAGGACCCATTGTGACGTCCCAGGACCCCCCATTGTCCCCAGGGTTCATTCTTACATCCTGGGGACCCCCTTGTCCCCAGGACCCATCGTGACACCATGGGGACCCTCCTTGTCACTGGGGACCCATTGTGACACCATGGAGACCCCTCCTTGCCTCAGGGCCCATTGTGACATCCTGGGCATCCCCCTTTGTCACCCGGGACCATTGTAACACCGTGGGGACCCCCTTTGTCCCTAGGGCCTATTGTTACGTCCCAGGACCCCCCGTTGTTCCCAGGGCCCATTGTGACACCTTGGGGACCCCCTTGTCACTGGGGACCCATTGTGACACCATGGGGACCACCCCTTGTTCTCAGGGCCTATTGTGAACATCCTGGGGAACCTCCATTGTCCCCAGAGCCCATTGTGAGTTCCTGGGGACCCCCTTGTCCCCAGATCCCATTGTGACATCCTGGGGAGTCTCTTTGTCCCCAGGGCCCATTGTGACATCCTGGGGACCCCCTTTGTCCCCAGGGCCCATGGTGACATCCTGGGGACCTCCTTGTCCGCAGGACCCATCCTGGCACCGTGGGGACCTCCCTTGTCACTGGGGACCCTTTGTGACACCATGGGGACCTCCCATTGTCCTCAGGGCCCATTGAGACATCCTGGGGACCCCCTTTGTCACTGGGGACCCGTTGTGACATCCCAGGAACCCCATTGTCCCAAGGGCCCATTGTGACATCCTAGGGACCTCCCTTTGTCCCCAGGGTTCATTGTGGCACCATGGGGACCCCCTTTGCACTGTGTCACATTGTGATATCCAAGAACCCCACTTTGTCCCCAAGGCCCATTTTGACATCCTGGGGACCCCCTTTCTCCCCAGGGCCCATTGTGACATTCAGGGGACACCCCCCTTGTCCCCAGGGCCCATTGTGACTTCCCAGGACCCCCCATTGTCCCTAGAGGCCATTGTGACATTCAGGGGACCCCCTTTGTCACTGGGGCCCATTGTGACATCCCAGGACCCCACATTGTCCCCAGGGCCCATTGTGACATTCAGGGGACAGCCCCCTTGTCCCCAGGGCCCATTGTGACGTCCCAGGATCCCCCATTGTCCCCAGGGCCCATTGTGACATTCAGGGGACCCCCTTTGGCACTGGGGCCCATTGTGACATCCCAGGACCCCACATTGTCCCCAGGGCCCATTGTGACATTCAGGGGTCCCCCCCTTGTCCCCAGGACCCATTGTGATGTCCCAGGACCCCTCATTGTCCCCACGGCCCATTGTGACATCCTGGGGACCCCCCTTTGTCACTGGGGCTCATTGAGACATCGTGGGGACCAACTTTGTCCCCAGGGCCCATTGTGACGTCCCAGGACCTCCCGTTGTCCCCAGTGTCCATTGTGACATCCGAGGAGCCCACTTTGTCCCCAGGACCCATTTTGATATTGAGGGGAACCACGTTTGTCCCCAGGGCCCATTGTGACACCATGGGGACCCCCCCTTGTCACTGGGGACCCATTGTGACACCATGGAGACCCCTGCTTGTCCTCAGGGTCCATTGTGACATCTTGGGCACCTCCCATTGTCCCCAGGACCCATTGTGACATCCTGGGGACCCCCTTGCTCCCAGGGCCCATTGTGGCACCATGTGGACATCCCCTTTGTCCCCAGGGCCCATTGTGACATTCCAGGACCCCCCATTGTCCCCAGGGCCCATTGTGACATCCACTGCACCCCCTTGTCCCCAGGGCCCATTGTGACATTCAGGGGACCCCTCTTTGTCCCCAGGGCCCATTGTGACATCCTGGGGACCCCCCCTTGTCACTGGGGCACATTGTGACGTCCCAGGACCCCCCATTGTCCCCAGGGCCCATTGTGACATCCTGGGGATCCCTCCTTGTCCTCAGGGCCCATTGTGACGTCTTAGGACCCCCCATTGTCCCCAGGGCCCATTGTGACATTCAGGGGACGCCTCTTTGAAACCCAGGGCACATTGTGACATCCTGGGGACCCCCCCTTGTCCCCACAGCCCATTGTGACGTCCCAGGACCCCCCATTGTTCCCAGGGCCCATTGTGACATCCTGGGGATCCCTCCTTGTCCCCAGGGCCCATTGTGACACTATGGGGACCCCCCCTTGTTCCCAGGGCCCATTGTGACATCCTGGGTACCACCCTTGTCCGCAGGGCTCATTGTGACGTCCCAGGACCCCCCATTGTCCCCAGGGCCCATTGTGACATCCTCTGCACCCCCTTGTCCCCAGGGCCCATTGTGACATCCTGGGGACCCCCCCTTGTCCCCAGGGCCCATTGTGACATCCTCGGCACCCCCTTGTCCCCAGGGCCCATTGTGACATTCAGGGGACCCCTCTTTGTCCCCAGGGCCCATTGTGACATCCTGGGGACCCCCTCTTGTCCCCAGGGCCCATTGTGACGTCCCAGGACCCCCCATTGTCCCCAGGGCCCATTGTGACATCCTCTGCACCCCCTTGTCCCCAGGGCCCATTGTGACATTCCGGGGACCCCTGTTTGTTCCCAGGGCCCATTGTGACATCCTGGGGACCCCCTCTTGTCACTGGGGCCCATTGTGACGTCCCAGGACCCCCCATTGTCCCCAGGGCCCATTGTGACATTCAGGGGACCCCTCTTTGTCCCCAGGGCCCATTGTGAAGTCTAAGGACCCCCCATTGTCCCCAGGGCCCATTGTGACATCCTGGGGATCCCTCCTTGTCCCCACGGCCCATTGTGACATCCTGGGGACCCTCCTTGTCCCCAGAGCCCATTGTGACATCCAAGGGACCCCCTTTGTCTCCAGGGCCCATTGTGGCACCATGGGGACCCCCTTTGACACTGGGGCCCATTGTGACACCGTCGACACCCCCCTTTGTCTCCAGGGCCCATTGTGACGTCCTGGGGACCCCCCTTGTCCCCAGAGCCCATTGTGACATCCAGGGGACCCCCTCTTGTCCCCAGGGCCCATTGTGACGTCCCAGGACCCTCCATTGTCCCCAGGGCCCATTGTGACATCCTGGGGATTCCTCCTTGTCCTCAGGGCCCATTGTGACGTCCCAGGACCGCCCATTGTCCCCAGGGCCCATTATGACATCCTGGGGATCCCTCCTTGTCCCAAGGGCCCATTGTGGGGTCCCAGGACCCCTCATTGTCCCCAGGACCCATTGTGACATTCAGGGGACCCCCTTTGTCACTGGGGCCCATTGTGACATCCCAGGACCGCACATTGTCCCCAGGGCCCATTGTGACATCCTGGGGACCCCACTTGTCCCCAGGACCCATTGTGACACTGTGGGGACCCCCCCTTCTCCCCAGGGCCCATTGTGACGTCCTGGGTACCACCCTTGTCCGCAGGGCTCATTGTGACGTCTCAGGACCCCCCATTGTCCCCAGGGCCCATTGTGACATCCTGGGGATCCCTCCTTGTCCGCAGGGCCCATTGTGACGTCCCAGGACCCCCCATTGTCCCCAGGGCCCATTGTGACATCCTCGGCACCCCCTTGTCCCCAGGGCCCATTGTGACATTCAGGGGACCCCTGTTTGTCCCCAGGGCCCATTGTGACATCCTGGGGACCCCTCTTTGTGCCAGGGGCCATTGTGACCTCTAACGACCCCCCATTGTCCCCAGGGCCCATTGTGACATCCTGGGGATCCCTCCTTGTCCTCAGGGCCCATTGTGATGTCCCAGGACCGCCCATTGTCCCCAGGGCCCATTGTGACATCCTGGGGATCCCTCCTTGTCCCCAGGGCCCATTGTGACGTCCCAGGACCCCGCATTGTCCCCAGGACCCATTGTGACATTCAGGGGACCCCCTTTGTCACTGGGGCCCATTGTGACATCCCAGGACCCCACATTGTCCCCAGGGCCCATTGTGACATCCTCTGCACCCCCTTGTCCCCAGGGCCCATTGTGACATTCAGGGGACCCCTCTTTGTCCCCAGGGCCCATTGTGACATCCTGGGGATCCCTCGTTGTCCCCAGGGCCCATTGTGACGTCCCAGCACCCCCCATTGTCCCCAGGACCTACTGTGACATTCAGGGGAGCCCCTTTGTCACTGGGACCCATTGTGCCACCATGGAGACCCCCGCTTGTCCTCAGGGTCCATTGTGACATCCTGGGCACCCCCCATTTTCCCCAGGACCCATTGTGACATCCTGGCCACCCCCTTGCTCCCAGGGCCCGTTGTGGCACCATGGGGATACCCCCTTTGTCCCCAGGGCCCATTGTGACATCCCAGGACCCCCCTTTGTCCCCAGGGCCATTGTGAAATCCTGGGGACCCCTTTTGTCCCCAGGGCCCATTGTGGCACCATGGGGAACCCCTTTGTCACTGGGGACCATTGTGACATTCCAGGATTCCACTTTGTCCCCAGGGCTCGTTCTGACACCTTGGGGACTGCCATTGTCCCCAGGGCCCATTGTGACATCCCAGGACCCCCCTTTGTCCCCAAGGCCCATTGTGACATCCTGGGGACCCTCCTTGTCCCCAGAGCCCATTGTGACATCCCAGGACCCCACTTTGTCCCCAGGGCTTATTGTGACGCCATGGGGATCTTCCTTGTCCCCAGGGCCCATTGTGACGTCGCAGGCCCCCCCCTTGTCCCCAGGGCCCTTTGTGACGTCCCAGGACCCCCCTTTGTCCCCAGGGCCCATACTGATACCGTGGGGACCCCCTTTGTCCCCAGGGCCCATTGTGACATGCTGGGGACCCTCCTTGTCCCCAGGGCCCATTGTGACATCCAGGGGACCCCCTTTGTCCCCAGGGCCCATTGTGGCACCATGAGGACCCTCTTTGTCACTGGAGCCCATTGTGACATCCCATGACCCCCCTTTGTCCCCAGTGCTATTGTGAAATCCTGGGGACCCCTTTTGTCCCCAGGGCCCATTGTGACACCGTGGGGAACCCCTTTGTCACTGGGGCCCATTGTGACGTCCCAGGACCCCCCATTGTCCCCAGGGCCCATTGTGACATCCTGGGGATCCCTCCTAGTCGCCAGGGCCCATTGTGACATCCCAGGACCCCCCATTGTCCCCAGGACCCATTGTGACATTCAGGGGGCCCCTTTGTCACTGGGGCCCATTGTGACATCCCAGGACCCCACATTGTCCCCAGGACACATTGTGACATGCTGGGGACGCTCTTTGTCCCCAGGGCCCATTTTGACATCCTGGGGACCCTCCTTGTCCCCAGAGCCCACTCTGACATCCAGGGGACCCCCTTTGTCCCCAGGGCTCATTGTGGCACCATAGGGACCCCCTTTGTCACTGGGGCCCATTGTGACATCCCAGGACACCCCCTGGTCCCCAGGCCCCATTGTGACATCCTGGGGACCCCCTTTGTCCTCAGGGTCCATTGTGACAGCCCAGGACCTTACATTGTCCCTAGAGCCCATTGTGATATCTGGGGGACCCCCTTGTCCCCAGGGCCCATTGTGACATCCCAGGACCCCCCATTGTCCCCAGGGCCCATTGTGACATCCCGGGACCCCCCATTGTCCCCAGGGCCCATTGTGACATCCTCGGCACCCCTTTGTCCCCCGGGCCCATTGTGACATCCTGGGGACCCCCCCTTGTCCCCAGGGCCCATTGTGACGTCCCAGGACCCCCCATTGACCCCAGGGGCCATTGTGACATCCTAGGGATCCCTCCTTGTCCCCAGGGCCCATTGTGACATTCAGGGGACCCCTCTTTGTCCCTAGGGCCCATTGTGACATCCTGGGGATCCCTCCTTGTCCCCAGGACCCATTGTGACGTCCCAGGATCCCCATTGTCCCCAGGACCTATTGTGACATTCAGGGGACCCATTTGTCACTGGGGCCCATTGTGACACCATGGAGACCCCCGCTTGTCCCCAGGGCCCATTGTGACATCCCAGGACCCCCCTTTGTCCCCAGGGCCCATTGTAGCACCATGGGGACCCCCTTTGACCCCAGGGCCCATTGTGGCACCATGGCAACCCCTTTTGTCCCCAGGGCCCACTGTGACATTCTTGGACCCCACTTTGTCCCCAGGAACTATTGTGACACCATGGGGACCTCTCCTTGTCACTGGGGACCCATTGTGACACCATGGGGACCCCCCCTTGTCCTCAGGACTCATTCTCACATCCTGGACACCCCCCATTGTCCCCAGGGCCCATTGTGACATCCACTGCACCCCATTGTCCCCAGGGCCCATTGTGACATTCAGGGGACCCCTCTTTGTCCCCAGGGCTCATTGTGACATGCTGGGGACGCTCTTTGTCTCCAGGGCCCATTGTGACATCCTGGGGACCCTCCTTGTCCCCAGAGCCCATTGTGACATCCAGGGGACCCCCTTTGTCCCCAGGGCCCATTGTGGCACCATGAGGACCCTCTTTGTCACTGGGCCCCATTGTGACATCCCAGGACCCCCCTTTGTCCCCAGGGCCCATTCTGATACCGTGGGGATCCCCTTTGTCCCCAGGGCCCATTGTGACATCGCAGGACCCCCCTGGGCCCCAGGGCGCATTTTGACATCCTGGGGATGCCCCCTTGTCAACGGGGCCCATTGTGACGTCCCAGGACCCCCCATTGTGTCCAGGGCCCATTGTGACATCCTGGGGATCCCTGCTTGGCCCCAGGGCCCATTGTGACGTCTTAGGACCCCCCGTTGTCCCCA